>NC_090935.1:1082250897-1082562156 GCF_040938575.1 Ambystoma mexicanum | reverse complement strand
CAATGACTGCCTCCTCAGGCACACCCACAATTTTGCGCATGCGCCTTCCACACACTACCACTTGTTCACCTCGTCTGTCAATCCCAAGTTTCCAATATGTGCTCCTCACCGTCTCATGCTCTCTGTGTTCTATGTACAACCCTACGGGTGATGTCACCAATCTATTGACCAAGGAAGTGCAGAAAAATCAAATACTGCACGCACACTGTAAAAGCCTGTTACTTCCAAACCACACAAAACCCCCACAGCTGTCTTCCCGCCTCAAGGCAGAGTATACCAATATTCTCCTGTGATCTATCTGTACCTGCTGCGTCACCCAGCGTGCAAAACATCTCACTCCAGGAGACTTAATCAGTCGACTCACCCTCTGCAATCTACGCCAGCTCCCTTACTAATCCTCATGGGATACCATCAGCTATGACCCAAGCAAAAACGCCAAACCCCCAGGAAAACCATTATTTACTTATCTTCTGTCATCCGTATCCTCAAGTCAATAGTCTAGGTTACTCACCAGAACCATCTACCTCTGAATCCAAATGTACACTAAACATAGAAGAGGGACATCTACCTTCACTACTGTCCCTACTACCTTTGACAATGATAGACAATACTTTGCCAATACTCAGAGATACTAAGCAGTACTCCACAATACTCAATACCCTCCCTCACACCGACAGTTGCCTTTAGACTGGGTCAATACTCACACTCCATGGTCTGCTGGCGCTGCTTGGCTGTCGACCCCTCTAGAAGGTGCTCACCTCCCCGTCCTGGTCTGCCTGGACTCCTCACTGATTTTGGGCAGGATGATTTACAACTGGCTACTGATGGCCTTTCCATGGGCACGCGTTCTCCGGTCTTCTCGAAATATGCAAGGGTCCTGCAGCATCTCAGATTTGGCGGCGGAGGAGACGATCTGGTGCAATGCTGGAGCACCCAATCATTCACTCTGCTACCAACTTGCTGGGTGGAAATCCCAGGTATGCCAGAGGAACACTGGAAGTTTGCATACTTGGAGGGCCCAACACCCTCCCCCAAGATACACAGAGGACTCAGTCAACGTCAAGTTCAAACTGCGGTTTATTACAGACAAAACCAACAAGGATCAGCACAGGAACAGAGAATATTCATGCACATCTCGCTCTTCCTCAGCTCACACTCCGGTTTTACTCCCAAATGGCATCAACACTTCGTCACAACCTGGGCCCCTCTCCAGAAAACCTATCGGGCCAAGTGATTGGATATTGAGTATATTATAACCTATGCAGGACATTATAGATGTTTTTCTACAGACCCTTGAATGTCAGGTGGCTGGCATATTCCATCCCCATTTCACTAACTATAGTGTTGTTGCAGTGTTGTGGACTTACCATTTGTTCTTGCTCATTGCTACCCACCCATAGGGTACTAAACTGTGATTGGCTAGAGCTGACATCCCCAGGCCTGGGACCAGAAAAGGTTCCTAGCTCACTGTGTACCTTTTCAAGGTGATGAGAGCGGTTATGTGCTTTATTGTAACTTGTGTGCACCACCTTTGCATAATGAGAGTGTTCTCCTGTGCGGCGCAACACTTGTTGCATACTGTTGCATATTTGTTGCAGTCTGTGTCTGGCAATCTGGAACCGGCTCTCCTTTCCCACCGCCGATCACTATCCATTGTCTGCTTTGGCCGTATCACATGTCCAGAGACCATGAATTTGAGCCCTGGAGCTCTAAATTATGAGAATTTATTTATCTTTTCTGCAGCTGGTCCCTTTGTTGTCTGGGGATTGGAATGTCATCCATATCTCTTGACCTTGGCTGCAGGTCCTGTTTCATACGTCTTGCTTTCTGTCCAGCCTGAATCAGCTCAGCGTGTCTCTTGCTCAGAGGCCTGAGGCCTGCTGTCATTTTCCTAAACCTTATAATGTGGTTTCTACAGTTTCCATGCTATACTACATTCTCCATAGGTTAGTCGCATTTGGCTCTGTCAAGTCCCATAGGTGCTCCTGCAGTTCCATAGGGTTCTTCGCATTAAATCATCTGCAAGCTTTGCTCAGGATCTCTTGTGCCGTTCAGTTACTGCATTGCTGCATTTGTCTAATGGCAAAAATAATAAAAGCAATGACAGTATGTATATGTATCTAGCCTCTAACTATAGAACTGTACGCTCATGTTCTTCATGTATTCGAGTGTGTGTCTGTGTCCCAAAGTGCGGATGGCATGTGTGCTTCATGTCTAATGCTTCTTTGTCATGGTGTCTCTAATGACGTCAGCAGCATGGCTTCTTGGTGTTTAGTCCAAACTGTCCATACAGGTGTCTCTGGTCATGGCCTGCGGCTCTTCATTCACGCATGGATAGATCTGTATGTCCCTTGGTCAGTATGGCTGGCTGAGGGGATACCTCTCTATGTATTTGTCAATCATAGGTCCATTAGGAATTAGTCCGAAATAGAATGGATTATTGCGATGTTTCCTGGCCTTCTTTCTTGTCATGAATTTAATATGAGGGGGGTGGTGGCAGCATCCCAAACCCCTCTTCACTGTTAATTGACCAGCAGTTTGGCTCTCACAGATGTTTTCTTCTTTTTCCATCTATGAAGAATGTCCCACATTCAGAGGTTATCCATGTACTCCCTTTGTGCTCTGTGCCCATCCCTTAAAATAGCATCCTTAACTCTGGGCTAACCTTGTCTCATCATCGGCTCTGCACACAGAGCTGTTTTTCCATGTCTCATGATTGTACAGCCGTGGCCTATCCCTGAGGTAGCTTGGTTAAGGTCAACGTGAGCCAGCGTCCATTTTCCAATTATGGCTGTCCCTGCCATGTTATATACTCCTCTAATGCAAGCTTCTATATGTTTTCTTTCTACCTTGTGTTCCTCCTTATTATAGTTATTGGTCGGTAAATTAATTCGGGCCTCATTACGACCCAGGCGGTAAGTTACCGCCTGGGCCGTGACTTTACCACCATGGCGTAAACTATGTTTACGCCATGGTGGTTGGCGGACTTACCGCCCCATTCCGAGTTTGGCGGGGCGGTAAGTCCCCAATCCCCATTTACCCTTCCCCATTCCCATTTTTGCCCCATAGGGCATAATGGGAGTGGGGAAGGCATTAATTACGCCACCGTAAATTACGGTGGCGTAATTAACTCCATGGTCCCTTAGCGCCATGGATCTTAACGGCTGCAAAAAGCAGCCGTTAAGATCTCCATGGCGCTAAGGGACCTCGTACTCAGGCGGTAAGGGTCGGCGCTGTTTACGGCGCCGTAAACCCCTTACCGCCTGAGTTGTAATGAGGCCCTTCATCTTCTTTATTTACACAATTGCTTTAGCTTTAGGTACATGTTTCTCTTGGCACTTCAGTTACATCATTACGTCTTAAGTCTATTCACATCTTTTCAGCATAGGTTCATATATCTTCTTTATGACATCACTCTGTCCTCATCAGTTTCACTTTAACGTACTTCGTTGATGTCCATAGGTGCGTTCTAACATCCATGTTGCATCCTTCCACACTTTCAGTGGGAGAGTACATTATTTATGTCTTTTTGAGTGCATAATGTGTCTCATACACTCTATGCGGTATGGGAACAATACAGGGGTCCCATTTACTGCTCTTCTTCGACTATTCCACTATGACGGCGGTGAGGGGGTGGGAGCTAATGAGAAAGTGTCTACCTGCTCCTCTACAGCATACTGCATTTAATACTCTGGATCAAAATATTTAGATATGTTCACAATCTTATACTTCTTACTTAGAATGTGGCCAGTTTAGCTGTTTAATCATCATTCATTTTGTTAAATATGCTTCATCCATCAACATTTTGCATTTTCAGGAAACCTGGTGTTTAGATTTTGCTGACATTGATGATGTAGCTGGCTTCTTTGTCTCTGCTAGACGGAATAAGAGAGGGTTATGCTATACACAATTCTATGATCTATTCAAGAGAAAGGATTGAGGAGGTTTTTAAGCAAAAGGAGTTTTTTAGGAGGCACGTGCCACCGGCATCACTTGGAAAGGCATGACTTCTATATTCCAGAAGTCATGCCTTCACAAGAGAATGCAGGTGCCACATGCCCCTCAAAAGATTTCACTATTGAGATCAACGTGGCGGAAATGCGGCACATACTCATCAGACTGAGATCCGTTTTGAGCGTTAGGTCCACCCATCACTACCCATATAAATAACTCAATAGGCCAACTGCCATACACCTATCAACAAACCTCTTCCACCTTTGCGACATCGTCTGAAAATCATGCCCTGCACAAGGAAGACACAACAATATCTTCTACATACACCGGAAATGTGTAGAGGTTCCTGATACAATGAGTGACCCACGCAAGTGGACCAACTGACTGGTTTGGGCAAGACACTGTGGCCTGTACTTGGGCAGGTGCACTGAAGCAGCTCTCCTGGATTTAAGGGAAGTGCTGCTATGTGAGGCGATAGTCAAGGAAAAAATACTCCTGATAATACCTAGCAATTTGAAACTCCCCTTATATAGACACATTTAATAAATATGTTTCAATTAAAAAGATTGAGACAGGTAATTAAACATCATTATCGCTGCAACTTGGGGAGCCCGCGTTTTTCACCTTCCTTATAAACATAGCAGAATATGTCCTGGAGGGTTGTGGCTAGTTTACTAGTTGCATGGCCGCTGTGCTGTGCTCTCACCAAAAATGTAATAAACTCTAAAATTGTCCGGGGATATGTGGAAGGTGTCTACAAAAACAAATCTACACCCGATTCATCGAACTGTTCGTGACAGAAATGTGTTTCTGTGCTATGCTAACTGCACGATAATCATAATCATATTTTCACCTGCCGGGTTTCCTTGGTAAAAAAAAAAAAAAAAAATGGCGCCTTTTGTTTCCACACATCATCACATCATTAAGAAATTAGCTCCTGTTCCCTTTGACTAATGCCCTGTTATGGTGAGGCGGGAAATCATATGCCGACCCCATATGCCATCCTGGAGAGCTGGAATACCCCACTTAGGACAATGGGCAGAGAATGGCGTGCCAAACATTATACGTGGGGGTCACTTGCCAACATGTTGTAATTCCCGAATCAAAGCAGCTGCTGCTATAATTGAAAACCTTTTATACAGACAACCAGCAATGACGCAAATATTATGCTGACAGGTGGAGAGGTGTCACGTGTCAGGTGGGATGCACAGATGCCACGCATTAGCACTACCTATTAACCAGAACGACCTAAGGGTGCACAAGGAAATGCAGATATGCGCGGTCACATCAACAGCAAAGCAGAGCCTGTGCGCACCTTTATCTCAGCATTACACGGAGGCAGTACAGCAAGAATTGCATCTCTAATTAGCGAGCCTTGCATTGCCAGCTGCCCAAGCGCGCTGATAATGAAGAAGAGGCTCCCTTTGTTTACACTGTAAGTCTGTGCTCTGAAAGGCGGCAGCTCTGCAATAGGAAGATTGCAAATGATGCTGAACCCAAATACATCCATTCGAATCCCACCCTTCTAAACAGGAACCGGATCTGCTGGCATTTCATCAAATAGAACCTTTCTCCACAGTAGCACAGGGCCTAGAATAGAACCCGCACATGCGCCCTATGAGTCTCATGTCCATTGGAAAGTGATGGGTGCTGTAATCACAAGGGGCACTTTTCCCCTACCCTCTCTCTGTACCAAGGAAATAAGCTCACTTCTGGAATATTTGCAAGTAAAGCAAGCATTAGCGAAGCCAGTAGGTCTGGCATTGTGAAAAAAGAGGGTGTGATATGCATTGTGAAGCCCCCACAGGGGGCTTCACAATGTACATCTTGAAACACAGACATGTTAGCTTTTCCAATGCTTTGTTATTGTAGATTGGACATTTAAGAGAATTACCAATGCCACAACTCGATGTTCCCGTCCTACTGTCTTACTCACTCTTTGCGCTGCAGCCTTATTTGAGTTGTGATCTCCATGACAAGCCCCCAGAAATCAGCCACCTCTAATTTGCATACAGGGGAAGTCCTGTTGTTTAGATTAGACACAAATGCTTCCTTTCTCCCTGTATATCATATTATAGCTTCCTGCAGAATGGGATACAACAGCGCTTGGGTTGAGCCCTTTTGCGGAACAATCCCAAAATGCTCCCAAAAATAGGATGTCAAAAATAGAGTGCAGTATTTTAGACATGAATTCTAGTACCCTAAGAAGTAGTTATACACCTGCTGCTGATTTTATTTTTACCGTATAGTGTCACATAATCCACCATCCACTTACCTGTGGCCACATTAGAACTCTTACTAATGACCATTTTTTTGCCTTCCATGTTTTACTGTGGAAGTCATTAGCTCCAAAAAAGATTACTCATGGGGCATTCTGACTTCCAAAAACGTGGCATGACGTCCACATTTTATAGCTTGAAATGTTAATACTTCCTATATCCAGAAGATAACATTATCACACGCCCCCCAAGCCAAGAATGTAAACTGGCAAAAGGCTATGTGCAAGTTCAACATCTATGTTTGCCATTTGTGACCAAGCAGAAAGGTGGAAGGTAGAGCAAGGCCATTCAAGGTAGAATCTCGGGAAGGAGTAGGGGTAGATTAAGTGACAGCAACCTGTACCTGCTTAGCATGGACACCCCTCAGGCTGCTCCAATGCAATAATTGTCTCTGGATCCGTGAGATAGTGGGATGTGTGCCCCAGTGTCAGGATGGGTTAATGGGAACGGTGGATGAGGTTGAGGATGAACCCCACACAGAAATACGCCTGCACTGTTTTTTGCCTCAGATGTGTGTATAAGAGCTGAGAATATATTGTTGGCCGAACATCACTAGGCTGCTCTGCAATAATACATTCACTTTCAAGGGCTGATGGCTTCGATTTCTCCCCTTGGCTGCCAAAAAAGTGATTTGGGTGCACTGTTTGCCCAGGATGACAAGGCTGCATTCCAATAATTTCTTCCAGACCTCAATACAGACTGCATTACTCTCATAGCTGGAATATAAGAGCTTACAATATACTAAATTAAATCCCTTCAGCTCTACGAACGAATTCATTTTCTACCTTTCGTACTGTACCTCACACTGGCAGAAATGTCAATCATTTATTGGAGATAATGGCAACTTGAATCATCATCACTACAGATTCTGGCCTGCTTGTGGGATGGAAGCAGAATTTACATGCATAACTGATGACCTACCTCTGTGGTCAGATCAGGGTTGTGCATGCACAGGTCTTGGTGCTTCAGCAGCTATCAGCTGCTTCTACCACGGTCTGCCAGGAAATCATCTTCAACAGGATGGAGAAGGTAGGCTGTTTGGAGACAGTGCTACAATAGTCTCTTCCCAGGGCCCTGAGATTGATATCTTTAATGCTAATGAAAGACACTGGGCCTCATTATGAGTCCGGCGGTAACCGAGGTGGTAAAACTGCCTGGTTACCGCCGGACTCGTATTACCATTCCGCCTCCGTGATTCCCGGAATTACCAGGGCATTACAACCCAGGTTTCCCGGGAATCACGGAGGCGGAATGGTGTTAACCCCCATTTCCATTCAGTCCTATGGGACTCAATGGGAATGGGGATCTTGGAAACACCAGCAGCATCTCGTAATGCTGCCGGTGTTTCCTTGCTGCCTGCAGGCGGGCAGTGTTAAACCCACCAGGTCAGTGTAACGCTCACCTGATTCTTGCAGAGGCGCCGGTCTTGACTGGGCGACTACCGTATCTTCAAAGGTGATGTGTAGCACCCGGTTGGCTCTTTGGGCTGGACCTCTGTGCACTGTATGCCTGACTTCAAGAGTAAGATGTCTGCAGACAGAAAATATGGGATTAATGAACTGGGGTTATTGGGGGTGTCCCTATCTCTTCCCTTTTTGCTCTCCTGTAGACCCCCAAAGGTTAACGCTCTCACCTTAGGTAAGTGAATGCCGAGCTCTCCATCTGCCTCGGGGCAGGGTGCTGTAATCAGTTTCTTCACTGGATCGGTAGCGCAGGCCTCTTGACTTCAGAGGACTGCTGTCTGTCGTTTACTGCACGAGCGGTAAGTTTCGAGTAATTCTATTGTCTTTAAAGTCTTTAGCAATGATGTCTCTTATTTTGCAGGTTCCGGCGATGGCGGATGACGGGCTGAAGTGAGTTGAAGATGGAGTCCGTATGATGAATAGAAGCGCCTGGAAGCACGTAAGTAAGCGCTTGTTGCCTGCTTCACGATGCGCTCTAACTGTCTTTTATTTTGCAGGTACGAGTTCGGAGCGGCTGCAGGGTGCCGGAATACCCACTGGGGTTGATGTGGAAAGGAGTAATGGCACGTGAGTATTAAAGTTCCCCAATGTCTTTAAACGCACCTTGTTTTGTCTTTCAGATGCAGGATGCAGCGCCGAAGGCCTCCGGAAAGTGCGAAGAGTCAGTAAGCTTTTGTCTTTCAGATGCCGGAATGCAGTGTGAAGACCTCCGGAGCGCACGAAGAGTAGGTAAGCCTTTGTCTTTCAGATGCCGGAATGCTAACCTGTTCTTTCTTGTCTTTATAGGTGTTGCTGAAGACTGGATTCAGGATGGTAAGCCTTTTTCCTTAGGCCCAGGATCCGATGCAGAAGACACGATGAGCGTTCTGCTGCAGAGGATGCAGAATAACGCAAAGCAAGATTCATCCACCGGGTGTGGTTTAAATAGCCTCCTGTAGTGCTTAGGTGTCTCCTTCCACAGCCACGCCTAGGTAAGAAAAGAGTTCCTGCTTTCCAGAACAGTTCCAGTGTTCTGAATCTAGGGAGTGGCTCCTGCCCCACCCAACAGGAAAAGTAGTTCCAAACAGAAGAGGATCAGAGGCTCAGCTGGCAGGCAAGTAAGCAGCATGGTCTGCTGCAGGTAAGTCCACCCAAGCATTATGAGCCCGGCGCTTCCAGCGCTGGGACTGGACACATTTATGAGCCTGGTGCCACTGGCGCCAGGACTGGGTCCAAAAGGTCCCAATTGGGACTGGTTGGCCCTCGGAACCTGGGTTATGGATCTGCTTCCAAGGGAGTTGGGAAAACCCTGACCTTTTGGAAGCAGAGATCATGACAGTACCCCCCCTCAAGGCCCCTCCCAAACCGGGCTTCTCCGGGGGTTTTGGCTTGTCAGGAAATGTTCGGTGAAATCTTTTGATTAGGCGAGGAGCGTGGACATATTCAGCAGGTTCCCAGGATCTCTCTTGGGGGCCGTAGCCTTTCCAGTCAATTAGGTAAAATAGTTTAGATTTGGAGATCTTGGAGTCCAGAATGCTTTTGACTTCAAACTCGAGTTCTCCATCAACTAGGATGGGTTTTGGAGATTTAGTTAGTCGGGTTTGAGGTTGCACGGGTTTTAATAGAGAGACGTGGAAGACCGGATGTATCTTCATGTGAGGGGGCAAGTCCAACTTGACCGCTACTGGATTTACTATGGTAGTGATGGAATAGGGACCAAGGTATCTTGGGTTGAATGTGCGTGGCCCTTTTAGAGGTAGATATTTGGTGGATAACCAGACTTGGTCCCCTCCTTGATATTGAGGGGCTTCCTTCCGATGTTGATCTGCTCCTTTCTTGTATTGTTCTTTAGCCCTTTGAAGGTGAGAAACAGCTTCCTTAAAGGCTTGGGTGATTGTAGAATGCAGGTAGTCTACTGCTGGTGTTTCAAGATCTTGGAGGGGATCCAACTCCGAGGTTCGAGGGTGACTGCCGTACAAAAGAAAAAACGGTGTTTTCCCAGTTCCCGAATGGACAGAGTTATTGTAGGCATATTCGGCTATCCAAAGGATGTCTTTCCAAGTTTTTTCAGTTTGTTGCAGAATGCAGCGTAAATACTGTTCCAGAGTTTGATTGGTCCTTTCGGTTTGTCCGTCGGTCTGAGGGTGGTGACTGGTCGATAGTCTCACATCAATTTGAGCCGACCGACAGCAACTTCGCCAAAAATGAGAAATAAATTGACTACCTCGATCCGAAATTAGAACCGAAGGAAAACCGTGTAGTCGGACGATGTTTTCGAGGAATTCTCGGGCCAGAGTTGCTGCTGTTGGCAAGCCTTTGAGCGGAATGAAATGCGCCATCTTGGAGAATAAGTCCACGATTACTAGAATCGTATTGTATCCGGAGCATGGAGGTAGATCGGTGATAAAGTCCATAGAAAGCGTATGCCAAGGGCGAGGTGGGATGTCAATAGGGCGTAAGAGGCCTGCTGGTCTTTCCTTTTGACTCTTGTTTTGGGCGCATACTCCACAAGACATTATAAAGTCTCTGATATCTTTTTTCCAAGACGGCCACCAGAAGTAGCGCTTGATCTTTTCTGAGGTCTTGGCCATACCGGGATGACCTTCCATTAAAGAATCGTGATGACAGGAGATTACTTTTTTCTGTAAATCTGTGCTGGGTAGGTATAATCGTTCTTGGAAATACAATAAGTTGTCCTTTACTGCAAAGTCCTTTCCCTGCAGATGCCAATTCTGTATGTCAGCTGGAGTTACAAGTTGCCTGGCTTTATCCTTAACTTCCTCTATGGATTCTGTGGCGATTACACCCAGAATTCTTTGTTCGGGAATGATTGGTACAGGTTTAGGGTTGATCAAGTGTTCTTCCACTCCCATCCGAGAAAGGGCATCAGCTTTACCGTTCTTTGTACCAGGTCGATAGGTAATTATGAAGTCAAACTCGGCAAGGAATAATGCCCAACGGAGTTGTCTAGAGGATTGGGCTTTTGCGGTTTTCAAATATTGCAGGTTTCGGTGATCCGTAATCACAGTAACGGTGTGTCGGGCCCCCAGCAGATAATGCCGCCAAGCCTTAAAGGCAGACTTGATAGCCAGAAGTTCCTTGTCAGTAATCGTGTAATTGATTTCCGGAGGCGAGAATTTGCGGGACCAAAATGCCACGGGATGCAACTGATTGGTTACCGGGTCCTTTTGTGATAGAACTGCCCCCATGGCAAGGCTTGAAGCATCAGTTTCCACGATGTAGGGGAGTTCGGGGCGAGGGTGTTTTAAGATTGGTGCAGGTATAAATTTAGTCTTCAAATCCTGGAAAGCTTGTTCCGCCTCGGTAGACCATTCAAAACGTTTGTTTTTCTTTAACAAGGCAGTGATGGGCTGGACTATTCGAGAGAATTCGGGGATAAACCTGCGGTAAAAGTTAGTGAAGCCTAACATGCTTTGCACACCTTTTACGGAGGATGATGATGGCCATTTGAGAACTGCATCGACCTTCTTTGAATCCATACGTACTCCGCCAGGTGATAATATGAACCCCAAGAATTCAACTTCAGTCACGTTGAAAACACATTTTTCCAACTTAGCGAAAAGCTTGTGTTGACGCAATCTTTCGAGGACCATTTTCACGTGTTTCCGATGTTCAGATTCCGATGAAGAATAAACGAGGATGTCGTCAATGTAAACAACAACACACACATCTATGAGCTCTCTGAGGACATCGTTCATAAAATATTGAAAGGCGGCCGGGGCATTGCAAAGTCCGAAGGGCATGACCTGATATTCAAATAGCCCATACTTGGTGCGGAAGGCCGTCTTCCATTCATCGCCCTCTTTTACTCGTACCAAGTGGTAAGCTCCTCTAAGATCCAGCTTTGTATATATGCATGCTTTTCTGACTTGGTCCAGGAGTTCAGGGATCAAAGGTAACGGATATCTATTCTTAACGGTGATCTGGTTTAGGGAGCGATAATCGATACAAGTTCTAAGGTCTCCTTCCTTTTTTGGAACGAAGAACAAAGCTGAAGAAGCAGGGGACTTGGAAGGACGAATAAACCCATTCGCCAGGTATTGATCCAGGTATTGTCGAAGGTGAAGGTTCTCAGGCTCGGTGAGAGCATAAATTCTACTACAAGGAGGAGTAGATCCAGGTATCAGGTCTATCTGGCAGTCATAAGACCTATGAGGAGGTAGAGTGTTAGCCTGATCCTTCCGGAAAACATCTTGGTATTCAAGGTATTCGGGAGGTAACTGGGGAGTCTCTGAAGAAATTGCTGCCAGTGCAACACCAGGTGGAAGGTGACAAGTAGAGACACATTCTGGAAACTGGACCGTTCTTGCTCGCCAATCGATCAGAGGATTGTGTTTCTCTAACCAAGGTATTCCTAGAATAATCTGAAACTGAGGGGCCTTGATCACATCGAACACGATCTTCTCATGGTGTCCATCTTGACTTACTAGCGTCAACTCTTGAGTGGTATGCGTTACTGGCCCGGAGGCTATCTCCGTACCATCCACTGTAGTAATGACTTCCTTTACAGCCTTGGGACAAAGAGTTAGATTCATCCTCAAAACCATTTCATGATCCACATAATTGCCGATGGCACCGCTGTCGATGTAAGCTTCAATTGCATGTAATCGATCCGGATTATCAGGGCTAATGAGGACCATAGGTATCACGAAATGCGAGGTCACGGAACTGGTTTTCACGCTCGGCAAGAGGACCTCTATTCTTGTCGGGCGAGGTCGTTTCCCTGCTCAGAGTTTGTAACTTTGATAACTGCAGCTCCTACTGCCTTCTTGGCAGGTTTCACCGGACAGTCTCGAAGAAAGTGCCCTGAGTTTCCGCAATATAGGCATAATTGCAACTGTTTTCTCCTTTCCCGCTCCTTTTGTGTTAGAGGACCTTTCAGACCCCCAATTTGCATGGGTTCCCCGGAGTCTACTCCTTTGGAAGGAGTTGGCGGTTTGGAAAATACTCGAGCATCAAACTTGGAACGGTCGGCCTTCCTGTTCTGCAGTTTATGATCTATTTGAACGACCAAGTCTATATAATCCGAACAGTCTTGTGGGGGATTCACTACTTGGGCTAAAACGTCTTTGAGCTCTCCACGTAGACCTCTGTAAAACAGCGTAATCCTTTTGTCCTCAGGCCATTGAGTTTCCACTATTAGTCTATTGAAAGATGCAATATAAGCCAAAAGGTCTTGATTACCCTGTCGCAACGAAAGAAGCTCATTGTCCAAGGCCTGCCCCTGTGAATGTCTTGCGAACAGTTTTTCCATACTAAGCTGAAAGGCTTGAAAATCATGGAGAACCGGATCATCTTGATTAACTAGAGGGATCGACCAGTCTGTCGCATTGCCACTAAGGTACGAAAGTACAAAAGCTACTTTAGCTTGATCAGTTGGAAAGGCTGCTGGCCGGCATAAGAAGTGCAACCGGCACTGATTGATAAATACTGCAAACCTCTTTGGGTCACCAGAAAATCGTTCGGGCGGAGCCAGAGGTACATTCCCAGGTAGGTTGATCTGCACTGGATTCATAGAGGATGTTGAAGGAAGATTTGCCCCTGATGCGGGTAACGGGGTTTGTCCGGCTTGTGACTGTAGCAATTGTCTAGCAAGACCGTCTGTTCTCTCCTTGGAAATAATTAGTTCCCTTCTTAGAGCATTCGTTTCCTGACGAGCTGCATGCACTTCTGCCCTTAGTTCCCCAAGTAACCGGGCTAGGTGGTCAGTATCCGAGGTTTCCATAGCGCCTGGGCGAGAGTTTTGCGGTAGGCTTTGCGTTCTGTAACGCTCACCTGATTCTCGCAGAGGCGCCGGTCTTGTCTGGGCGACTACCGTATCTTCAAAGGTGATGTGTAGCACCCGGTTGGCTCTTTGGGCTGGACCTCTGTGCACTGTATGCCTGACTTCAAGAGTAAGATGTCTACAGACAGAAAATATGGGATTAATGAACTGGGGTTATTGGGGGTGTCCCTATCTCTTCCCTTTTTGCTCTCCTGTAGACCCCCAAAGGTTAACGCTCTCACCTTAGGTAAGTGAATGCCGAGCTCTCCATCTGCCTCGGGGCAGGGTGCTGTAATCAGTTTCTTCACTGGATCGGTAGCGCAGGCCTCTTGACTTCAGAGGACTGCTGTCCGTCGTTTACTGCACGAGCGGTAAGTTTCGAGTAATTCTATTGTCTTTAAAGTCTTTAGCAATGATGTCTCTTATTTTGCAGGTTCCGGCGATGGCGGATGACGGGCTGAAGTGAGTTGAAGATGGAGTCCGTATGATGAATAGAAGCGCCTGGAAGCACGTAAGTAAGCGCTTGTTGCCTGCTTCACGATGCGCTCTAACTGTCTTTTATTTTGCAGGTACGAGTTCGGAGCGGCTGCAGGGTGCCGGAATACCCACTGGGGTTGATGTGGAAAGGAGTAATGGCACGTGAGTATTAAAGTTCCCCAATGTCTTTAAACGCACCTTGTTTTGTCTTTCAGATGCAGGATGCAGCGCCGAAGGCCTCCGGAGAGTGCGAAGAGTCGGTAAGCTTTTGTCTTTCAGATGCCGGAATGCAGTGTGAAGACCTCCGGAGCGCACGAAGAGTAGGTAAGCCTTTGTCTTTCAGATGCCGGAATGCTAACCTGTTCTTTCTTGTCTTTATAGGTGTTGCTGAAGACTGGATTCAGGATGGTAAGCCTTTTTCCTTAGGCCCAGGATCCGATGCAGAAGACACGATGAGCGTTCTGCTGCAGAGGATGCAGAATAACGCAAAGCAAGATTCATCCACCGGGTGTGGTTTAAATAGCCTCCTGTAGTGCTTAGGTGTCTCCTTCCACAGCCACGCCTAGGTAAGAAAAGAGTTCCTGCTTTCCAGAAGAGTTCCAGTGTTCTGAATCTAGGGAGTGGCTCCTGCCCCACCCAACAGGAAAAGTAGTTCCAAACAGAAGAGGATCAGAGGCTCAGCTGGCAGGCAAGTAAGCAGCATGGTCTGCTGCAGGTAAGTCCACCCAAGCATTATGAGCCCGGCGCTTCCAGCGCTGGGACTGGACACATTTATGAGCCTGGTGCCACTGGCGCCAGGACTGGGTCCAAAAGGTCCCAATTGGGACTGGTTGGCCCTCGGAACCTGGGTTATGGATCTGCTTCCAAGGGATTTGGGAAAACCCTGACCTTTTGGAAGCAGAGATCATGACAGTCAGACCTGGCAGGGAACATCACCTCCCGCCTGCAGGAGTTGTGATCGCCCGGCATGGAAACAACGGTGGCGGCGGGTTTACCGCCACCGTTGTTTCCATACCGGGCGATTTGTAATGAGGCCCACTGAGAGCAAACGGAAGGTTTTGAGGGTCTGTTCCTTCTCGCCCTGTGCTGCTATGCCCTGTAGTGCTTGTCCTCATTGTGGGATATATTGACCCACTCAGCTGTGCTATACTACATCACTTTGCTGCAGTGGTGCAAGAAACAGTAAATGGGCGCGCTGACTCCTGTGCGCATCAGGATCTCAAAACTGCGTTTCTGCAACGACTAGAAAATGGCTGCACCACCCTGCCACACACACTTCATGTGGGGTGGAACAGAGTACTCACTGCAGGAATGTGCCAGTGTGCTCCACAACATTTAACATTGAGTGGAGTGAAAGAGGCAGCATTACATTGCTGAAATCCCAAAATGCCTCTTTAAAATGACACCTTTTTCAACCTTTAAAAGTGCTGCTTGGTGCTAAACTCATCCAGTCCTTATGAACCACTGTGATTAAAAAGGCCCTGCAATGCCCAGGATCATCCATTGTGTCTCAGCAGAACCGGGCCTACTTCTTGAATGACAGCTCCTGTCAAAAGTATCTTTGAAAAATCAACCAGGGGCTTTGTTTTCATTTTAGTATATCTTTTGAGGAACTTTTTCGGTGGGGTTGTCCTGTTGCTGGACCTCAGCGCCCTTGGTTATATTGCTGGTATGACTTTTCAGGGTTGCATGGAAAAGTAACAACGGAGTCCTTGGTTCCTCTCCTCCGTTTTGAAAAAATGAAACTCTTTAGGGTGTTACATTGGCTTATTCCCAAGCGCCCACAAATAACTGAAAAGGATGACAAATGACTCCCTTTACAGTGTTCAGAAACTCCACATCTTGTGGTTTATTATGAGATATTCTGGTGCCCTTTGTGATTACACGTGTTTCGATGACTAAATCATCTTTTTCAAATCAGGGCTATTAGTATTACATAAAATGTTTTATAATTTGATAATTTACACATGTTAAGCACATACCATGATATTCCCATATTAACAACATATGAGAGTCATTGATTTATCAAGTAAAAACATTCAAGTCAACACATTTTTTAAATCAAAAATACACAAATTAAGTAAGATAAAATAAAATTAAAGAATGGCCATTTTAGGGAGGGGTGAAGGGTAGGAGTGTTAAGGATTGAAAAATCAATTAGATGAGAAAAAAAGAGAAAATAGTAAGTTAAACCACAAAATAACGTAAGGTTAAATTTCACTAATACTTTTCAATGGTAAATGAACAGGTATTCATGTAATGGTCCATACACTTCTTGATGTATATATTTTATTTTTTATTATTTATGTTTTTGTTATTATTCTTGATTTACTTTTAATTATTATGGTATCAGGTACTACGCACACAGCCTTACCTAGTTGCACTGTTTCCCACTAGTATTCTTAATGTCTTGTGAATAATTTCATGGGTTAAATCCCAGATCCATCTACAAAAAACAAAAGGAATTGTTGTTGGGAAGAATGTTCATCCTGTTATGTGTTTACATTAACCGAGGAGATCTCACTACTAAACAAAGGATTTACATTTGCACCATCTACGAACTTTGAAGATACAACAGCACATATAGATTTATTCAAGTTTGTAAGGAAGCTCAAACTGAAAAAATATTTTGACACACAAATCTCAGCACATCGCACTAGGGAACCACCAGCGGCAACAAGTACCCTCACCATTGAAGATTTAACAAACACACATCTATTAAGATCTCTACAAGAAACAGATGAAAGACAGATTCATGAGACCCTTCAAGAACTCCATATAAAACAAGCTTGTCTCACAGCCAAAGAGATGAAACCTAAAACAAAATGTATTCAACAACTAATGCCGGATAATCTAGTGGACACTTTTTATAAAGCGGTTACTAAAGACCTGAAAGACTATACGGATACCAAGTTCAAAACCAATAAGGAATACAAACGATCATATGACAATCTGACACCAATGGAAAGAAAAGCTTTAAATGATTTAAAAAAAGATAATAATCTAGTCATTAAAGGAGCAGACAAAGGTGGAAAAATAGAAGTGATGAAATGGGAAGACTACTTAGAAATGGCAATGAACCACCTAAACACACCGCTTTGCTACACTAAACTTAAATCTAACCCCAAATTGGAGATACAATTAGAATTAAAGGATGCTATTAAGACTTGGCATAGACAAGGACTTATAACGGACGAGGAAAGTCACTTCCTGGATATCAAACAACCGACTTTACCAACAATATACTGTTTACCCAAAATTCATAAGAAGTATGAGAGAATCCCGGAGGGGAGACCAATA
Source organism: Ambystoma mexicanum (assembly GCF_040938575.1). NCBI lineage: Eukaryota > Metazoa > Chordata > Amphibia > Caudata > Ambystomatidae > Ambystoma > Ambystoma mexicanum. The sequence goes on along the minus strand of NC_090935.1, from coordinate 1,082,544,919 downwards.
GTAAGCGGAATTGGCTGGGCGACTATGAACATGGCACAATACATTGATGATATTTTAAGACCCTTGGCAACCCAAACTAAATCAAATTTAAGAGACACAACATCGGCAATCAACAAACTTTCCACAATAAAATGGCAAGAGGGCTACCTATTAGCCACGCGCGGGACGTAAGATCCCTTCACACCTCCATTAGACACGATACTGCCATAGAAACCATAGACTATATTTTTTCAAAAGAAACATCTTCTCATTTTCAATCAATAAGTATGCTAAAAGAAATGTTACTACTTACCTTACAGAACAATGTATTTGTATTTAATGGAAATTTATTTAGACAAACCCGAGGGGTAGCGATGGGGATCAAGTATGCCCCGGCGCTTGCCAACCTAACAATGGCTATGTATGAAGACAAACACATTTACACAGATGAATCTTATGAATCCAATGTGATATTATGGACACGTTACATAGATTATGTTTTATTGATTTGGAGAGGGGAAGAAGAAGAACTAGAGAATTTCAGGAAAAGAGCTAATGCCAATGTGATGGGGATTGAATTTACTGGCATTGCAAGTCAAAAAGAAATTGATTTCTTAGATTTGAACATTTATATTTCAGACAACTCAGTTAAAACAAAAACCTTTAGGAAGAGCACATAGGCCAACTCAACCCTATATGGTACAAGCTGCCATCATAACGCAGTAATCAGAAACATACCAAAGGGAGAGATCATCAGAGCCCGTAGGAATTGTACTGAACAAACAACCTTCAAAGAAGAATGCAAATTACTAATGCAAAGATTCAAAAGGAGGGGATATGGCAAGACAACGATAGCGAAAGCACAAGAGAAAGCTATGAAATTAGACAGAGAAAGTACCTTAGCCACTAACACAAAACTGGTTAAAGACGAAAAGATAAGCTTCATTACTACCTACTCTGCTGATAACATAGTTTTGAGGAAAATTCTAAAGAAAAATTGGCATTTACTCCATTTGGATCCAAATGTGAAGAAATACATTGATCACAACCCAACTATAATCTACAAACGGGCAAGAACGATTAAAAACTTTCTGAGTCCTTCACTTCTTCCAGAGCTGAAAAAAGGATAATACAATAACATGGCTTCCAGCACTTCCTAAAGGCTTCTACAAGTGTGGCACCTGCACAATGTGCAAGTATGCATTGGACAATTCTAGAACCTTCAAGGACAAATATGGTGTCACACAAAGAATTGAAGATTATATTAATTGCAAGACAAAATATGTGGTGTATGCCATCATTTGCCAATGTGGAGAAATATACATTGGTAGTACCATTAGGGAACTCAGAATTAGAATACGGGAACACCCATCAACCATTGGAAGTCAAGCAACAAACTTACCACTAGCCCAACACTGGCAGAAGAAACATCAGATGGACGATAAAAAAGCGCTGAGATTTGTTGGCCTGAAAAAAGTAACCTTAGGCCCAAGAGGCGGGGACCAAGAACTAAAACTCAGGCAACAAGAAGCTGAACTAATTTGCACATTTCGAGCTGTAGTGAAAGGCCTCAACACAAACAATGAGATGGCCTCCTTTTTATGAATAATGTATGTGTTTATGCACTGAGAAGAGCATTGACTGAAAATGTATTTGTTGAACTTGCTGATTGAGAACTAGCATGTTTTAATAATTAGAAAATGTGCAAATGTACAAATTGCTTTGTGTTAACCATGAATACAGACTTAGAGAATATATCAATCCATTTGTATTGAATAATAAAGAACTACCTTCAACTGGAACTGATAAAGTAAGGGCTATAGTGTATCAGGGAAGACATACGTGCTATCATACAGGTTTTCACACACACTGACACACTGACACACACTGACAGAAAAGCGTTGACATAAAATCCATTCATAACATATCGCAGGGACTAGAACTGAAAAACTGTATTAAACAAGACCGTAATTTTGAGCAGTCCAGGAGCATGGCCGCGGTACCAGTAATTGAGAAAGGACTATAGATCATGCGATATTAACTAGCATTAGTAACCTATGAAAATAAAAAGAAAAGTAACAGGCAACTATTTGGCTAATATTTTCAACAAATGCCAAATTAGTAACTGTACATTGTACATTGGATCACTCTTTGCAACCAAAGAGGTTAATTCAGGATCGGAACCATGGGTGAACATGTGAACTCAGTTAGTTTTCCCATTCCAATATGGCCGCGGGCAACTATGGTGAAACGAGACTGGGTTGCCAGGCAACCACAGCGTAGCATACAATAGTCTGGTGGGGACGCCGTAAACACAAGGACATTTTGGCACGGGACGCAGTGAAGGAAAGGTAAGCCCGCTCATGGGGGGGCCAGAAATACGAAGGGGTCTGGTTTATCTCGCACACGCGGGAACACGTGGAACATTTCTGAACAATTACTAAAGTGTGTGCTTAAAACACAAGAGAACAGAAGCCTGTAAATGTAACGCTCTCTATTTGCTGTGTTTACCGTGAAGGCCAGCCAACAACAACAAGGGGAAAAAAATGCTCATAGAACACTTTTCCAACCATTTAAAGATTTTTTACTCTTTCCTTATGGGAACTATGAGAATTAAGAAACGTGAGCCAGCACAAATCCGGTTAATGTAAACACATAACAGGATGAACATTCTTCCCAACAACAATTCCTTTTTTGATTTCAAAAATTAATTGACTTGAATGTTTTTACTTGATAAATCAATGACTCTCATATGTTGTTAATATGGGAATATCATGGTATGTGCTTAACATGTGTAAATTATCAAATTATAAAACATTTTATGTAATACTAATAGCCCTGATTTGAAAAAGATGATTTAGTCATCGAAACACGTGTAATCACAAAGGGCAGCAGAATATCTCATAATAAACCAGAAGATGTGGAGTTTCTGAACACTGTAAAGGGAGTCATTTGTCATCCTTTTCAGTTATTTGTGGGCGCTTGGGAATAAGCCAATGTAACACCCTAAAGAGTTTCTTGTTTTCATTTTACACAGGAAACACGTCTATTTTGCAAAAGTATCTAAAAATCAACTGTTCAGGGAAAGACTCTAAATATATGCCTGTTCAAATGTATCCATGCTGCAAAACAACTCCAGCACTAAAGAAAAGAACTATAGCTGCGTAAAGTGTGTATTTGCTGGAGATGAAAACCGAATTTAAAGAAATAGTAAAATGTGCTTTTTCTGACTGAAGAGAGAAAATCGACTATTTAAAATAAATTGCTCTGTGAAGGCCTGCTTACTTAGCAATGTAAAATGATTTGTTGCTGGTAAAAGTACACCTATAAAAAGTTTTGATTGCACAGGTTTTGTATAAGTCAAGATTTAAAATGAGAGAATGAAGGCTAAAATTCATAGGCCAAGTTGGCAAGCTATAAAAAAACTTGCTCTGCCAGTTGCTAGCCCTGAGAAAGGGTGACACCTCATAAACTTCTGGGACAAGAAAGTGCTAATTGCTAGCTTAAAAGATGTTGAATGAACCCGGACAATTGGGGTTCACATCCTCATCAGATATTCGTCTGTGCCCCAGGCTGAGACAATAGCAGGCTGGGACACTCACCAGAGGGGCAATAAAAACTTCAATTAAGACTGGTAATTCCACTTTGCCTTGCAGGAAGTGACAATTGACAGCAGCTGGGGGAAAGAAAAAATACTGATCAAGTGACAATGGACTTCCTTTTGGTTTTAAAGGCTATTTTGTAACTGAACTTTAAAGACGTTTAACTTTCCCACAAGAATTAGGAAAAATATGAAAAGTTTGTAGTTCTAAATCTAATTTCATGCTCTTTCTTTGGAAACTTGGTAGAACTCATTACTGCATAAGGAACAGAAGTTATAAAAAATGACAGATTACGGGGGAAGTATTGATGTTGTGAACATAACATTTTGTAAATACATCCCTGGGGATAATGCACATCTTTGTACGAAATTGGGGAATTTTAGGACAAATCTTTCATATTTAAAATTAGCAAAATGTGTCAACAAGGCAAAACCAGGTCCCACACACTTGGGGTTTGGATTGAAATATGACACACAAAATATGTAACCTGTGTATCTGATTTTCTCAGAGGTGGCAACTGCATAAATATGTGTTTGTGGCAAAATTAGATTTTGGTTCCAGTAGCTAGGGGAGGTTTCTAGACATTGTAAAAATCACCTCATAAACATAACATCCTTTTTCTGTGATCCAATCAGGAGACTTCTACCTTGCCCAATCCTGTTATTAGAGGCGGGAGTAGTAAGCCTGCCCTGCCATATACTGTAGTGATGTCATCTGGCATGATAAATAAGGGCCACTGACAGCACACAGGACACACTGATTCCTGACTTCCTTCCTGACTTCCTGCGTGGCGTCCGGTTCTTGATTTCTTTATCGTGTTTGATCCTGATTCCAGATTTTCATTCCAAAGCCAAGACCTATGCATTGCTGACCCCATTTTCAGCTAGGCCTCAAATTTAAATAAAAATCCCAAAAACCCAAGGAAAGCATCCTGATCCAGCCTGGCTTGCTGATACTAGATGCATGCCTGCTGAAAACTTGCTACCCCGCTGATCTGTAGTATCCAGTAACCAGAGTGCCAGTCCAGTGCAGTCCGGTGACCAGAATAGCCCAGCTGATCCTGTCCCGCCAGATTTGCCCAGCTGTCCTGTGTTAGACTAGATCTGTGTGGTGACCAGAACCCTTAACGGCCCAAAATCTTAAATTAAAGTGGACAGTAAGTATTAATAGGAATCAAAGAAAACCATAGCATACCTTGCCTTGCCCTATCCCAATCTCTAAACCGTCCTATCTTTACTTTAATAACTTGTAACATTGTCAGAATCCTTGTTGCAATCCTGTCCTTGATTTATCTTGCTAAGCACCATTTCTTTAGTCATTTTTATCTTGTGTAAATCCTAAACTATAAATCCTATTTTGAGTGATCGGACTGGTTCCGCCAGGGAGGGTGCTGGGGATCTGGGGTTGAAGTCATGAATCAACTCTAGAGCTTACTGTGTCCCTCTTTGATATTCTATCCTGAATGCTATAGTATAGAGTAAAACTTAGAGTAAAACTATTCTTGTCCAAAGTGAGTTTCTTTCCTGTTTTCATTACCCGATTTTTCTAAAACTGCCTCTTGTTCTACATTGCATATCTCCCTCAGTTTAATAGCTAGAGACCTAATTTCAATTCTTTATTATACCTAAGTCCTATAGCTACACCCCAAAACAAAAACTCAAAATCATTGAATTTGACCCGTTTTTATTAAAAACTGTTTGGTTAATTTTAGGTGAGAATCAACATTTTTGCAAAATTTTACACGTGTTATTTTTATTCTAAATTGTTTTAAACCTTCCATTCGAATTCAATTTGTTTACTCTTGCTCAAACTATTGCTTATGACTGCTAGTATCTTTCCAATTTTGCTCCCATAGACATTTGTACTGATTTAGGGATTTTTGCACATTTTCAGTGTTTTATTCAGCCATTTTCGAGTGTCATTTTAACATTGCAAATGTTCAAATCCATTTTTATCTCTTGTTTGAGGAGGGAACGTTGGATTTGAAATTTGTTTATTGTTCCTCATTCCTGATTACCTGCTGCTCCCTTATACCTCTTTAGAATTGATTATTTGTGGGTTGAGGAATATTGCAGGGGGAAATCCTAACTTAAGTGCTATCTTTCCAAAAATTCAAAGTGTTCCTATTTCTCTGGTGTTTTCTATTTTGTAAATAATAAATATTTACAAAATAATTATTAAATAAATAAATTAATATTACCTTTACCAACCAGCCTGATTCCTGGTCCATCGTGACCCGGGGTATTTGAAAAGGGGTGTGATATGAGTGTGTATCTCTCAAATATTGAACATATATATATATATATGTATATATATAATAAAATAAGCATTTCAGTTGGGCGCTGTATACTAGGCTGAGACCAGGGCGTATCACCTGATTGAAATCCTTAGCATCATTTATTAAGCACCATAATTAACCATGTTAATCTCAAATAGACACTAAAATCTGTCCTATTCCTAAGGTAAATGTAGCCTGTAAAGTAACAGAGATGTGGGTAATTATCACTAGAAGTCGCTAACATAGCAAAGGTATCAAATTTTTGACCGTGATCACAAGCCAACTCTGTACTGTAATAAATCCTCCAACTCCCAGAGCTGATTGTTTTCTCTCCTCCCCATGAAACACAAGAGCTCAGAATATACTCATTGCCAATTATCCAAAGTATACACTGCAGTGAGTGTCTCCATTTGCAAGTACTATTATTTGTATCCCACATTCTACAAGTGCTCATTGCTTTACTCCCCTCCCAATGAATACAACAGCTCTGAATATATTATTGCCCCATAGCACAAGGTGCTCCTGCTAAAGTCAAAAATACACATTCTATTCAAAATCTTTGTATGTTTGCCATGGTTTTCTAAAACTACAATACCAAATGGCATTTATGTTGCAAATATCATTTGGGAAATCTGAGGAGCACTATTCTCCTGTGTAATTTAACAAATGAAGTAATTTATTTGATCTTTTTGGGAGATTTTATTAATCAAGATTGCATTGAGTTTGCAGATGCAGATGCCATGTTCAATTTGATTAAGTTTTCTATCCACAGCACAACATACAAATCATTTCTAATTTGTTAATGTTTTTTTTGTAGGACAATGGTTGGTGTCTCTTAAAGCCACATTCATGCACTCAAAACATGTTTCTTATGTTATAATTAAACTACTGCCTACATTGACAAAAATGTACTAAAGGTGCTAATTCAGCACCAGCTAGTGGGATGCACCTACCACATTCAAGGGTAAAGAAAGGGGGTGACAGGGCACCTTCTAGGGGGGGACCACTGGTACACCAAGCCACAGTCACATTATAAAAGAAGACCTCACTGGGAAGGGCGGGGGTAGAGATGCATCGTGCGTACCGTCAGCCCAAGGGATCTTTATATAATTAGATGAGGAAAAACAATATCCTTGGTAAACAGGCTTGACAGGGAAACCCCCAGTGCTGGCCCAGTTTGGGAAATCCCAATCTGAAACACATGACCAACAAAACCCCAGGGCAGATGGAGACGGAGTTCAAGCTGCGCATCACTGGCCTATCGGAGCAGCTAGGAAAACACTGGCTGATGTAATTACAGGGCAGTCAGCCAATCCAGCAGGCACACAGGGTAGAGGGGAAATGGATTTTAGCCAGTGAACCGGCACCAGTGTCCATTGGCAGGTGGCTATGGGAAAGGGACTCTGAGCAGAGTGGTGTTCCGAGGAGAACCAATCAGATGGTAAGTCACAGTGTTCCTGGGAGGTGGCCAGCCTTTAGAGTATCCACCACAGGGTTTGCGAAGGCCATTATCTAACAGGTATCGTGTGAATGTCTCCCTTCCCACCAGAAGCAGGGTGTCTTATGTTCCATTCTCAGTGGTGCTGACCAATGGAAGTGCAATAAAGTTCTGGCGGTCAGCACAAATGTTATTTTACTAATTACAAATTGTTCCGGTGTGGGCTGAGAATCAATGTGGCACCACATGGGGAGGTGATGTGTTGGGATACTGTTGAACTGTTTGCTCCAATTATACTTAACTAACATATGTCCAGCACTAAGGATATGATGCAGACTAGCCAATTACATTTATGGCAAACATTAAAAATATGAACATACTAAATTTCAAGTGTTTCAAAGGGTCTTGACCATTGTGTTTTAAGGAAAAAAAGGAATGTTCGCAGTACAGTCAAATGTCAGCTCTCATCAATCAGATCTATTCCACTGTTCTATTTGATCTGTGCTTGCCCAGCAATAATAAACCACATTACGTCTTGCCCGGTGTGTTCTCAGTTTTCGAGTACGTGCTTTTATATGGTGTGATCGGAGGACCCCAGAGTACAAAAATGGTGTGTATCTTTTGGTTTAGTGTAATCACATAGGCAATGAAAACGGGTCAACCTATCTCAATTTCTGCCTTGCTTTTTTTGCTCTCTGAAGTCTAGAGAGAAAACAACTACACGTGAACTGGACTTCATTTTAAAAATCAAGTGACTTGCATGAACATAAATCATGACCTGAAAGGCTGTATCTGGCCAGTGTGTTGTATGCTGTGTAACAATGATTTATATGCAGCAGTGAACTAAACAATGAATACTAGCATTATCAAAACAGCTGAAACACACACACACTGGGAAGAGGTCAGTAACATATCCCTGGTACTTCCACTCTCAGAATCATTGGCCTTCCATGTGAAATCTGAAATTGTGGATAAAATAACTTGTTGGCTTATATATAGACCATCTGGCCCTAAATTCATCGATGATCTAGCTAGCTGGAGCAATCACAGCAGTGTTTATGGCCAACGACAAACTAGTTCTCCTGGAAGATTTCAATCTATGAATTGAATCCAGAACTGACATGTCAGCATTACACCTTATAGAATCATTATACAAACTGGGCCTCACACTTCCTGTATCCCAATCTACTCAGATAGCTAACCTCACTCAAGATAAAATCTTCTTCAGGACACAGGATCTCCAATCTAACCCGATCAAAATTACATGGACAGATCCTTATGGCATTACATTCACTATTCCTTACACATTTAAAGCAAAGAGACCACCCCCTATTAATAAGAGTGATGTCACTATGGTCTGGCACTGTATTACTAAAGACTCATTCTCACAATGTATTACCGAAATGCCATCTAATCCTACCTAAATCCTCATCCCAATGAGCAATTGGAAAGCTAGATGTCACCGTGGGGGAACAATTAACAAATTAGCCCCACAGCAGCAGACACAACACAGACATATACAGAAACAAACAAATGTTATACACCAGAAGTGAATCTACTCGGACGTAAGGCAAGAAATCTGGAAAGGAAATGGCACTGTATTAATGCGAAAGAATCCCTCAGAGTGTTTAAACAACATCAACTGCTATAGAAAAAGGAAATACTGAAAGTAAACAAACGCTTTCATGGCAACAAAAATGACCCTGCATTAAATACCACAAAGGCAGTGGTAAGAGAACTATGCAATGAAACGGACACCATTTTACCAATCCCTACACAAGGATTTGTAAAACATTCATCCATCCATTTGTCTATTAAAATTGATACAATCAAAATCAACAGCTTGGATGCTGTTGATAGCACAAAATTGAAAACACTACTTCATTCAGCCAAATGCTCAAGCTTGCCATCAGACCCTGCACCACCTAAACTGTCAGAGGAACTATATCCTGTATTTGTGGATCAACTGCTTCAAGTATTAAACTCTTCCCTCTCTTTGGATACGTTCCCAGGTAACTGGATATGCTCCATGATCACAACTTTGTTAAAAAACAACACTGAAGCCCACTGATCCAAATCATTTCTGCCCAATTTCCCAGCTCCCTTTTTTTGCTAAACACATAAAAATAATATTAGTCCGCCAAATCCAGGAAATCCTAGAAAATTCCAACATCCTGAATAATGCTCAAATGAGCTGTAGACCACTGAGAAGCACCAGACTCATCTCCATTTTGCTATTCAACCACTTGATAGAGTCTATGGATAGGAATAGGACAAGGGCCCTATTTTTATTAGACCTTTCTGCAGTATTTAATACCATTGACCGCTAAGCATTAATTGACACACTGACAAAATGTGGCTTTACAGGGACAGCCCTTAGGTGGATTATATCTTTTCTCACTAACTGCTCTCAACAAGTCAGCTTAGGCTCTCACCTATCACAAGCCCAACCTGTGAAATGCAGAAGGCCACAGGGCTCGGCCCTTTCCCCTATTCACTTCAACGTATATCTTTTGTCACTAATGGATCTCTTATACCACGGTAAGGTCTTATTTTTTAAATATGCAGGTGATACCCAAATTGTGGTAGGCCTAACAGGGGATGACATGATTTTAACTGAAAAAATAAAACACTGTTTTGTCTCTATTAAAGAATGGATGGACTCCAATTTTTAAAAAATGTATCCCAGCAAAACAGAAATCCTGCTGGTAAATGAAAAAAACGATACGGGAACAAACATCTGCTGCCCATCCTCCTTTGGTACATGTCCAAACCCCAAACCTGTCATCAAGAACTTGGGTAATTATTTTGACCTAGAGCTCGCCCTAAGGAGTCACATTTCTTCAGTAACCAAAACATGTTTTTGTCACTAAGACAAATCAGACATATTCTTCAAGTTCTCTCTTTCTCTGATCAGGAAACGGTCATAAATCCCATTATTTTATCCCGACCGAATTACAGAAACGGCTGTTACCTGGTACTACCAAAATACACCACCACTCATCTCCAGAGAGTACAGAATTCAGCCAAAAGATTAATAATGAAGATCAGGAAACATGACCGTATCTGTCAGTGCTACGATCTCTTCACTGTCTGCCGATAAATAAGCACATTATTTTTTAAAAGTATGTGTATTGTTCACAAAGGTCTCCACCATCCCACTGCCATGCCATTGTCAGCTAAATGTGCATTGTACATACCCAGATGCTCCCTTAGATTTGCACTGGATACTCATTATTCCAAGAGACCGGAAAGAAAGGCATGGTGGACGCACCTTCTCAGTTCAGGCCCCTAGAATATGTAACTCTCTGCCAGTCTCACTTTGCAACATGTCAAACCTTCTTTCCTTTAGGAAACACCTTAAAACCTATTTATTTAAGTGAGTTCTTAGTGGATTACAGCTGGAGCAGATTGACATATGCAGTCAAAGCCCTATCAATAGCACCATGACTTCTCTGGGTAATCCGCTTTGCTTTGCTTTACAATACTCATATAACACACCACCACTGTCAGGCATGTCTTACCATTTCATGGTAAAGCCTGTTAAAATACTGCTTTAATTAGGATGCAGACTCTGTATCACAGACAAACTGATTGCAATCCAGCAGGTGCTTTATAAGAATATATTTAAGTACACTGTAATGCAGCACACAATCATCAAAGTATTAAGCAGCATTGAAACAAAATAATATCCTGAAAGCAGTCAAAGCTATATTGAACCAGACCTAAATATTGTATTAAGCAAGAGTATTATTATTATTATTATTATTATTATTATTATTATTATTATTATTATTATTATTATTATTATTATAATTATTATTATTATTATTTTCTCAAAAAATCCAGAATCTTATAACATTGAAAGGCACTGAGGAATGATGGCTAAAGATCTGGGGTGTGTGGGTGGGGGAGAAGATCTCTGTGGTTGAAGCAGTTGAACTATTGAAATATTCGAATATATGTCAATCCCACTGCTCTATGGGGACAACCAAGAACCTAGATTTGATTATGTCATCAAACCAAGATCTTTAACCATGTACATGTTACTATGAGAGCTACGAGAAAAACTGCAATGTACAAGAAGCACTGTTCAATGGTGAAGGCAAACACATATAAAGCATATTATAACCTTGGTTTAAGACCTCATTATGCATTACTGAATAATGAAAGCATGTGAGTGGTGGGAGATAAGTTGCAGAATTATTAAAGCAACAAAGACTCGGTACCTCCTAAGGATATGGGCACCAATTCACATGTAAAGAAAAACACAGAGGGCAGTAAAAGTGAAGTATTTGTATTTCGTTTTTATGCAAGAACAGTACTGAAGGCAGAATGGAGCAATGGTGGGCTTGACAGTTTGGATAGGCAGATCTTTTGAGTGCTCCTCCCATTGCTATCAGTTGGAGTTTGAGCCGTGTTTTGAATAGTTCCACTGAAGAAATGATTTTGATCGCAAGCAGGAAGGATTTCCAGTGGAGTCTGCTGGAAGGAAAAAAGAGCAAACATTAGAGGAGGCAGATAGGGGCTGGCGACTAATGGGTTCTGAAGGGATGAGTGGCAGACATTTTGAGAGGGAGAGCATAGTGACAGGCATCCAGCTATGTCGTGAAGGGCAAGACCTTCGAAAGCTGTGTAGATCAGTAGCAGGAATTTAAAGATATACCAATTTTCAGGGAGAGCCATCCAGTGTGGTGACCGCCAATGGGAAATGGCCTGGATAGGTTAAAAAAATGGCTGTTGCAAAATTGAGGAATTGGATACACTGAGCAAAAGAGTAGAGGATTGGAATAAGAACTATGCTTGTGTAGGTTGAGTCTGCCTTTGGTGGCAGTGGTCATGATGAACTTGTACAGTTGAAGGTCACTGTGTCAGGGCGAAGGAGATGTGAGAGGGGAGAGTTGGGTTGACTAGGGGAACTAGAAATACTATGGATGTTCCTGCTCCAAACTGTGTCAGGGGTGGTATAGCACCAAGTGGGATTATTTTACAGGTGTCCCACACTGTCAGTGATTAGTGTCCAAACCATATAATTCACAATGTATTCATAAAAGAAAGTGAAAACTGGTGGCATTTAAATGTAGGTGTGTGGACATACACAACCCTAGGGTGGTACTGAATGGCCAACATCATTGTGGCAATTGTGGTCCGAGCTACATCCAGGTTAGTGGAGGTGCATTGGAATGAATTGTGATTGAGTGGCAGGTGCACGAGTAGAGTAAACATGAAACATTATGAGGACGAGGTAAGCCACCGTTTGAGTTGTGGGTACCCCTACCAAAATGCTCTGCCTTAGATTCTGAAGTCTGCTTCAGCCACCTGAGAACCGGAACATCGATCACTGGATTGCTGAGTCTGCAGTTTAGTACTTTTAGCTGTAATGAAAGGATCTACAAAATTAGGTGGTTTATGTCATGTGGGGGGGCTGAGCAGTAATGCATTAAGCTTGGATTGTCTTGGAAAGCCATGCCCCAGGACATACCGTAAAGAAACCCTTTGTTAATTTAACAGACTAAATGTATCATCCTTCGTTTTCTATATGAGGTTCATTGTATAAAACTGTAAAACCCAGATGTTTCTGAGCTTGGGGAACACACATATTGGGCAGGGGTATTATGTAGGGTACTTGGAACATTTCTGCACAACTGTATGGAAATAAACCGTGTTTTTACCGATTCCACCGGCATCCCTCCCGATTGGATTTTTTGGTGATGTGCTGCAGGTTTCTGTAAATCCTTGTCCCTCCAGGGCCACCCAAAACAAAAGTACAAAGATATGGCCAACATAAAGTTCCCACTCATATTTTAATGAGTCTTCATCCTCCTGGCTACTATAAAGTATAATGCAAAGTTCCAAAGGACAAATAAAGAGTTTGCAAATCCTTTTCTCAATAGCCCTAATCTAACACAACAAAACAGAATAGGTCTCCCGGGAAGGTTCTTTCAGGGTTTCACACAGTCAGTACTCTTCTTCAGTCTTCCTGCTTTCACAATAGCTCTCAATGTCTCTGCCCCTGGTTCCATGCTCCACAGGTACCTTTCTCAGATTTTATTCAGACTGACAATATTCACTTTCAGACCTTGGGTTTCTCATCACCTAGTGGGTACGTCTCACCACTACCAGGCTTGGTTAGGTATCTCCACAAACTGGTTCACAGCACTCGCCTTGTTAGGTCCCTAAAGCAAAATGGGTATGTCCCTCCCCTCATCAATGACCTTTTCAGGCAGCTACTATTCACACCATCCTGCCAGGCATGGTTCTCCTCAGATATATCTCGTTAGGAAACTGGTACTGCATTCCATGCTCACCAACAATCCGGCTGGTGTAGCCACTGCCCTGAGTGTTTCCCTTTGCAACCATGAAGTCTGGTTGAGCAAGTCTGGTCCATTCTAGAGTTTGCCCACCTCCTCTTGCACTCCTGCTGATGACAATACAGATATGAAAATTTAGAGAGAATGTTAGTTGAGATATAAAGAATAAGAAAATTAGTATCTCTCCTGAAGAACCACAGATAATCACCGTGGGGAAACACGTGTTGAGAGCAAAAAAATGTGAATGGAAAAAAGGAATAAAAAGTATGTGTATATGGACATTTACAAATACATGAAGGAAATTTAAAGTTGCATGAAAATTAATGCAAGTTTAAAAAATAAGATCAAATTTTTTGGAACAGCAATCAAAGAATTACCTATATTATTTTTACCAGAAGCGCAACCCACTATGGTGCTTTTACAATAAGAACACTCCTGAGGTAGTACCTGATTATGCAGCCTACCTCAGGATTTGTTCTCTCTTTTGCATTGGGTCTTGACATTGGTTAATTCTCTTTTGAATTTTCAAAGGCATTTTTACTGTATTATCTGTAGGTCTTTTCAATGGGTCAGGATAGTATTGCTTCCATTTAGATACTGTTATCGGGCCTCAGGGTTGTTCTCAGCGCGGGGCAATCAGTGCCATTTTCAAATCACACAGGTTTGATTTTGCTGATTTGCAGGGTGCTACTGTGTTCTGATTTCTCCTTCTGAACTGGGTAAAGCTTCCTACCAGTTTGAGAGTGAACCACATTCTGTCTGAGCAGTGTATCTGTAGGTATGTTCTTTGTATGCTTTTAATAATGACAAAAATACTTATGTTAAAATCAATCAGGATCAGGTGAATCCTATCGAGACATTAATACAGGGAACTCTGGAGAGAGCCCTTGAAAATGAATGGATCAATACCAAAACCCAGAGATTCTTGACTAAAGATCACCCCATTACAGCTGTGTTCTATAGTCTTCCACGCATACATAAGGATGTCAGAAATATGCCACTTAGACCAATCGTAGCAGGGACTGACAGTATCTTTGGTCCCCAGGCAATTTATGTAGACAGGGTACTTCAACCTACAATGAACAGAAACATACCTTGGGGACACTGCACACTTTCTTAACTCCTTGAAGGAAATAGTAGGTTTGCAAGAGGAAGATATATTAGTATAATTTGACGTACAAGATCTGTACACGTTGATCCCCCACCATGATGGGCTCATGGCACTAGAATGGTTATTATTGAGAGAGCAGAACTGCATAGCAAGTAAGATCTTTAAACTTGAACTCACAATAATCATCCTTTGTAACCATTTCTCCACTTCAAAACACAGTTATACCCTCAAGCATCGGGCACCTCAATGGGGTCCTCCATGGCAAAACCTATGCAAATTTGTTTATGTATAATCTTAAGTCTGAACACGTGCTAACACATCAACACTGGTCAACAAAATTAAAAACGTGGAAAAGATATACAGACTATATATTTGTCATTTGGCAGGGTAGCAGAATAGATCTGGATGAGTTATTAAACAACCTTAACTCTATACATGACCACATCCAAATTACCACGGAGGTAGGTGCTCCTAGACTGCACTTTTTGGATGTAGAGCTACAGTTGAAGGAGGCTTCCCTCATAACAAACATATTCCACAAACCTATTGTTGGGGAGAAGCTGGACCCCCAACAGGGGTGTGGGGCCCAGCAGCTATACCCTCACACTGCAGGCTGACCTCACAGAATTGGATCAGCTCCCAGAAACCTATCTCCTCCTGCTATTGGCTGCTGAGTAATAGGTTACCTATGTAGCCCTTATAGAGAGCCTGATAATTGGACATTAGAGTTTTGTGTCAGTGGGTTGGTTTAGCTGTGCCAGCCCACCATTACCTAATTCTAGCTTGTTGCATTATGAATTTGTTCCCATAACTTTTTAGCTGAAGCAAGCATTTCGCACCTGAGCTCTGAGTGTTCATTGGCTAGGGCTGAGCCATTCTTGTTACAATTATGTCTCAAATGTTGTGCGAGTCTTTGCGAAAATGTCTTTCTTTCGCAGAAAGAAAAGAAAAAAACACACTGGGTTGCCGTGACTTACTCGCATTAGTGTAGAATTAAAAAATGTTTGTCTGCAGAAAGCAATGTTATCTGACTGCGCGACCTTGGCTGCTCGTGGGTTTGCGAGGAGTATTGGTGAAGGCATCTGCAGCTAGTGTTCAGTGAGAGAAATGAACTTGGCTGTAATTTTCCTGAAACATGGCTTTACACTGTGCATTTAGACCATGTTAATTCATATCGGCATTTGCAAGCCTTTAAACAGGGATTTTTGTGTTTGTAGATTGTGATATTGCTGCATTGATTGTAATGTAGCATGGAAGTTGCACTGTTGGTGAAGTGGGTGTCTTTCAGCATATTTTGTCACCCATGGGTGCGCTGGGGCCTGGTTCAAATGATAAGTGCGCTCCTTGTTCTTCCTGCTGTTCCTCTGTATATGTGCCTGGGGTGAGGGGGCATGGGTTTGATCTCGATTTTCCCTCTTCACTACCAATGTCAAACATTCCCTACATTACCTCAGTCATCACCCTTTGCACCTTACAAATAATCTTCCCTACAGTCAGTTCCTAAGATTGAAACACATTCTATTAGAAGATGAAACCCTGATAATAGAAAATGCAAAAATTACCCAAAAATGCATCAAGAGAGGCTACCCTGATAGGATAGTTGAAACGGCTCAAACCAAAGCAATCCAGCTAAAAAGAGAGGATCTAAAACAAAGACAAATTAAATACAATTTTTGTATGTTTTAAGGTACTCCAGTCAACGTCATCATGTAACAAGACTCATTAAGAAAAATTGGACACTGATACAAATGGATCCCCAATTACAGACACTGTTTCAAAAACCCCTGATCATTGCATACAAAAGAGGTTGAAACTTCAGGAACCAACTGGTGAGAGCTGAAAAACCGAGAGTAAGTAAACAACTGCCAATTCACAAGAAGAAGACTGGCACATTCCCTTGTTCTAACTGCAATAGTAGCAATAATATCATGAGTGGGAAACAGATAAGGCATTCAAGTACTGGTGCTAGGATTAAGTTTAAGGACTTTGCCACCTGCGACTCGCAATCTGTAATCTATGGATTTAGCTGTGCATGTGGAGTCTTTAATGTAGGTCAGACAACAAGGAAAGCAAAGGAACGATGGAACAAACACAAAAGCAATATAAGAACAAAACATGCACGTTCACCAGTAGCCAGCCATTTCACAAATAACAGACATACAATGGCACAATTCAAAGTGATAATATTGGAAGTGGTGCAAAAATCCAATAGGGGAGGAAACTTGGGTATTGGATCATTGGATCAATGGGAATTGTTTTGGATTGAGAAACTTTACATCTTAATCCCTGGTTGGGTGAATGAGGACTTCTATCTGGGGCCTATCTGTGCTGAATGAACACAATGAATCATTGATGAAATTGCAATCCACACATGATGGCGTTGAACAGGGAAAATACCATGTAGATATGAAATTGATGGAATTTAACAGTTTTTGACAGGAGTCTGACAGAACCTGCAATCGTAAGACACTAAAGCAGAAAATACAAAAAAGAATTGCACTACAGATATTTTAATATGATGTGCATGTCTACACATGTTAATGCATTGCAGTATGATATAACTACAGAAAGGTACATTATAATGTGGCTTTATTGAAGTATTACAGTAGTAGAGGAAAATACGGGGACATCCACATCCATCCAGAGCAACAGCAACTCTCTAACTGATAACCCTATAATCTCAGAACCCTGGCACAGCCAACCTTCCATGAAGCTTGGAAGTTCCACATGACCTCATAATACAGGGCCCAAGGCAGCACAGAACCAGATCATGACACTTCTCCCTCCTTACCCAAAGTAAGCCCAAACCCACATTATGACACAGTACATACCTATTTGAAAGGGAAGACGATGTATGGCAGATACCAAATATACTTGTAATCATCAATAAATTAATACACTAAATGGAAATGTAATACTGATTTGAAAAAAAAACTGGAACTCCAGAAGTTGTCTGAGGATGATTGAGAGTGCTTTAACAGATCCTTTTTAACCATATACCATCATGATAGTGTGGTTGAAAATACAAACAGAGAAGTGTTAGAATGGAAGCATGAGTTTCTCATTCATATTTTACCTGGAGAAGCCCTTATATTTAGTCATATCATACACTGAAAATACATGGGGATTCTCCCTTCATCTTGGAAAGCCAGAAGAGGGTAGAAATTACTACATGGATATATCCATAAATCACAACTATGCACACCTGAGTTACTCACTACACGATTCCAAGAACATTGGACAATGAAACAGTGATTGTGGGTTCATCCCTAGCAACTGGAAGCAGTGGCTTGTCCTTACTGGGAGGCTACCTACATAGTGTTTAAATATTGACCTTACTTATACATTATAAATATAGAAAAATTACTTTTTTGTCATCTGGGATGTTCAACATTGGATCCATGTGATCACTGCGATGGCCGAAAATGCTGACTTTTTTTTAACCCTTTACACCACATATATATGCGGGGGGAGCCCCCACGCATCCCACCGATATTAATATTTTACTCTAAAGCCCCTCACATATATAAGGGAGGGGTTAAAAAGAAAAACAAAAGTCAGCATTTTCGTCCGTTGCAGTTCCCAGGACGACATTTTTGTACGACTCCTTCAACATTCATGTTTTGAGGTATGGACATCCATACCATCACATACAATGCTTTTCACGTCCTGCATGGATAAATAAACTTGTCATCATCACACAATGGTGTGATGACATCACGTTATAAAAAGCGGCCATTTTGGAAACGGACAAGATTCAGTCAGGAAAGGAAGTGGATGCTGGGTGTTAGGCAAGATTGTATGCAGTACCCTGTGGGAAACTGCACCAGCCTTGTCCTCTTGGCAATAGTTAACACAACCTTTGGTATAAGTATGTACTACACAAGTTGGTAGAGTGACTGAGAAGCCAGGCTTATTTCAAGAGGGGTCAATGTGAGCTGTAGAGTTATTACACAGAGGTTCACAGTGTCAAGTAACCAAATAAACACTTACTCTCAAGGTTGCTTGATTAAATAATTATTTATTAATTTAACAGTCAGTTGAATAAGCCTTCTTTAGAAGGGAGCAAACATATGTACCACAATAATATACTTCAAAACTGCACACTCTCAGTTTCAATAAATCAGTAGATACCCATTTGGGATGACACACAGACACTTCCTACACCATGAGGTGACTCAAATAACTAGGACACTGTGGACATTGATATATCACTGACACATTTAGAGCAATACTGAAGTTAGTGTCAAAAGGAAAAGATTACGGAATAAGACAATGGTTAACAAACATTCTTCAGCAGTTAAGTTATTTTTGACCCCTCCAATTCAAAGTAAATTAACCCTTTTCCAGCTACACAAGTTATCTAATGTGTAACTTTTGTTGAGGGATAGTTAAAGCAGAAAGTCAGAGGTAAGGAGAGTCTTTGAGGGAGCCAGGACAGCCAATGTCAATTCAGCGAAAGTCTAGGTGAGTTGAAGCACTTCTTGCAGGTAGGTAAAAAAGTCTTGCAGAATGTTTTAGACATCTTTGTAAAAAATGAAATCACTGTAGGCCCACTAGCTAGGAGGCTTGTGAGGGGCAAAGCTGCAAGCAACTCTGCAAAAGCAACCAAGGCAAGTATCAAATGAGAGCTAGCAAGGCTACACAACAAGAGGTGAGCAACCCCTTAGTTTTACAGTACCTCTGGTTTGAAGAAATCGGTTCCAGCTTGCTTCTGTTCCAGTCTTAGGTCTGCAGATCCTGTGTTCCTGAGCCTCAGTCATGGGGACAAGAGGGAGGACGTCTGGGGACTCCTGCACTACGAATGGAAGGTCAACGGCAGCAATGGGGAAACTTCAGATCAGCAGCACTTCTCGGTTTCAGCTTCTCACAGCACTCACAAACAGCACAACCACGGTTGTCAGATACGTTTATGTACTTTCCTCACATCTGGGGTCCTGCACGCTATTGAGGTGGCTCAGGTTGGGTCAGTCCTGCTTCACGGGAGTCCGGAGGATGTTCCTGGAGCTCAGGTCTGGCTTAAAAACGATGCACTCGATCTGGTGTTCCTCTCCCTGGCAATCGGTTCCTGCAGCAGCAATGGAAGTACAGCCAGCTCCGAGAGGATGTCCAAACGTGTTCGCTTTGGGGTTGATTGGTCCCACCAACCCAAGGGGAGAAGTCGTTTGTTGCAGGGCTTCTCTAGTCAAAGCAAATTCGGGGCTTCAGCAATGCAGCAGGGCTTCACCGGGCAAACCAATGGTCCAAGAGTTGCAGCAAGCGTCTCTTCCAAGTTCTTCTTCAGATTCCTTCGTCTATTTGTCGACTCTGCCTTCCAAGCAAAATACCTTGCCTTTTATGCAGGTTTCTCCCAATCATTCGCAGCCTAGCTGTCACTCACTCAACAGGGTAGCCGTATTCCATGGACAGCCAGCTGGCCAATCACCCTTGGGTGCATTCCTGTAACCAAGGGGATTAAGCACAGGGAGTTGTGGGCACCTCCCTCACTTCCTGACCCTGCCAGACACGCTGGAGCTAGAGGCGGACTTCAGCAGTGAAACCCGCCAAAGACAAAATGAACAAAGGGACCAAACCTGGTTTGGCACGCAGAGTAAATCTCAAGAAGGACTTTTCCAACAAGAAATGGCGAAAAAAGAAGACGGGGAACATTTTGAAAAAATCGGCACCCATGGTGCTCAAATGCAGCTGCAATTGCAGCCCATGGTAGAAACACACAATGGTAGGAAAAAGTAAACCACTGACACCAGCCATTAATTGTAAAAAGGGTAAGTAACTAAGTAACCCCTCCAACACCCTATTGTACAATAGTGTGTGTTGGGTCTAGAAAGTTACAATGTAAGTAAAGTCAATTTCATTTCACTGTTCTTGGAAAGAGTAGTTAATCCAAGAGAAGGTATTTAAACCTTGGGGAAATCTGAGACTTCCCTGTGCCACTGCACAGAAGGTGCTGTCTGACACAATGTAAAAAGATGATGCCTATGGAGTTTGTCAGACTCCACAACCAAAAGAAACACAGTGTTCAAATCAAACCAAAACACCTGGGTGAGTGAGAAAATGGGCTCACTCACTCCAAGGTTGAAAAAAAAGTCCCAAAAAGAGCGGGAGCTCTCTAAGGAGGGAGGAATTAGACACTAAAATGAAAATTCTCCCTAACATAGGGGATTGCAGGGGACAGGTGAGTGACTTTAGTTGTTTTGAAATATGTTGGAGTAATACCACGTTTTTAAATATGTGCTTACAGCAACAGGTCTATTTGGATGGCCTGCTGTTGAACAATATCATTTTTCGGAGCCACCACTTGAATAAGATTCCCATGGGAAGCAGTTTCCATCATTAGGGTAAGATATCTGCAAGTTACCATGACTTATTTTATCCCCTATATTTTTCCAAAATGCCTCTGCTGTATATAGCAAAATAGCTGGATCTAACAGATGTGATATGATCTGTTACCCCCACTTAGAATCAACTACCCACTAAGGGTGAAAAACCTGAGAGTCACATATGGATGCCAGCTGGTAGACCTGATATCCCCCACATGAGGTGAGGATAGAACAGTATGGGGACATTATCATTGATAGAAGCCAAATAGTTTTGACACACTTTGCTTTAATTACCAGGCATTGCTGAAATCAATGGATACCATTAAAGGCTTCAGCATCACTGAATGCAATGTACACAGCTTGGACTGTGTTAGCCAGACTGACACCAAGTGAATATAAAATAAAAGAATCGTGACAGATATCTATTTTTTTATGTACATATTAAGAATGGTTTCACATAGATGAACTCACTAGTAAGTATACTCTCTATCTTTCAAGTTTTGGAGATCAGTGTGCGATTTGGTGCACGAAAAGTATGAACAATGGATCCTGAAGAAGGGAAAGGACTCACTATGTACTTTGTACAATATATATTGTGTTTAAAAATGATTTGCATAAACAAACAAGATTGTTGATATATCCATTTTTGAATGAAGTAATTATTGAGTATAAAACTTATGACTACTATTGATTACTTAGATGGTTGTAAATGTTGATTGGATCAAATTAAAATTTGGTGTGCAGGGTGCGAGATTGCTCCACAAGTTTGGGGATGCCTGCTTTATGCCTATTATCAGGGGCTGGTAGTTTAGAGATTTTCTTTGGCTATCCTCCCTAGTGTTCAATGAATGATGGGACTTATAGTACTTTGTAGAATTGATTTTCCATGGAATGTAGCAACTATATTGCATCTGTGAGACAAGGGCAAGCTTGCAGGATCCGACTCATTCCACCTTCTGGGAGAAACATTGGATAGCAGCTGGGTCATCCCAGTCTTTAGCAGCTCGCCCCTGAAATCACCACATATTTATTATTTTATTGTGCAATGTTTACGTTGTCCATTTTTCTTTTTAGTATTCAAATGAATGTTATTACATTTGGTTTTCTCCATTAACAATAAATGAACAAAAGGAAAAAAAAACGGGCTTCCTTGGCATCTCCTGAATGGAATTGGGCAAGATGGTGTGATTTGGGCACATACTGTGGATTTACTAATGAAGCCTCTCATAACCACGCCCACCTTCCCACAATCCGTTTAACTGGTGCGTGCGCACAAATTCGTGGAAGTTTATTCAGAGGTGTGGTTACGCCATTAAGCAGTAAGCGGGAAGGGAGCCCTAGCCGGTTCATCAATTAACATCCGATAGATAAGACCATTCGCATTTGATCCCTTTTTTGACATATGTCGAGCACACGCAGACATAAAATCCTTCCATAGCTCCATAATGGCGACCGGCTCATATACCTTAAAGACTGCAATGCCTCCAATAAAAGTGACATCCAAACTGACTTTCCAACCCAGGCGCATGCCTGTAAGAATGCCGAACATGCTGAATGCTGTCAAGAGCAGTGTTGCTACTATCCGCCTACGCACCCAGTCGTACACAGCTGATATTCACAACTTCAATAACACAGTCCGTCCTGACGTTGCTCAGAATACTAATGTAGCAACAATCACAGCAGTTACAACTGTCGAATTGCACGCCGTTGATCGCTGTGTTATTGACTTATCTACTCCACCAGATTCACACATGGTGGCGGGTATTTCAGAAGCATCGACCGATGAGATGCATAACACCATCATAGACATTCTCACTATCACAGTTCCCCGTGTTGGTATGACCCAGGGATCTATTAATCAGGTTGCTCAAAATAGATTGACCATCGAAACTGCATCACAAAATGAATCGATCAGTGACAGTGCAATCCAGCTTGCAAAGAGTGGCGAAAATACAGATCACAACTAGACCCCACGGCTTGCGACTGCTTCTTATCATGACAGAATCAAACGTTTGCCTGTTGCACACCTAACTCTGGATGCAACACCAGAACCACCGTCCTCCCCAATCAGATCATCTCCCCCTCCTCATTGCACTATTGACCTTTTGCAGTCGCCCATAATGTTCGCGCACTCATCACGCAACTCTTCAGCATTTTCCATATCTTTTGCCAATCCAACTCTGAGGAAATAAACTGCTACACACCAACTGCAGCAAATAACATCTCCTAGCAGTACCGTGGCCCTTACATAGATGTCATGCTTACTGCCATGAATACTGCTTTTCTCTCAGAAAAAAACGCTCTTTAACAAAAGTGCAATCTGAAATTGCCCCCTCCCCTCCCGTCCCTGCTTTTCGATCTCATTTGTGCGCTAGTGAGGAAAATACACCATCCACACTAGAGCAGCAAAGAAATGAGATTGCTAAGTGAGTGACTTTGTACATTAAAACTAACCAAGAAAATCGTGACCACTGAGATAGCCTTCTCATGACACAGGAATCACAAGCACAGTATTTCCAGTCCCACTCGACTATGAGCGCTGAAACATCCAAAAATCAAACTGAATTTCAAATCCTTCCACCTGTATCCAAACAACTTCAGAAGACTGGGCCTTCATTACACCATCATTGCTCAGTAATTCAATGTAGACCAAGTCCTCACCCAGTCTATGATCTTAACACAACCTGCATTTTGAACATCCTTAGCGATATACCATCCCTGGAGGACCTCACATCATCTG
The DNA here is from genome assembly GCF_040938575.1 of Ambystoma mexicanum. NCBI lineage: Eukaryota > Metazoa > Chordata > Amphibia > Caudata > Ambystomatidae > Ambystoma > Ambystoma mexicanum. The sequence continues at coordinate 1,082,521,140 of NC_090935.1, read as the reverse complement.
ACATTTATTGCATGCAGTTTATGAAAGACACAGATCTGTCCATAGCTCGAATCTGGATTAAATCCGGAATTGTACTCTACACCATATGGAAGGCTAGAACATCACTATTCAATCTATTATTTTATCTTAACCAAGAGCCGCCCATTGATACTGATATAGAGATGAGAAATGATGAAAAATCTCACAATTCCAACAATTTAACGACCTCATTCCCATCTCTGAATGTTACGTGCTCGCAGGGACCTATCCATTCAATGTGGCAAGTACAGTCAATCATAAATGGACAGCGCACTGATGATTTATGATATATAAATCAGAAGTAGCAATCCTTGAACCAGTCAGCTCAGCGCTACACATTAGCAAGTTAGAACACTCAGGGATTCAAGCACCTCTTGAATGCATCAGCAAATGAACTCAACGCTTATGTTATTGTTGCATTGCAGGAGACATGGCGGTCTGTACCTCCTATTGGGGATGGCCATGACCTCTTGCTATTACCAGACAAGTCCGTACAAAAAGGTAGACCAATGGCAGGACTGTTAATTGACTACAAGGACAACTGCTGGGCTCCATCCCATCTAGAGTGCCGGGCTAAACCTAATATGTACACCCAAAGTTAAAGTGAAATCTCAATTCCAAATGATCGCGTTAATCAACATCTATTGGAATCAAGCTGGGATAAAGACCAAAGCTTTTTTCAAAGATATAAGAGACATCCTAGATCTTGTTGCTCTGGACACCCCTGTTACACATACAATACTAGTAGAGGATTTGAACTTTCATTGCTTTTCAGATGTTGCACCCCTCTCTAGCTCAACGCAGGACCAGACTAATGGCCGATCGTCACCTGGTCATGGTGAATGGGTCCCTTCCTGGTGACATACCCCCCAGTAGTACCTGGTGAAGGCTTCATCAAGAAGCCGTTTTGGCTATGTGTATGCTGATACAGACCTATTTGCAGTTGCGGAATGCTTTGAAATCAAATGGCAAAAATAAAGCGATCATGAGCTTCTTACTTTTTCTTGGAAACGGGAACGCACTAATCCAGTCCTAAAGAATGCGTATCAAGGTCATCTGACTCTCACTGGAGGCACAGACCAATTTTGCTGAACCCCTGACCAACTAGACCTCCGGCATAGCTGTATTATAGCTAACCCAGATCTGCTTTGTCAAAGGACTACCCAGCAAGATGGTCACTATGTTGCAGCCTTACAAATCTTTAAACAGCAATCCAACCAGCTCTCTAAACCCACAAATAGGCACAAACACGTATATGATTTGGTTCTACAAGAGAGAAAAACTGCACATCGTAGATCCAAAAGGTTGGCCTGTGAATTATGACCTGACACCAAATCGCTCACGCTAAAAGGATTGAACACACAGTATAAAAATTGGATAGCAGCTCAGAAAGCACTGTAACTGCAGAAACATGGGGAACCCACGTTATGAGCTTTAGCTTCGAAAGATTCAGCTCACACCTGGAGACTATTGAATTGAGCAAACCACACTACACAAACACCTATGCAGATCAATGCGGTCTCAAAACTAGCTTGGAGCAATTATTCTCATCTTTATGCGTCTACTCCTCCTGATGGGTCTCCTGCAAGCTCCATTGAAACAAGGAGCATCTCCCTAGCTTTTGATCGAGATGACATTAACATTTTATCTTGAAATTAAGCTCATCTAGAGCTCCCGGCCCGGACGCTCTCAGCAACTTAATGCTCAAATCCTATCCTGACCATTGGGCAAAAATACTTTACAATGTATTCAATCGGATGATAACATCTCGAACTATACCACCTTCCAGGCGAAAGTCAATAGTCATTCCTATATTCCAAAAGGAGATCCTCAGCAACTGAGTAATTACCCACCCATTGCTCTATTGGATGCCCCTAGCAAGCTATTCACTCACTTGATTCTAAGAGATTTCAACTCTTTGACTATTACCCAGAGCTTGCAGGATCCCTTTCAGACTGAGTTTATCTCAGGACTAGGAACATCAATCAACCTGATAACCATTAGTGCAATACAAAATTCACAGTCATCAACGAAATTACATGGCTTTCATTGATTTTAAATCTGCATTCGACTCAATATCCAGAGACTCGAATTTAGCACTGATGTGTCAACTTCATACTGACACTACAGTGCAAATTCGTTTGACATTAGATGGCAAGCTTACCCTGCCCATCCAGACCTTTCGAGGGTTGAAACAATGATGCATCCTGGTGTCTGCCCTATTCAACTTCTTTATATCAGATATGAGATATAAATTTAGCTCTATCATCTCTGACCCCCCTAAGCTAGATCAACATCCTATTCCCTGGCTTTTATACACGGATGACTTGGTACACTTATCTAAAACCCAAAGAGGCTTACAGAATTTACTGACCACCCTAGAGAATTACACCGATGATAATTTTTTATCAGTCAACACGGGAAAAACAAAAGTCATGCATGTGGTCTAAAGCGACAAACGCGCAAACGTTGTAACAAATGGTCTCTACAGGCAACTCAACTGGAAGTAATAAATGAATACCGGTACTTGGGCCTAAATATAAATAATCATATCTCAGATCTACCTTATTATGCAGAAACCAAAGGAAAAATTATGACAGCGGTCTCGCAAGCCCGCATAATTCACAAGAAGTATGGGGAATTCTCGTACTCACCCTTAATCACTTTCTATAATGAGAAAGTTGTACCAGCAGTTGTGTACGGTGCAGAGACTAAAGCCTAGGTCCTCATGTTGCCACAATCACAACCAATGTGCACAATTAGACATGAGTTAGGGCTACTCTCCTTGCATGCAGGGGTGTTGCTAGGTCAGGAAAAGATCAGAGGCTATTATAATGTCAGGACTTTCGGGACTTGGGGCTAGCTACCCTTTTGCTTGTATCCCCTGAGCTTCTATCCGGGGCTACAACCATAAAACCTGGGGCTATGGCCTCTTTAGCCCCCCACAGAAATGCCAGTACTTGCATGGCATGTATGCATGGAATCTATGCACCCTCTATTGAAAATGTCTATCAGATTCTAGGCCAGGATCACTATTGCAAATGCTGTCCTCATATCTGGAAACCTCAGAACATCGGTTCATAGCAGATTCGAAACAGCTAATCATTGAAATAATGGTCACAGCAGACATCTCGCCAGACCAGCTAATGACAATCCCGACACATGCTAAACAAAAACTGTGGCAAGACGACTGGATACACACTTGCAAATCTTGACTGAACTATACAACATTTAAAGTCATTCCATATGGTTTAAAGAAGCTGAGAGTGCCTGAATCATATCTGGTCAAGGTTTCCTTCGCCGCCAACCTATAGAAGCGCATTCTTGCGATTTCAACTTCATTTATACCAGACAAAAGACTTATTGGCTAAACGGAAAATAATATAGAAAAATGAAAATGTGTGCCGATTCTGCAGCGCGACTGATCAACCCGAAACAGTCAAGCACTTAATGAGACTTTGTCCCAAGTTAGTGGCTGAACGAACTTCCCAATTCAGGTTGCACTTTAAAGAATTAAACATTTTAACACCTGATACTTTGTGGAATGAATTGTTCCAAACCAAACACATAGCCCTAAGAATTCCAATTTTTAATTATCTTACTTCTATAAATCTGTTTTGAACTATGCTGAACTGTCATGGCCTGAAAATCGAATTGATATCACAATATTGGCCTTTCTACAAATTTCACTCGATGCGCAATTCTTTTAAATTATTCTGATCAAAACCTGAAATTACCAGGCATAATATTTTATTGAAGAAATTATGTAAATTTTAGCCAATCATTGTTACATTATTCCTCTTGTTTTTCCTTTTTCTTTTCTTTTCATTTGTTTTTACATACTGTAAGATTTGTTGTAATCTTTTCTCATCATTTTATCACCATTCTCTGTATCATTCTTAACACTGCTTAAATTGAAAGGTTGATATTTCTTGTGTTCTCTTTTCAACCAAGTTAATAAAAATAAAAAAAATAAAAAATAAAAACACACCATAAAAATAAAATACCGAAACAATTCCAAATACACATCACAAGTTAACTAAACCATATTTTAGCACTTATCCAACCATACATAAATACATTTATAAAATCTAAATAAAATCAATCCAGAGCTAAACATTTTATACATGTTAGACAACGGATTAAAGCAACCCTGACATAATCACACAAATTATAAATAAAATCTATCTACATTATTGCAATTCATGATATAACGCATTGCTTCCCCACAATGCCTCACATTATTTCAGATAAAATGAGGTTTCAGTAATTTCTTACCCAAATCCTAAAAACAGTTAGAAAACTGCAAAATATGGCCCAGATCCTTAGGGGCAGCCTATTCATGGAAGCAAGCATTCATCATTTCTCCCCTGCCCCATTTGTTACGAGTATTTAGGGGGAGCACATTTAAGCGAATCATCAAAACAACAATCGGGGGACATAATGTTGCACACTTCACCTCCTACCACTGTGCCCACCCTAAGAGCGGCCTACAGCCTCAGCAATCCCAGGCTACATGACATTCTCCTTTCCTCCTCTTGATCAACAGGTAGAGCTCTTGGATTAAAAACAGATCTTAGGTGTGTGTAATCAGTTAGCTTCAATGGATTTGCATCTACAAAGCCTCACTTCTTAAATAAGCCTTTGCAGCCTCATGGTACCAAGTGTAACTAGTGCGAGCAGAGAATTTACAATCTCCCTTAATGCATTTTTAAACATTTGGTTTCTCAGTCTCCCTCATATATGCTATCATGAAAATGGATCCAAATCTAATACTTGCCTGTTTTTCATATTTTGGCACCCCCAGTTCCAGGCATCGAGCGCTATTTGGAGTGCTCATAGGGAGTCCTATTAACCTTTTAAAAAATGTGTTCTGTATAACAGCAGGTTTAGAGAATTTTGAGTACCCCCAAATCTTGCTCCCATGTAGAAACCCAGTCCCTAGTTTTATGTTATAAACAATTAAACACTTATTTAAAATGCACCCACTGAACTTATAATAACATCTTAAAAGTCCTTTCCTCCATATCTGGGCTTTCTCAGCTAACATATCAATGTTTTTTGTCCATTTCCCATTTTTTGCAAACAATAAACCTAAAAAGCTGAAAGTATCCAGAACCTCCATTTTTGCACCATTTAAAAAAAAAAATAATCATTATTTTTATTTGTACTTCTCCAAATAATCATGATCTTTGTTTTGTTCAGATTCCGCTTTAATTACTTCTAAAATAATTATCAGCAGAATTAAGACACAATGCGGATCCTACTGGCATTTTTCCCAATACTGGAGAAGATGCTTTAATCCTGCTAATTATATGCTTAAATTCAACTAAAAAGAGTAAAGAGTATAAATAAAAGGGGTGCTATAGAGCATCCTTGTTTAACATCTCTGTAAGAAAATCATCAGACAAGCTCCATTCTTTGCAAATCCTAATTGATGCATGAATATTCATATAGCATCTTATTATTAGTTGAAGTAATCTCAAAGAGACCTTCAAGGCATTCATCTCTGGCCACATATCCCTGTCAACTGAGTCAAATGCTTGCTCGGGGTCCAGAAAGGTGAAATACAACCTATCCCCTCTAACAGAGCAGTATTTTTCAATTAAACCATTTAAAATAAAGCAATGATCAATGGTCGAAAACCCCTTCCCTGCTTGTGAGGCTTGCAAAATATTAATCAAACACACCCACTCCTCCAGTCTAATTTTCAGCAACCTATTCCAAATTTTGCTTGTTGTATCTAAAAGAGAAATGAGACCATAGCAATGTGGGTCACTAAAACAACCCAAATTGTAACTATTATAGAGCTATTGCATGAACTTGGGGTTATTCCAGACCAGCCAATAGCATTCAAAAGGTTTTCCAAAATGGATGCCCACCAGTCCAGGAACCATTTTAAATAGTCTGATTTCAGACCATCCCGACAAGGCGCTTTTCCATATGAGAGGGTCTTAACACAAGCAAGTATTTCTTCCTTGGAGAAAACAATGTCCATAGTTCTACAATCTATTTCTGTACCCATTTCCACCCTGTCAGTGTCATAAAAGATATTTTAGAAATGGTTTACCCATCTATCTGGTGAAATTACCCCCATGTCATGATCGTTGGGCAATTCAAATCCCCTTGCTACCAGTTTACAAACATTGTGCAGCCTTTTGATGACACAGCCGTCTCCATCTGCTCCCATTGTTTCATCACAAACTCTCTCTATTGTTGTAGTCTGATTTAAGTGCATATAGTAGACCTACATCCATACCACTATCCTTAACTACTTTACATATCTATCCTTACCATTGTTTCTTCTTATACTTATATACATAGTGCATTAGCTAAGGTAAGACACCGTAATTTAAGGGCAGATCAGTGTGGTTCCCAATTTAGCTTCTCCTCTATAATTATGCCAAGGTACTTATATGTCATGACTTGTTCAATCTTTTTGGTCTTCAATTTCTATATATATTTCTTTGGTCTATGTTTTTTAGAGAAGTCCATTATTTTACTTTTGTCAATGTTGATTGTCAAACCATTGACCTTGGAGTGAGCCACTAGGGAATAAAGCATTACCTGCAGACCTGCTGGTGTGTAGTCTAAAATTAGCAAGTCGTCTGCATATGCGAGCCATCCAATGACAACACTATTAATCTTCACTGGGTCGGCTTCAGGCATGTTGAATGCTTCTTTCATGTCAGCCAGATATAAATTAAATAAAATGGCCGAAATCATACACCCTTGTTTTACACCACAACATGTAGCCATGCATTCAATCTTATACATACAGTTGTATCTGTATGTAGTAATATGAGAATTCTTAATAGGCCCCGAGTTTAGTTTCTGCCATAATCAATTTCTTAACACTGTATCAAAAGTGGCAGAGGAATCGATATATGCACAGTAGACATCTAGGTTGCGGTTTCCCTATGCATGCTCAACTGTAGAAGTTAACATCAACAGATTGTGTGTGGTGCTAGATTTCTCCCTGAAGCTTATTTGATTTGATGGTAGGATTTTTTTCTAAACTATCCATGCATTCAATTCACGTAATAGAACCCTTGTGAAAATCTTAGAGGAGATATCTAACATCGCTAACATGTGAAAGTTTGCAGGCTTGTTCCACGCCCCTTTCTTGTGTAGTAATAGGATATGACTGGTTTTCCGCGAGATTGAAATTACTCCAAGTTTGCCTATTTGTTTCAATAATAGGTGTAGAGCTGCTCCCCAAAGCTCAGGTTGTTTTTTAATTAGAAGATTACAAACCCTGTAGGGACCTGCCGCACGTGAATTCTTTAAGTTTTCAATAATCACAATTATGTCCTATACAGACACTTTACAATCCCAGGATTCATTTGGAATTGGGAAGACATATTCAGTAGATTCTACACTACCCAAAGTCTCATTGATATAATTTTCCCAGTTTTTCTTCGTAACACAATTGATTGTCAGTTCACGTTTCTTTGTTGTTACTAAGCAATTGCCATATCCCATTGATATCATCAGATAATGCCAAACTCGCAATTTTTTTCCCATTGCCTAATCTCACATTCTTTCTTGTGAGTTTTTAGCCAAAATCTATAATTCCTTTTAATGGTTTTAATGTGGCAGGCAACTAAGTGCTCTGAGATTGTGAACTTACTTCGGCTCAGTACGCTCCTAATCTCTAGGCGCAGGTTCTTTTTTGCTTCTTTTATCATTTTGCCATTACCATGCCTTAGAGGTAGTTCTCCTCTCTGCTACTTGCTTTTGAATATTTTGCATTTGTTTTGAAAAATTGGACATCATAAGTTCATTGGTATTCTTTCCCGACATGCCCTCTTGTATGAACTCAGGTAGTAAGGCAGTCACTACTAGATTTGCATTCTGTATGTTGCGGTGATGCCATAGTATGCAATTCTGGCCCTCACTTAAGAGAACCAGCTAATTTCCATCTTATTCGGGACCATCATTACTTTGTGTAGGGAGAACGAGCAAGAGACATAATGGTAGATGATCACTCTCCTCGCGCTCTACGATATCAATATCACTTATATACTGAATTCCCATATTATTTGAGAAAATGTAATCAATAAATACATTGTGCCATTTTATACCTTGCTTATTTGATTTCAATTGATTGGTATCAGATGTTTGCAGTTTAGCAGACCAGTCTTCATTCAATGGGAGATCTCCGATCTTTGCATTGAAGTCACCCATCAGCCATATTGGATGGCGATGGTTGTAAAACTGTAGAACAGTATCAACTGTCTTCACATTCTCTTTCATCATTACCATATTAGGAGGATCATACACATTAATCACAATGATGATAAGAGTTAGCCACGTTAATTTTATAACCGAAACATTATATGTCGACTGAGGCAATTTCTAAATCTTCCATGGGGATTGGACAGATACGAACAGGCCACCTTTTGGCCTCCCATGATGACCTTTCGTGGCAACCTGATGTAGGTACTTCTATCATCAAGCTGTACTTCAACAGTTAACCACGTTTGTTGGAGTGCCACAATTTTAAGCATTTCCAGATTGGCTACTATACCCTTCTCTTAAAACAAATGTGAATGCCCTCTGGTGTTCCATGAGTACAACAATTCTATTGTATTCGGTAATTGCTGTACATCAGCGAAATGTGACTTGAAGGACAGTGGCAACCATTGCCAATACTCTTCTGGTATATCTTTGGAGCTTCCTTTCTCGTTATTAGGAACCTGTATGCTCACAACCTTCTCAACACCCTGTACCTCAAGTATATTGCGAGTATTAGGGGAAATCTCAGCTGACTTGCTTGTTGCATTCCTCCCATTAGGGACAGGATTGATCCCACCTGGAACTGCTTTAGTTGAAATCATTCGCACCTGTGATGGCAACTCATGTCGCAATTTCACAACCGGAATCTCGACTCTTTGAGCAGCATAACCCAGGCGAAGGAGGTCTACTTCAAATCCCATAGTGTAGTTCAGTGTTGCCTCTGCTTCAAAACACACATTCGTGATATACTGGTTCATAAGTTCTAATTGATCGACCAGTCTTATATCTTTGGAGGTAATTACCCGCAATGGCACAATTGATTTGAAGATGCACAATACAGCCGTCCAGTTTAAAGGATGTAGGGGCTTATCCTGAAGAACTTGAGTGATTTGCAGGGCGTCCATCATACCATTGTCTACTTTCCCTTTTACACTCATATTTTGTTTATAAGCTGCCTCTACGTTGCGATTTCTAGCTGCCCATACATCAGGTATAGTCATTTGTACCTTTTCAACAAAGCTACTTGTGGGTTGTTTAGATCTCTCATTTATTTACGGCTTACTGGCAATCGTTGTTATAATAGAGTGGGGCGATATGATATTCTCTGGCTCATGGACACATACAGTTTCCAAACCCAACAGTGTCTTGTAATGGTTCTCCAGATGAAAGGTTCATGTCAAGAGATCCCACTTTATTATTCACAATAGGGACTCAGACAGATGATTTTCCCTCACAATTGTTAATGCTCATAGGTGTATTATTTTTTGCCACAACACGGTGTCCCTTTTTCCTCTTCACTGTTCTATTACTGTACATAAACGCATGATGTACACATGATGATTTCCATTTTGCAGGTCTTATTTTAACAGTGATTGAATATCTATCTTTGTTTCAGGATGAGCACATTTAGCAAGCAACATCGACAGCAGGTTTTTTAGTGAAACATATCATCATAATTCATACTGGTGTCCTCATCCCTCTCACATTTGTCTTCACTGGAATCATTTATCACTTTCGTAGTAGGAACCTTAATGTCATTGTTTTCTATCAAGGTATTACATTTAAAACTCAATGTAGATGGTACTATTGTGTCATGATTCTCCATAGTAATAATCATGGGCTCTGCTTTTGGAATGTGTAACTCATCAATTGCAATGGACAGACCCATCTTGTTGGGTGGAGTAAATTGGAGTTGATACTGCCTCAGCGAGCGACATTCCTAGGTCATTTCCCATTGACTCAATATCCAACTATTCCAACTTAGAGTAGGATAGGTGAATATCACTTTTCAAATTTTGACAAGGTTCACTGTGGAGCATTACTTCAGTGTGGCACGTTACTTTCATATGGCCATCAGATACCTCACTTCCCGCAGTTACAATCCCATTGACCACTTTGGTCACAAATATCATAGCCTTGGGGTCAAGTTTACTTGATATTATACTTTTATCGACATCTGAAATGATGCCTTCCTTGACCTCAAATTCATCACTTGTTTTTTTGGGTTGCCCACATAACACATCATTCAAAAATGTGGCACTCACACATCCCAAGTTATTTGTCAATTCAGCGACCAGATCTTCGGTCGCAGTGTTTAAATTAACATCTGACTTAAATGATGAAGTCACAGATGGAGTTTTACTAAAATATTCAGTAATCAGTTTGCCATGGGATAGAGGATTGTTTGGTCATGAGATAATCTTTGGGACACAAATACGTCTATTTCTCAAGTTCTTATGCATTGCTATTTCTTTCTCGTAGTCGTCCATTATACCCACCCTTATAGAGTAATTAATAACACTCGTACAAAAGCTGGTATGGACATATGCTACTGCATCTACTAGAAATTGATATGATCTGATTTCAGACCTTATTTCTATGAGATCTATTTCTCAGCGATTTCTTACTGATTATAGCGAATATAGCGAATATAGCAACATCTCAAAAAATGTCAGACAATCTAACTCACATCATTCCTTATGTGATTTGCGCCCTTCGCACACGGATGTTCAGACAATGCGGGAGCAGCACGAAACTCAGGACTCCCAGAGATCACGCCAGGAGATCATGAATGACAACTAACAATTATCAACAGTGAATTTATGGCAAAAGTAGTGTCTGCTGCATCCCACAAACTGGACTGCAGTATTTACACTGCTACGAATCGCACAAGTGCGACACACAGTAAGGCAATTTCGTGGACAACCACCAGAATACACAGAGTACACACCCAAGTATTTTACTTGCCTTTACAATGGCAAAGAGGTTGGGACAGACTACACTTGCGTCTCGTGTTAATTACACACTTACTGTAGATAGCTATAGTAGTTGCGCACCGTCTTTTGACTCATCCGGAACAGGGCAAGATAGTGGCGTTCGGCTGGCTCGCATGTAGGAGCGAGAGAATACAGGCGCAAGTGGTTTCTTTTGATGACTCACAAAAAGGGGCGTGGCTACCACCTAAAAATAAAATAAATATAGATTTAGGGACTATAATTCTGCCTGATCTTACTTAAGTAAGTAATTTAGGATGTCCAAACAGTCCAATAGGAGTAGTTCCAGATGGATGGATGGTGTACCAATGCGCAATCTTCTTCCAATGCAGGAGGTCAGCTACTGTATTCTCCAGGTGAACAGCCACTTCCGAGCCACTTCTCGGAGAGTGGATATTAAGTGGTAAGTGGTCACTGTCTATATGATTAGCAACACAAAAAAGTGACACCATAGAGAACATGTACATATCCACCAAGCAGTAATGAATTACTGACATGCTCATTCCACGTTGGAATGTACTCTATGGCGGAAATTCACCTTCACATTCCATCATATTTGTTGTTTAGTTGGTTCCTAACTGGGGTTCCACATTGTTCCTCTAACAAAAGTGTTTCTTTATCAAAACTATTCATCAAACACAATTTAAATTTAAGGTCCACAATTAATATAATGTCAGAATATGCAGTTTGTTCTTGGAGCTCCTCCAGTCCTTTCCTCCAAGTATTACATCCCTTAATACAATTTTTAGGAGGAAGGTAAACATTCACCACTAGTAGAATGCTATTGTTGGTAATATATTTTAGGGCAACTACATCTACATGTTCCATTCCACACTCAACTGTTTCATATTGTCATATTCTTCCTCGCCCTTTAAATAACCCTTCATTAAATCCTTCGTGGCACCCTTTGTAAATGTCTTTAATCAATTTCCCTTACCCTTTTTCCTTCCACTTAAAAAATAAAAAAAAAACCTTTAAAAACCTTCATAACACCTGTGGTGATATGTTTTAATCCCTTTCCCCAAATCTCCTTAATCTCACTCCTCACAAAATCTTTTTGACACCCTATCAGAGTATTTTGAACTGTTTCCTTTACCCCCTTCTACCCTTTCTACTTCCCTGGAAAAAAACAGAAAAAGGAAAAAGATACCCTTCAGAACCCTCCACTTTCCCCTTCCAGTTAAACAATAGACAAAAAAGAAAGCTTGATAAATCATACGTGAAAACCTTTGTGATAAACACCTTTTTGAGTTTTTAAATTATTTTCATATTTTCTATGGCTCCTTTCCCAACAAAAAACTGTGTGAAACGCTATTCCAGTCCATCCAAACCGCCACCCATAAATCACCTTTGCTCCCCACCTCTTCCCTGTTGTGACTTTTGTGAAATGTTATTTTAAAATGGATAAATGCCCTATTGAATCTCTTTGGCAGAATAGAATTTTCAGATTAGAAGGAGAACGTGGATGGTGGGGCACATGTTGTTAAGCAGTATGCAGAGCCATTTGGGATTGAGGATGAAACCACTTCCAAGGATTACATGTGATAGCCCAAGAAGGTGGAAAGCCACCAAGTAGTGGACAGCAACAGTGGAAGTAGAAAGTGAAAAGGGTGCCAGTATATAGAAGCATTGAGTCACTGTGGAAACGTCCTCAACCAATGTGGGAGAAGGTAGCAACAGTGAATGACTGTGTGACAGAGCATCAACTGTGCGAATAGGCAAACCCACGCCTTTATTTTTGTAACACATAATGATGTAGGTCATTCCGCCTCATAAATCGAGGTCTCACTTTCTTAATGCTCCTTCCCAAAAAAGTATAGTGCACGTGTTCTCTTGAGTGGGCCCTGTCTACTGACACACCAGCAGCTGCTACATAGTTTGGCAACATGGCAGCCACAGATTAACATGTAGCTTCATGACAAACAGCCTGCTAGAATTTAAATTAATTGTATCTATGGGTCTTCCTGAACTAGGTGCCCCATGATCCAAATTATATATAAAAAATGTTATGCCCAAATGCCTGGTGGCAGATTAATCTATCTATCTATATAAATAAAAATGTAAATGTTTGTTTGTTCAAAATCTTATATCTCCGAACCTTCTTCACCGATTGCCTTGAAATTTTGACACAACGTGGCATTTGAATAGGCGCATGTTTTTATATAGCTACTATACAAAGATGTGACAGGTAAAAACATGCTTTTTCTGAAAAACAGCGCCATCTGTTGGACATAAAAGCAACACACATTATACTAAATATTTGACTGAAAAAGAGCACCATCTTTTGGACGTAAAAGCAACACGCTATAGTGAATATTTTACGATTCCATTTCAATGTTTCCGTGGCTCAAATATGTGCCGTGGAAGCAGCTGAGCGATGTGTAGCCAGACTTCAGGATGCACGGTTGTGAGCACAGCGATCGCGTTGTGCAGCTTCAGGTCTCCTTAGTTCACAACAGAATGAACGCGACAGGCTGAGAGTGGCTGAAAGACATCAACGACAAACAGCAGATCAGCGTCAAACACGACTGACTCCGTGCTCAGCAATCACGTATTTACAATCGCCTTGCATTCCGGTACAACCCAGCTGATGATTATAGTTTGAGCCGGCATGTTCTCATCGGCGCCATGACTGAAGTGTGTCCTTAGTGCAAGGTTCTGTAATTTAATGGAGAAACAAAAGAAATGAGTTGAGCCGCTGGGAAAATTCAACTGCCTCAACTTGGAGAACCGCCAGAGCCATTAAAAACTTTGCTTGCTGGATTTACCACCGAATCAAACCATTTCCTATCTAAAATCAAGAAATACAACCCATGCTTCCAAATGACGTCGTTCAGCGCAGAAATCGTAACAGCTCAATTCATGCCAACTTGCATTTGCAATCACCATCGATAAAGCTCAATGCCAATCGTTAGAATTGTGCGGTTTTGATCTAGACACGGATTGCTTGTCACATGGACAATTATATGTTGCATGTTCTACAGTCGGCAAACCAGACAATCTCTATATCTGCACAGACAATGGAACAACACAAAATATTGTATACCCACAAACATTGTGAAATTAAACATATTAGAAACGTGTGCTTTCTCTTTTCTTTCTTTTCCATTTAACCATACTGAGCCACAGCAATGCGTGGCCGAGGTGAGCTAGTAATCAGTGCTTAATTTGTGCCGGTGGTTGGGGGTGGGCCCCACCGGCAGAGTTATTTCGGCACCGGAACTCATTCTGCCCAGAGGATGAAGGCATTCATCAAAGACAGTTAACACGAAAGGGTTAACTTTCTTTGCTGAATTCAATCGCTTGCTGATGCCTAGTTACCCGCCAGCGTGGCGCCAGCCGTGCTCCCTCCAATAACAAATTGTTGTGGGTGAGGGTGGGTGGACTCTAGTGAGCTGACAGAGCTGATTTTGCTACAAAAAGAAGCAGAGGTGATCTCCTGCCTCCCCGCCCCTGCTGAATGAATGAGAGGGGCCCGGCAGCCTTTCATTTCTTCCCCAGACCAGAGTCATCTGGCCAGTGCTAATGGAGTTTCCATGTACGCGAGGTAAGCAGAGCCTTTGATTTATTGAGCAGCCCTCGCGCTCATCATGAGGCTTGATTTAATGTTTAAGTGGGTTGCATGTTTAATCTTTATCAATCTGTGAACTCGAACGTGTTTATCCAGCAGATTGACGCTTTGTTCAACATGAGGCTTGATTTAATGCTTAAGCGGGCTGCATGTTTGACCTTTTTCAACTTATGAACACGAACGCGTTCATCCAGCAGATCGCCATTCTGAGATATGCCGCCGCCCAGGTTACACTGGGTACGACCTCTGGTGGTGTTTAGAGATTGTCTCCATATTTTATGGTCAATCTGCTGTTTGTTTTTAACTATATTTACAACTATTGCAGCACTAGCGATTTAGAGCTTGGGTGACAGTGACAGGCTACACTATGTCTATAATTCCCTTGATTTCTGTTGGCTAACTTCATCCAGCCCTACAAACAAGACGTTACTTTGGAAATAGCTTTATATACAACAATGAAATATGCACTTGCTTCACTAAGGATGTTTCTCTGTAAACTAGCATGCTATAATGGTCCATACACTGAATATTATGATATGATATGCCATTTATAATGCGCCTATACACAAGTGTTTCAAGGCGTGAAAAATTAGGTTTGCTTTTTCTTTTCTTTCACTTTTTCTCATGCCCAGCACTTGATGCACACAACATATGATAAACATCACCTCATTGGAACTCTTTGAGCTTGCTTTAATGGAGCCTCACCATCAAACTTTGCACTAGAAGCGCCTGCCAGTTCTTCTTAGAGTTAATGACTTAATTATTTGGCACTGTAGGTGTGCTACTGGTGTAATAAAAACGTGTTAACCAGGTACGCCTTCAGGCACTTCATTTATAAGCACTATACATGTCCTTCACTGAAGTACTGTAAAAACAAGTAATGGCAAAGCTAACAGTTTTGGCTTTTGTATAAGTATTAGGCATTTGCCAGACACTTTTAGATGCCCAGCACAGGTATTTGCACCATTTTTCACCTGCTACCTTCTATAGCCAGGTAATACCACTACGGCAGTGCCTGGCAAGTGCCTTTCCCATGCCTACACAAAAGCCCAAACTGTTGGTGTTGCCAGTGATTTTTATCCATGGGGTGAAGCTGACCTGGCTCTCTGTGACAATGCTAACATGTAAATCAACGTGCCCATATGGAAACTGAGTGCAAAGCAGAAAGAAGATGTTGCACAAGCTACTAGTCAGCAGGGGGAAACACTGGAACACTTGTGGCAGCTAAAATATTTGTAGGTAATTAGGAGGCATAGATTTCATTGGGTTGCTTATGGAGCTGCCTATCAAATGCCCAGATGCTGTAGTTTCTGTATAACTTCCACCTTTAACTTCTGGTGCCTGTCCTGCTGGTTATGTGCAAGGCGCCACTACGGGTGCTGAGGCAGAAGATAAGAGGGCTATCCCGAACATAACCTCCACTTCAATATGAATAGTAAACCTACATAGAATAGACATTTAGAGGCCAGTGGCCATATCCTAGGTCATAGCAGGGGATGTCGAGGGGGGAATGGGTCTGACCAGGATCACAAACCTTGGCTCAAATAGTTGGATTTCAAGGTCTACAGTAATAATGTCTTGTAGAGTTTACTTACAAAAAACACACATTTCTAATTAAAGCCACATGACAGCATGTAAACATTATAGCAACATCTTAAGCCAAAAGAATATTGTTGTGGTTTTAATGTTAAACTATAACTCCCAGAATGCAAGTTGATGCCAACCTGAAAAATCTAGTTAATCCCACAGTACTTTCAGTGATTTAAAACATGTAATAAAATAAGTTGTGAAATAAACAAAGATAGATATGTGTGCTCCTTCCGCATCCATCCCACTACTAGCCTGTGCCAGCAGTTGATGCAGCGCCAAACATGTGACATGGAGCAGCAGCAGCAATGTGATGGGCTGGTGGTGGGCCAATCTAGATCTAGCACTGAACCGGCCTGGGCCGTGACGCCTGCATTGCGGGCGGCGCCCGCCGGTCCCAGCCCGGCATTAGGGGGCCAAGATTTTTTGGGCCCTGGCACTTATTTTTTTACAAATTAAGCACTGCTAGTAATATATAAAGGTAAAGCTATATCTGGTTTGATATGACATCCTCTGAGGAGATAGTTATAATTCCCCAAACGCCAGCTGATGTCATTGTATTACATTGTATTGTCAAACTAGCTTCTAGTGACTCATACCCCTGTCAGAGTTGTGTCTATCATTGTCTATCATTCTCTATCACTGTCTGGAGGGGATCATTGCTTCAAAGGAAACACTTCCAGCACAATGGGTGAATACCACCACGGAGATAATTGATGCAAATCAGATATGGAGAGGGGGCTTACAGTGCAACGTAGGAGAGATTCTGTTTGCAAAGGAAGGGTCTTGAGATCCTGAAAATGTTTAGGCCACACTTTACATCCTCCCTGTCAACCCTGCAGACAAGGTACTCTGGCAGTTGACATCAGAAGGTAAAAACGTGTTAGAAAAGCTGAGATTGGCCCCTTGCAGATGACCTGAAATCTGATGTTGCAAAATGTGTATGTAACATGGTTATACACCATACTTAGTTAAACCATCTTTGGACTTCAGAAGAAGTAGGATTTCACTGTAACTTTATTGAGGTACAGTCTGAGGAAAGTCCTTATCCATTTAGGTGAAGATGAAGCATTCCAAGGAAGGAGCATGACCTTTTCCACATGCACTCTATGAGAATATTTGGAGTGAACTGCTGTTGGACAAGGCATTCCTGCTGCCTGGACACTAGTATCCAGGACTCTGCCTACTGGATGTGGCAGCCTTCCAAGTGCTCTCTGGGAACCTTACTTTGTAAGAAACCATGTATGTGTTGTCTGCACTAAAGTAACACACACACACACAATCCATACCATTTGCAAATCCACTCATACAACACACACAGTCTCTCATTCACTCACACCCATACAACATAAACAGTAGCTCATTCACAAGCACACTCATACGACATTCACTGCATTCACATGTGTCACATGACACACACCAATATAGACAAACCCTTGCATACACACATGCATACATGCACTATTATTTCCTTACCTGAAGCCCCAGTCCAGAGTCGAGCCTAGATACAACCTCAGCATCATGCCGCCTCTCATGATGGCACTATAGCTCCCGTGAAAACTGCAAACAGGAAGCAGGAGGAGCTTCCTGGTTCCTATACATGTGCAGTGGAGATAGAGCACCACCATCTCGCTGCCCCAGGCTCAGGTAATGTGTTTGGAGGTGCAGATGTGCCCCCTTGGCACATTTGACCACACAGTTACCCAAACCTTCTCCCCAATGGGCTAATGAAGGTTGGGGAAGCAAAACATCCGAGCCTTGCATGGTCCACTGGACATCTGCACTGGTGAACTTTTATAAAAGGGAAAATCAAGCCCAGGAGCATGTCCTCAGCAAGCAGCTGAAGATGCTACACTGTTTTAACTGGGCTGGCTTTGCTCCTTCATGAAGGTTTGCATGTCAGCACCCCTTCACCCATCATGGAGAAGACGGCCCTGGAAATAATCATGTTTGTAGATCACGCAGCTGTGAGAACATGAACAAATCTCCTGGTTGTTCTCTGCCCTCGTGGAAGGGGGCTATCTCAATATTATAGTAGTTCTAAAATACCTGCTGGAGGACTCAGGAGCAGCACATTAGTAGCATGAATGATCATGGCATCTCATAAAATTAGTTACCAGCAGTCAGTAACTAGAGCTATCCACTACACACAAGCACCACTAGACAACGTCAAGAATACACTCTTTCAAGGGTATGACAGAAAATTCATGTCACTATAACATTGTGCTCAATGTTTGCTCTTAGATAATGCATGCATGTTTGATCAATGGGGTGAGACACATAATCCTTCAGAGTCTTAATATCTCATACTAACATCTTATTCTCTGTATCCCTGTTGTTTCTCTTCACTGTGTCACGATTCATGCGATTTGTAGCCTGGTCGTTTATGTAGTAAATGCGTACCAGCAAATTACAGTGCAGAGTCTCAACATATTGCAGAATTTTCATCACTCACTAAAGCAGCACTTGATTGTTACCTACCATCAGTGTTGGCTGTATTCCTTACTAGCAAAAATTAACTGTACTCTGCATGGGTTCTGTAGACAGACATGATAACACTCTCGTCAATTGTTGAAAATCAATAATCCTTTAGGTCGCTGTTCTAAGTCGCTTATCGCTTGATGTGCTTTTCACTCTGAGGTAAACAGCACTGAAAATGGGCTTGTGTGGCTGGCTTACATACTGTGGAGCAGATGTGGAGGGGAGGAGAGGGTTGGCGCGCTGCAGTATACTTGGACCTTCTATGCACTCTCCCCACCAGTCACCTCACTCTGGCGCGGTGTGGTGCAGTGCATTGTGGTGCAAATATCTCCAAAACAGTGCCTCCTACGGCCTTAAAACATGGTTTCAAGGTATTTGTGTTTTGTTCTGGTGTAAAATGCTTAAATTGATACCCAATTTGATGTTCCACCTCTTCCAGGCAACCGTCTCATGTGAGCAGGGGCTTAAATCTGGGTAACATGGTGGGATGTCCACATGTAATGTAGCCAGTGATGTCCGGAGTGTCCTCACAGGTAACTGCAAAATTTGGTGCAGATTGGTGGAACAGTGTTGAACTGTATAAGGAGCAAACTAACAGATTTTCCATTTTATATAGGTAGATAGATAGATAGATAGACAGACAGACAGACAGACAGACAGACAGATAGATAGATAGATAGATAGATAGATAGATAGATAGATAGATAGATAGATAGATAGATAGATAGATAGATAGATAGATAGATAGATAGATAGATAGATAGAAATAATTAGTCCCTGGTGAAAATTATTGGACTCAATTCAGATCCAACCATTAAAGATACAAGCGTTTTGCTTAAAATGATAGTCATGACATGATTGAGATTTGTGTACAGATGGGATGAAGGAGAATTCCTTGTCTTTTGGCTCCGAAATTGTGACATTAAAAGATATTTATCGCTTTGAGGGTAGTTGTTAACTCTCTAATCAACCACAACCCAGCATCCTTCTGAATGAGTTTTGTGTGAAGATGAGTTCCAAGAATAGTGTTTCCAATTTCCAGAAGAAGGCTGAAAATAGAAAAATGGTTAACATGCCTCAATTCCCACAGAGGCCCTCCCAGTCCAAGTGGGGAAGTGGGGCATGTTCATGGGTTCTTTTCAGAATGGGAGTCAATTGCCTCTCCTGACAGTTCCCTAAGGTTGTACCATGGGTGTCCTCTAACTTTTCCACTTCAATTTCCGTCACAGTTAATGAAACATCATCTTGAGGGATTTGCCTATTCCCTGAACTTGTTTGCGTAGCCCTACTGTGAATATATCGACTTCACATGTTGTCCGACGATGACTCATTGTATCAAGACAAGTATTATTTGAAGATGCTAACCTCTTTTGCACCAGGCCTGAGGTTCACGCTCTATCCTTACAGCTGCCCAAATTTCAATATCACTGAATCCTGTTTCATGGGACCCAAATCATGGCCATTCAATGGAGTTCCTCGTTCATACAGTGTTAACTGTTAATGTGATGTGGCAAGCAGACTATGAGAAGTTGGAAAACAGCTCTATTTTAAACACAGATTAGGACCATATATACCCATATGATTTGAACAAAGCACTCCCTTAGAAAGGAAGAGTCAATGTTCCCTGCAATTACAAGGGCCATGTCTAGGAATTGGGCAATGTTGTCCTCAGTACGGAAGTGGAAAGTGGATGTATTATAAGCACTAAATCTGCAAAAAAAATGGGGATTTGTGCATTTTCCAACATTCCAACACCTCTGTGTAGAGAATGAGGTGATTAACATTTATCAAAATACTTTTCCTATCACTTTTCAAACAGGTTTGAGAAATTTAAAAGTTGTCAAATCTTTTTGCACATAGACAGGGCTTCAAGACATGAAGCACATTACTAAGGGGTCCTAGTTAACTTGCAAAAACACATAGAAGAGCAGATACAACCCTGAATGGTCCTATTTGACCGAGAATAAATGACTATATGGCCTAGTTGACCGAATTTGGGCTGTATGAAATGATCGTACAACCAAAAATTCGTACAACTAGGCCATACGGTTCCATTATAGCAAACAAGGGGAACAGGGGTTGCCCCCTGCTCCCCTTGCTTACTATAATGAGAACAAGGGTTTTGGGGGTGTCTCCTGCTTCCGGGACATTAGAAGCAGGTGATTATTTTTTTTTTTTAAACAAAGAAAGGGACTCTGCGGCGCCAGTTCCGCTCTGCGTTGCAGGGACGGAACAGACACCGCAGGGATGTAAGGGAAGCACCGGCAGACAACAATAAGGTAAGTAGGGGATGGATATAGGGCTGCTGGTGGGCCAAGGCTTTTTGGATTGTTTGGCCAAAGGTCAAATAGATTTGTGCCAAAATCAACTATGTTCAATTCTGCCACTAATTTATTGACCTTGGTCAAACAACCCATATCCATAGAACCCTCCTAGATTAGGACATTATGGAGCCGGCAAGAGGTCCCAGCCCTTGCTTTGCCACAATTGTTGCTATGCTGTAAAATAGCAATGGGTACACCATTTGCATCTGTGTTTACATATGCATATCCAATCAGTCCATACGGAAAGGACAACACCTGGCTTGAAGAGTAAGGGATATGATACGGATATTGGCTTAGTTCTAAAATTAAGATTTAGAGCGAACAGAAATAAAGGGAGACATAGCCAAGCTTCATGCTGCACCTGTGGCGACCTTAAAAAATACAGTATTTATTTTGATGTTGCTGTTCATTTTCATCAAACACCACATCATCTCTGCCATGTATGTGAGTTAACTCCGTCCTATCTGACCACTCTCTCTACTCCCTCCATGAACAGCCTACCCACTCTGGTGGGAACTCTCTTCACCTTACCTTCATTTTCTCTCTACATCACTCTTCTACTCTGACCTCTCATTGGCTCCTCACCCTCTAAACACTCCCTTGTTCACTTTAACGTTTTGGTCCCTCCACCTTTTACTCCTCCTCTTGCCTTTTCAATTACCAAGTGGTAATTCAAGCAGGACTGTCTTGCCCCTCACCTTGATGATATGAGTACCTCTCTCCCGTCTCTCTCCCCAATTCATGCCTCTTCCACTTATAATGCTTTCTCAAATTTTCATTGTTAGGAAAGATTTCCCTTAGGTGCAATTTTCCCTCCATTTGTGAACCCCCCAAAAGTATTACTTTTGTTTGGAGTACCTAACATGACTTTTTCCAGTAGAGCACAGCCTTCAGCTGCACTCCCCTGGGCGTTAGCTCATTTGTTATGGGCAAACTGACATGTCCTTCAGGCTGTCAGTACTGGGAAATTATGTTTTCCTTAGTCTTTGACTTTGTTGCCATTTCTTGGTAACTTTTATCTATATGCCAAATACCTTACAGTACCGCGCTTGGGGGCCCTTTTGTGTTATGGCCCGAGCCACCCTCTAAGTATTTGTTGGTGTTTGTACAAGTGTGTCTAGCAAGAACTGGTGGCAGCAGTTTACTTTTTAAGTATTTTACTTCGTTTTTATGGACCATATCGCGTTTACTGCATTTGGCCCAAGACTGTGGCAAGAGCCGAAAATGGCTGTGCCATGAAGTCTTTTGTTCTCTCCTTTGGCCATTTTGTCCCTTTGCCTTCCGCCTGGTCGAGAGACCCGGGTATTCCTTATTTGGGCATGCATCCTCCCACAAAAACCACAACTTTCATGGGCTCCTGCATGTGACATGTGCCCAGTCAGAGGGTTAGGACTGTCTGGTTCCAGTTCACACTACTTGTCCCTGTATGTCTGGTAGCCATGAATTACTGGTACCAACATCGGCTACAATTGGCCCACTTCTGGCGTGCATGCAAGAGAGCAGATCTTTCATTGGTTATGTGAGCTTTGAGTGCAAACCGAATCTTGGATAAGAGACGGGGCTCTGCATCCATTTCAGATCAATCTACTGATGTTCACAGCGAACCTCATAAGAACGCAAGTATCCTTAAGAAGACATTAGGCTTGAGGAACTGCCGGTGACATGATTGGAACGTTTGGCGCCCTGACCCCACTGTTGTTCCATTGTACCCCTGTTTCTACATCAAATCGAGAAGGCCTTCAAGGTGCTTTGCCCCTTTGGAGTAGTGGGAAAAACTACTCTCGTCTTCTCCTACTTACCCTCGTAAAGAGCCTCTTTGGAAGTGTTTCTGGGCCATGCAGTGAACTGACCAGCTTGAAGCCAGGAAATCACACAGGAATGCCGCTTTCCCAAGCAAAGACTCAAGATTGGGTAATCGCTAGCTTTTGGTCCTGCGCCCTCTCCTGCCAAAACTCGATGTCCTAGCTCCTCTGGGTTGCAATTTACGAGAGTGCGCCATGTCATGAGCATTTGCGGTCCCTGTGTCACCCCCGCTGTGGCAAACATCGCTGAAAGTGCCTGCAGTTCTTGCCTAACGTGTCCTGAGATGAGGTGCACCTGAATGAACCTTCTTCTTCCTTCAAGGGCTGAGAAAAAGCAAACGTCCTGTCACAGATGATCGTCCCGTATTTCAGCCGCTGAGAGCTGGAGCATTCTGAAACTGCAGGGTTAACATCAACAGGCGAAGTGGGCTAGAATACCAAAGTTTGGTATGGACTGTGTCAAGGGTCGGTGAGTACTTTCCTAACTTACCGGTGGCCCCCTGGCACATCCATTCACATTTACGGACAAGTAACCCTCAAAAGATACTCACATTGGCTGGGATAGCCTGTGCTCCTAAACTATTTCCGAACTCCGAAAGTCGCTCTGTCCGCAAGGGTAGACCCTCTCTAGGAAAAGGAACTTATTCTTCATTGCCTCAAGCCCCTTCCTGAGCAACTACAGCTCCCTGAAGAGAACCCGCTTTTCGTTTACGCATGACCGCACGCTGTTAACGCACAACTGCATTTTGAGCAATAGGCTCCTCTCTTTGTAGGGCTGGGCTACATAAGTTAGGGATTGTTGATGAAGGATTCCCTAAACTGATATCTGTGTTGATTTAACACCTTTACTGTTACAGGTCGTGGTTATTTTCTCTCCCCATTATCAGCCTCAGGTTAATCGCATTATTGTATATATTTTAGATAGTGTATGATCGTGTGTGGTATTGTTTCTTCATAACTGTGGTTTAATTTTGTTTTGATTATAAGGCCTTTAATAAATGTGTTTTTGATACATCTGTCTAAGAATAACCTGTGGAGTTTTATTGTGTGTGCACATTGTTGGCTTCCGATAAACGCTCACCCCTCCTGAGACTTAGTCTTGACCGCCTGCCAAGCTACCGTTGATTGGTCTGGTTTGTTCAGAAGTTCCCCTGTTCCACTAAACTATGGTGGTCTCCGAAACATCTGCCCACCAGGTCAGAGTTTAGAAATCCATTTTAACATTCATTATGAACTTGCACATTCACACCATCCTGTCAGTGTCCTCTGCCCTGCATCAACTCTGAGATGCTGACCCTTTGAAGAAAGTTGTGTTGTGAACTATGATGCTGGCCTCCTACCCTACTCATAGCCTACAAACATTTTTTGCTGCCCTCTCCTATGGACTCTGCCAAATCCTCCTACTTCACAAAACCAATCTCCTCACTTCACAATAACTCTTGAAAACGTTCAACTATCTGCCAAACTTAGCTCACTCCTCCCATGCCAGTGCCACTTTGTATTGCCTCCTTACCCCCTGTTTATGACTATGCTAAGTACTTTTGCTCTAAAATCTCTAAAATGTTTAGCAATCTCACAGCCCTCCTCTCTCCTCTTTAAACCTCCATGACCTCTCCCCCATATCTTGGAATGCACAAACCTCTGACCCCCACCCCACTACCTGTTGATGTCCCCCAAGGATCCGTTGTTGGACCTATGTTCATAACCCTCTATTCATCTGCACTAGGAAGACTTATCTCATACTGTGGCTTTCACTGGCACCTCTTTGCTGCTGTCACTCAAATCATGTTGTCCTTCTCACCTTCACTCCAGATATCACAAAACAGATTACCAACTGTCTCACTGCAATCTGTGACTGGATGGTTCTCTGTTGTTTCATGCTGAACACTTCAAAAACAGAAGTCATCTTTCTCCTAGCTCCCAACACCATCCGTCCCCAACCATTTCCTGTCTACTTAGCACCTGACCTTCTTGCTCCCTTGCACAAGGCTTGCAACTTTGGGGTCCTCTTTGATAGTGACTTCAACTGCAACAATGTATTACTACCGTGCCTCTGGAGCTTGTATTAACCTTGTCAATATTGGGAAATTGTGTCAATTTCTTTCTCACTGCTCTATGAGAACTCTAATCTTTACATTCATGCTCAGCAAACTGAATATTGCTTGTTCCTAATTCTTGACCTTTTTATCTGCTCATTCCTCCATCTAGACAAAGTCCTCAACTTTGTTACTCATAACCTACCGAGGTACTCCCCCACTTCTTCCTACCAACATAGTGTTGGCTGGCTCTTCCTGCACAACCACTCCTTTCGCATAGTCTACAAAGTTATCAGTGGTCTTGCTCCTGAGTACCTGGATGACTGTATCTCTCGTGTACTGTGATGAATCGAGGGACATCATCTCTTCTCCCCAATGGGGAGTCCATTCCTGTGAGACTAGGGAGGTGAGCCCACACTGCAATACCCTCCATAGGGGTTGAGGCAAGTGGGACCTAACTGGGAGAGTATTCCCCTTAGGGGACAAAGACTCCCATTCCTGTGAGGAACTCCCTACAGTTACACACATTATGGCCTACATGACAAACTCCACAATACCAAAGGCCTTTGTATATCAATACTTGGATGAAGAAACTCCTCAGAGATCGCATTATCTTATTGGAAATTAACATGTCCCTTTAGATCCAAATATGCAAACCACTGAGACAAGTCCGTTAAATAACATTCCCTGGAGAGAGATGGAGAGAGAGAAATGCCTATGTGGGCTAGGGAAGGCCCCACGCAGTGTAAGGTCAAGAGGAGGTGGAGTATGCACCAGTGGGGAAACCTGGGAGTTTGAGACTGCCACCACAAAAGATGCTGGGACGCCAAAGCCAAGGCGCAGCCCCAGCACGAAAGAGCAACAGGGCAGGAGTCTGACACAAGGAACTTGGATGCCAAAACTGAGGCGCAGCCCCAGTACAAGAAAGCAACAGGACCGCAGCCCGACACGAGGAACTGGGATGCTGGAGCCACGGGGTGCTGGAGCCACGGGGTAGCACCAGTATGGGAAAGCAGCAGGGTAGTACCAAAGAACCAGAGACTGGGATGCCGGAGCCATGCACATCCCCAGTGTGAGAGACGAGAATGGGAGAAACCAAGAAAAAGGTGGTGATGAGACCACGGGAAGCCTGTAGTGGACCAACGGTCCTAGAACCATTGCCAAGACCAATCCACATAGAGATCCCGAGATTGTCCGACTCATCATCAGAAGGTTGGAACATCGTATCCGGGAGTAGGAAGGAGACACATCCTTGAGTAATAAGCATCCCGAGGACACTCCCCTTCATCATAGAAGATAACATAGAGGATGGAATAATGGGAGAGCAAAGAGGAATCATTACATCATACAAAACACCTGTCCCATTAGAAATTGTGAGATAGGATTATCCTGGAAACACATAGATCTGCAGTGTTGGGATACAGGAGAGAGAAATAATATTCTGAGAAAAGATCAGTGAAACTAAATTCTTCCGATGTAAGTGAGGGAGGTAACTCTGGAAAAACAGAGAGGAGAGGAAACACATCAGTGAATTAAGTAAATAAGTAAGCAGGACAAAGACCCCTGAATAGTAATTCACTCAGGGAGAAAAACTGTATCACCCTCGAATAACCTAGAATCGACAACCAAGGTTCCATACATTGGAACATAACCCCAAAATGGAATCCCAAGGAGAAGGGAAAAGTACAAAGAGCACTGAAGAGTTACAGAACGTAATCCAAGAAATCTCAAAAGACTATTCCCTAAACAAGTCTACAGGCTGGTACTAAAGTACCCATAAGAAGAAGGGAACCATTCTCAGAATATATGTTAGTTTTCCTAGTGGCAGGGTCAGTTAGGATACTTTTGGACTACAGACTATTTCTTTTGGACACTTTCACGAGTGACGGACAAGCACGTTAGTTAGAAATATAGGAAGGGACCACCCATAGAGATAGGGAAAGTTAGGCCTTACCCTTTATTTTAATGAAAGTGAGTACATCTTGTCCACAAAGTGCCTGTATCCTTCCTCTGATCCACCACATATGGTGTCAGGTGGGGGATGCACACCAGCTGATAGAAGTTGGGAACCTATACAATTCACAAAACTAATCTCAAAGGCAGATGACACCAGTGTAGCCACTGCAGAGTCCATAAGGTTTGGCCTGCAAAGTAATGAAGAGAGTTTGAAATCCCATCAAGTGAGAGGAGTCTAATTCCCACAGGGTTAATGTTAAGCCCTCCAAAGGGGTCCTATATTAGGCTGACCTCCAAGTGTGGTGTAGCCTGGAAATATGGCTTAGATGTTATGGCAGGAGTCATTTATCCAGACTTCTGAGGGGATGTTAAAATTATTTTACATAATCATGGGAAGATTTCATATACTGTGAAAGGAGGGGAAAGGTTTGATCAGGGCATTTTAGAAAAAGATGTCTTCCCAGTTCCCCAAAGGGTAGCCAAACAAGAAGAGACAGAGCGAGGTTCTAAGGGTTTCAGGAAAGCAGACCTACACATTGAGAAACCCCATAAAGAACTAGATGAAGTTGCCTCCTTTACCCGATCTGGTGTTTGCTCAGAGGAATGCTGGACAGTGCTTTACAAACTACTACAGGGTGGGTATCCCAGTAGAGATAAAGAGAAGTTGTTAAGAAATGAGCAGGAGCTAATTTTCATTACTCAGAATGATGCGAATGGCCTAAATGAGAATATTGAAAACGGACTCACTTAAAATATGAAAGTGAGAAAAGTGATAGAAGCTTCCATCTAAGCACTAACAGAATGGTTAGATTGAGCGTAAAGTGCAGTCTAAACACTTGGTTCTAGAGAAACTACTGACTGTGCAATGCTTTTATTGGCAACTACGCACGGCCTAAGCTTGAAAAAAGGACGTCACAGCAGATTGTGAAGAAGCGACGGGAGATTGAGAAGGCTGCACCACCACTAAGGAGGTGTAAAGGTTAGCATGGAGAAAGCCACATTAGCCGTTGACATGAGTTGGAGGAGAGAGTTGAATCCCTGTATTGAGATGCTAGCTTAATGTTTGATTGTAGCTTGAGTACCTTAAGTGTACCATCCAAGATTTGGTATGGAAATCACGGCTGCGTAAAGCAGTAGATTTGAATTGAGCAGGTAAGATTGTTTGAGCAAGCAGTTCAATAGCCACTAATTTGTGGTAATTTGTGGGTGTGCAAAGCACAAACTTGGTGCCCAGAAACACTTGTGTTATAAATGCCATGTCATATCATATCATAACACTGGCATGTTGGCTTGCAGCATTTCTCTGCCGCATTGTAACGAGAAAGAGTTCCCTCTACTGAGTAAGGGGTGTGAAGAGAACAAGAATTAGAAGGTATTGATGAGGTTACAGAGAACACAAAAATCATTGCACTATTAAGGAGATGGGTAGCACTGAGGTTCAAGTTATTGGTATGGATTTCATTGGCTGTGCCTTTTGGTGTTGGTCTGTTCGGTGAAGCTTTACTTCAAATAAGATTTATGTTCACAGGCTTGGTGTGCCTATTACTTTGAAGAGAGACAACAGTACACACTTTTTCACCAATATAAATTGAGCTAATTAATACAATGTCACATGGGTTGCTTTCAGAAAATAAGATGTGGTTCACCAAAATCCCAAGAATTTGGATTGTGAAAATTACCAATTGGGAAATCCGCAAGAATTGGCCTAGGAACTATTGGAAATAGGTAACACCACGGAATGGAAATCTAGATGCATTTATAAGAATTTGTACCCAAAGGGTATGATTTGAGTGGAGGAGAGTAAAGCCCTGGCAGTGAACTATAAAGTAATAACAAACCCCTGAAGACGGTCTGGTGATGTGTTACATGCCAATCAGAATGAAACACGTAGGGCAGGCAGCAGGACACCTGGAGAACCTTTTGTGAATAGCAAATTTAATGTTAGGTGTAAAACATGTTTTTTGAACTGTGAGCACTGGACACTTTCAGTATGTATTAGAGTGAATGAATGTAGATTGAGAGAATAGGAACATTGATGTTTGATGTTGCATACAGATGTTTTTTTCTAATGTGTTTAAAAGGGTTTACATATGATAATCGTTTTTAAATGAAACGTGTGAGTGTTGTGCTGGGTCACTTCAAGATATAAGTGTGATGTTACTCTAACATTGTTTTTTTTAAAAATAATAAAATATACATTTTTCGAATTTTTATTTGCAAGTGGGTTTGTGGTTTTTTAAAGATTCTTTAGATGTATGGCACTCACCGCCATCCTATACCGCACGCATTCCATTTAAGGGTCAGTTTGGGAGAATTTATTTTGTCTTATTTTCCTTTTTGTGCCCTTACCACATATCCTGCATGCAGCCACCCCTTGGCTCTGACTCTTCTATCAGTGGGCTAGATATTACCAGATCCCTTGAGCACTTATGAAGAAGGAGATTTGATGAAAATATCTGGTTATTCGTAGCCCTCACAAGTCACTGGAACTCTTGAGCACATCTCAAGGCCATTACACAGCCATAATTCGATGTAAACCAATTAAACTCATTGTACTATGAACAACCACCTTGAATTGAGTCTTATAGCTCTCAACTTACACCCTTTGGGTGGGTCTCACCCACATTGGAAATGGTTAAATCACCCTCCAAGGCTCCTACCCGTCCATAAATTCAATGGGTTTGCACCCACCCAACCCAACATCGTCTGCTTTCACCCATCCTGGGGCCCTAAGGTTGGGATGTAAGGAGTCTGTCAATAAGGGCAACTCTCTATTCGTACTAGACCTATATTTTCCTAGACTAAATACACACAACTTGACATACATCCCTGCGGCCCCATCACTCTCCTTGTTGCCTATCTCTGCATGCTGTGGTGACTCAAGTCTGTTTGGTTCCCCATCTTTCCCCTCTTTGCCCTTCCGTTTCACATTCTCCTTAAACCACACAGACCACAGTAGGGGGTCACAAATTGCAGCATCAAGGATAAAGACTCAGGGGTCATTATGAGTTTGGAGGCAGCCATGGCGCTATTAGCGCCATGGCTGCCTTCAAACCCGTGTCCGGGTAGTCGGAATGGGGACTTACGTGGTCATTCCAACCTTGGAGGACCCGGTAAGTCTCCATTCTGAAAACCATTCCCCATTCCCATTCGAGCCCCCATAGGGCTCAATGGGAATGGGGAAGGAGCTAATAACGTGCCTGCAAATAACGGGCCCGTTATTAGCTCCCTGGTCCCTTAGCAGGTCCCGCTAAGGCGGCTGGGAAAACCAGCCGGCCTTAGTGGGACCGCCTAAGGGACCTGAACTCGGAATGCGGTGGTAGGGGGTGAACGGCACCAGCATCCTTATCGGTGCTGTTAACCCCCTGCTGCCATACTCGTAATGAGGCCCTCAGTCTTTAAAGGCCACTATGCTAGTGATCTGTACAGTACAAAGCCAGCTAACAAAACAATAAGAAAACACAACTATTGGCTTTGCCAATTCGTGATTATGAGAGGAAACGTGCTACCTTCACATCAGATGCACTAATCACGGTAAATTCGGAAATCGAAAAAAAAATCCATATTTTACTACTATTAATCAGTCATATATAACACCCAATTTCATTTTACCAATTGACTCATTTTCTTTTTTTGCT
Source organism: Ambystoma mexicanum (assembly GCF_040938575.1). Lineage (NCBI taxonomy): Eukaryota > Metazoa > Chordata > Amphibia > Caudata > Ambystomatidae > Ambystoma > Ambystoma mexicanum. The sequence goes on along the minus strand of NC_090935.1, from coordinate 1,082,490,712 downwards.
ATCTACACTGCTGGCTTTCGGGCCTCTTTCTTTTGTTGACACGATGCAGTGAAGCCAATCAAACTGAAACCATAAGCAACAAATCTTATCCGTAAATCATTTTCAATGACAAAAAAATAAAGCGGTGCACACATAGAAAACCGCCCATTAATCAAACACTCAAACACTCAATGCAGGCCCGGGACGTGGTGTCCTTTTCCTTCAACCGAAACTTAACTGACAAAGGAGTGGGAAGGCCCCTGCGCTCTGCGTCGCGTCGTGGCGCCGCCTGCGTTTCTTCCACGTTTATTTAAGATAAGAAGCAACGAGAGCAGTTCATCAAGTAGAGATGACAATTATGATTCAATGTGTATGCAGGGCAACCGCTGTGGCGCGAGGTTTAATTCGTCAAAGAGTGTGTTGAAAATGAAATTCGTGTGAAGCTGGAGCATCCATCGTTCAAACCTGATGCTACATAAGGTACACGGATCCTGGCAGTGGCATAATCAGTCCGCCTTCTCTCCCCCCCAACATTTTTGGCCATTTTGCCGTGTCCAGACATATTATATATGGCAGTATGCATAGTCACAGACATATTATGCATCATATCAGTGACACAGGCAGGTTGTGGCATAGGTACAGCAGTGGGCACAGGCACCGGCATAGTGGGCATGATATCAGTGACACAGGAGATTTGTGGCATAGGTACAGCAATAGGAATAGTCACAGACATATTATGCATCATATCAGTAACACAGGCAAGCCGTGGCAGAGGTACAGCGGTATGCATGTTATCATCGTCACTGACACGTAATGGCAAGGTCAGATCAATAGGCATAGGAGCAATGTGATATGTTGGCCCGGGCATGAATGCTTGCATGGGGGTTGCTTCAGAGGCATGGGCAAGCGTGCAGGCAACCTGCATGGTACGCAGTGGTGGACATACCGTGGTGGGTAACAGTAGGCAATGAATGTCTGTGTTAGGAGAATCAGCATCGTTGTTGCAGGCATAAAGCTGGACAGTGTTATAGCTAATGTGCCTGGTCATACTCAGTGGTGTATCCGAAGAAGTGGCTGGTATGTAACATTTCAGGGGTGAGTCACTGATTTAGTTTGTTCTTAAACACCTCAACTCAGCCTTTCATCCTTCTGAGGTCGATAAATGAGTACCAACACAGGTTGGGTGATGTTGTATGTATATTTGTTCTATATAAAGCGCTTAAGCCTAAGTGCTATATAATAACACATAATTACCATTTGTCTTTGGACGTCTACTTGCATTCACGGTAATTTGGTAATATGGGCCTATGCACACTGATCTTAATGATACATATGGTGATCCATTCTTGTATGAAATGTATATCACATTATAGTGATATCGTAACCATATTTTTTGTAGTGTACTTAGGAACAATGCTATGTGATGCCACTTCCTGTTTTGTCAAGGGGGTGAAAGGTCGTGGTCCATCGCTTCCCGTAATATCAGTTTGGGGTGGGTCAAATGACATCACTTCCTGTGATGTCATCATAGGTCAAGGGTCGTGTGGTATCACTTCTGCTACCCCTGGCACTTTGGTGAAATTACGTCCCTTTGGCAAGGTTCAAATTGCTGCTGTGTTAAAAAACAGGTGTTTGGTCCACCTTTTAGGAAGCGGAGTCTAGGTGTTTTCAAATCGCTGCTGTGTTAAAAAATTGGTGTTTGTCCCCCATTTTAGAAAAGCTGAATCAGGGTGTTTAATATTGCTGCACTGTTGTCTCACTAGTCTCTCACTCTCTCTCTTCTTGAATTCCCCTCCTCCTGTTCGGGGGGCGCATTACCCATTACCCAGTACCTGTAAGTTCCTGCCCCGCCTGCTCCCTTCTGTGTGATCCATCCCCTGCACCCTCCCTGCTCATGCTGCACCTGCCCGCTTGCACCCCCTCCTCCCCCCACTTTCTCCTAGTACCCTCTGTGGTGCGCTCCCTCTCTCCTATCTCCAACTGCTACTCTATCTCCTATCGTATCCCTCTCACTAGGTCTGGGAGGAAGAATTTCAAAAGAGACATCCTTGTCTCCAACCCAGGCCTCCCTATTGCTGATACCTACATCAGTGCTTCTGCAGACAGACTCTTACTGACATCCTCTTTGTTGTTCCCTCTCCAGACCTATGGTCCCCTCATATGGTCTCTCTTCTCTCTGCCTTCTCCTCCTCTCCCATTAATGGTGGCACTAGGTAGGAGGTCCTCTTGGCCTCCGTCTTCCTCTCCAAGACCATCATTAATGTCTGTTTGAATGGGACCGTCTAGGCACAGGGCTCTCAGCCCAATCTCCTACATTTTGATAGGCGCTTCACAGATCTTATCAACTTCCTCCCTTCTCCAGCTACTCCCTCCGCTACCTCTCTGGCACCCTTATCTTCCTCCTCTGCCCATCCACGGGCCCCTCTTCCACCTCTGTAGGGTGCACCTCAAGCCTGTAACCCACTTCGGATGATTGTTTAAATGTGACAACCTGCTCCACATCGCTACTTTCAACTCTTGTTCTGCTGTCAAACACTCCTCTGACATCAGTCACCTCTCTGAAGAACTCAACCTGGATGTCCTCGCTCTCACTGGGTCTTGGTTCACACCCAGTTCTGTCATGAGATTTGACACTCTCCTCCCCGTGGGATACAAGATCCTCTCCAAAAACAGAACCAACTAGCCTGGAGGTGGAGTAGCCCTGATCTTTCCAGAGTGGTGCCTGCCTCTCTCTGACTGTGGCGAAACTCTACAGGCCACCTGGCCAGATCACCCTCTTCCACTCTAAATGGGCTGACCTCTCCTCCTCTCTCCTGACCTCTACCTCTCAACCTCTCACACTTGGAGACCTCATTATCCATCTGGATGCTTCAAATCCCTCTTCAGTGCTCTTCTGGAATCTCCGCAACACTCTCTCTCTTTCTATTCTACCATCTGACCCGACCCACTTGGCCAGGCACACCTTGGATTACCTCATCTCTTTTGACATCCCCCTCTCTAAGCCTCTTACCAATTCTCTCTCCTGGACTGACCCCTTTCTGCTCTCCTCCCACCTTAAGTTCTCTGTTTCCCAGGCAAAGCCAACCCCAGCGCTGCAACCAACCTTCTCGGTCATCCGGCCCATGAAGCGTGTGTCAGTGGAAGCCTTTGTCGCTACTTTCTCTCCTCCTGCTACTGCTGAGAAAAAACTCACACTCTAACAAAGCCCTCTCTAGCCTGCATTTCTCTATCAATAACACTCTTGATGTCCCTGCCCCTGCCATTAGAATCCGCCTGAAGCCTACCTCCAAGTGAAACTCTTGATATGACTCAGACCTTGCCACTCTAAAATGTAAGTGTAGGGTTTCGGAGAGGAAGTGGAGGGCACCGGTCACATCCTCTGACAAACTCACCTGTCGCCTGATCCAAAGGCAATACCGACTCTCTGTCCTGTCGAAGAAGAGAGCTCACATCCAAGACCATGTCTCTGCGGCCTCTAACAACACTGCTGAACTCTTGAAAATCTGAAAGGAGGTGGCCGTTCCTGCTGCAGTCTCTACTTTTCCTGTTCCCTCCCAGGCCCTTTGCACGACTCTGGATTCTCACTTCACTATAAAACTCAAGACATCCTGTCCTCTCTCTCTCTCCTTTTATTCCTCTTCCTCTCCCTCTGCCTCTCTTTGCCGCCACTTTCTGGGTGCCTCTCCCTCTCCTCCTCCCTTCTCCTCCTTTTCTGTGATCACTCCTGATGATGTGTCTAGATAAATCCGATCTATGAAACTGTCACCCAAGGAGGTGTTCCCCTGTTCCTGCAGAACCATCAAGGACCACATCGACACCCTCGCTCCAGCCTTGGCCGATTTCTGCAATCACTCCTTTGCCACTGGAACTTTCATTTCCCCGCCAAAGCACTCCCTTGTGCACCCCCTCTTGAAGAAACCTTCTGTCGATCCTTTGTGTCCGGCAAACTACCGGCCGCTCTCTATCACTGCTTTTCTGAGCAAACACTTGGAACTTTCTTGGGGTCATCTCCGACTCCAATCTCTATTTCTTTCCTCACATCATGGACCTCTCGAAGAAGTCCCACTACCAGCTGTATCTCCTCAGAGGCACTCTTCCTTTCCTCACTTACCCCTAGAAGCTCACTGTCTCCAGAGACCTGGTTCTCTCTAGGCTTGACTTCTGCAACAGCTTCTTCCTCAATCTTCCTTCCTCTACTCTCTGCCCTCTGCAACTAATCCAGAACAGGACTGCAAGACTTGTCCTTGGCCTCAAACCCAGGGATCGTATCTCTCCAGCCCTGAAATCTCCTGGTGGCTGCAAGGATCAAGTTCAAGACCCTCTGCATTATCCACAAGGCTTTCTGGGGCTGGGGCCCGCACTACACCCAACTCTCTCTTCCTAAACATGTTCCTTCCCAAGCCCTTGGCTCAGCTACCTCCAACTCTCTGACCGTCAGATGCTTTTCCAAGCAGAGATTGGGAGGTAGATCTCTATCCTCCACAGGGTCCTCCCTCTGGAATGGACTCCCTGTCTCTCTCTAATTCGAGCAGGACCAGCTCAGGTTACGGAAGCAGCTCAAGACCTTCCTTTTCACTTCTGCGTTCTCTCTTCCTCTCCCTTGCTAACCCTGCTGCCGCCTGCTGTGTGGATTGGTTGCCTGGCTACCCTCAGCACCTTATAGGTACTAGGCTCTGCCACGACCTGCAAGCATCTGCACTGCTCCGGGGCCCTGTGCACTTATGGGCTGAATCTGTAACCCTACATCCCCCTGCCTCCTTGCACTACCCATAGCTGGCTACTCGGAGCACTGCTGAACTGACCGCACCCCCCTTGCACTTCTCCTCTTCTCCTCTCCCATGCACTTGCATGATCTGAATGAATCATGGCCTAGTAAGATCGTTTGTTCGTCCTCTTTTTGTCTCCCTGCCTTGTCGTGTCACACCTAGAAACACCTGTGTACAGGTGTGTTATAAATGACTTATCATATCATGTCATATTGATTTGGTGGCACACTATTTGATAAGGCAGCACAGTATTTTATAAGGTGGCACACTATTTAGTAAGGTGGCACCGTATTTCATAAGGCGCGCACTATTGCTAATGCAGCACACTATTTGATAAGGCAGCACACTGTTTGATAAGGTGGCACACTATGTGATAAGGCGGCACACTATTTTGTGAGGTGGCACACTATTTGATATGGCAGCACACTATATTATAACGTGGCACACTATTATAGATCAGCGGGTTGATAACTTGTTGTTGTGGGCCAACTCAGCCTTTCATCCTTCTGAGACTGATAAATGAGTGTCAACTTAGGTTAGGTGACATTGTATGTAAATATGTCCTGTGCAACACATCATTATCATTGTCATTAATAAGGTGGCCCACTATTTGATGAGATGGCATACTATTTGATAAGGCAGTATCTAGTTCTGTAATATCTAGCAACACATTTAATGGCATTTGTTTACTAAATGGTACATTTCTAAGAACAACATCCACATGCAGTAGGTCAAATAAGAATAATATTTAAAGACATTGTAATAGGGCGATTGATGGGGGTTCTCCTCAAAAACACGTTTATTATTTAATGGCATTGCTATAGCTGCTTCATCCAAAACACGGTTTAAAATTCCGGAAGCATCACAAAGGAGTCTGCTTACAACATCAATAAGACATCAAGCCAACACGTTACATATAGAGAATGATAAAACACGAATATTGCTGTTGAATCTTGGTGTAAAAGAACACAGAACGACGGAGAGAAGCAGGAAGGAAATGGGAAAGCTTGGGTGCAAGAAGGTAAAGAAACCGAGGCGAGAGCGTGCAGGGGTAAGGAGGCAGACAGGAGAGCAGACAGCGAGAGAAGCAGCACACAGGGACTATAAGTAAGAATAATGCGTTTAAAGAGGTTCGGAAGAACAAGGCCATCCCAGCATTTGGAAACCATATCTAGAAAATGAAACTGAAATCGTCACTATGCAGGTAACCAATCAAAACAAGCAAGGTGGGGAGAGGGACCATAGAGAGTAGGCGCAGATGGATGGATTGATTGAAATTGATATATTCGATAGGCAAGAAGACCAACATATAGGAGCAGTAGTGTAAAGTGTGTGCTAATGGTTTACAGAAGAGGTGGCTAGACGGGTCCACTCTGCTCATGTTGAACAGTTTTAGATGACCAGGTCAGAGAAGTGAAATGGAATTGAAAGTCGCAGTGGCCAGCAATGGTGGTTGTCGATTGAATAATAAAAGGAGGGCATGAAATCCTAAGCACAATCAGAGGATAAGGCAGCTGGACAAAAAAGAACGTCTGTTTTAGATGGATTGAGTCATGGAAAAAGAGAAGCCATCCAACCTGCCACAGTTTAAACCCAGGATAAGAGAGTGAAGGAACGCCATCAGCGAAAGGAAGGTGGGAGGAGGATAGGGGTTAAGAATGGTCTGTGAGTCCTCCACACAAAAGTGAGAGTGAAAGCCAAATGAATGAGACATGGGGAAATGTGGAATAGTGTAAAATGCAAAGAGGAAGACCCCAACATTGAGACCTGAAGTAGAGCATGCGAAAGTCCAAAAGATGCCACCATCGCTTCTTTTCGAGAAACTGTGACGGAAAAGGGAGAGAATAATAACAATGAGTTACATAATGATATTATGCAAGTATATGGCGCTTCATACCCGATTATTCCAGCTTCCAATTACTGCAATAATAGGTGTCATTAACCAATGTTTAAATGAAACCAAGTTTATCAAGCTCAGAAGGGTGAAAGGCTTAATCAGCCCCGCCACAGGATTCAAGCACACATGTCAGAGAGCAGCACATTACTGGTGCAGCTGTTTATCCAGGCTGATCAGGCTACAAGTGTAGAAAGAGTCAACAGTAAATGAGCCCTTAGGAGGGGGTATCATGGGTCCCCACTAGAAAAATCAGAAAGCTCGGAGATCATATTGCCTCTGTTCTGAGCTATCTCAGTTCCCTCCTGGGCACCATTTCCAACTCCCACCACCTACTCACCTCCCCACCTCAACCCCCGCCCCACTTACCTGTAGCTGCATCTTCGCTTGCTAGCTCCAGGAACACTTGCTGTTCTGGCCCTCCTTCATGGTAATGGCCACCATGGAAGTGAGAAGGGACTACTGGGAGCCTACCTACAATCTATAGGGGTGCCGGTAACGGTGACCTTTGCAATGTCCCTGTTATATGATAATAGTTTTGCAGTGGTTCGTTGGGGCCTGACAAGGAAGCATACCTCTCAGTTCCCAATTATAAAAGTGGTTAGGCAGGGGTGTGTTATGGTGCCTCTTTTATTCTCCTTAATTATTATTGATATTGCAGTTGGGATTAATAATTTGGAAGCTGATGCGCTACTATTGGCAGAACAATATGGGGCCTTTTATCATTTGTTGACAATGCTGTTTACATTTCTAAGACCCATTTAGGCCTAGAAAACAACGGACTGCCTTTTTAAACTATTACCAGGATAAAGATTTAAAGATTAATATTACAAATTCTAAAGCTGTGATTTTCAACGCGAAGAATGATCGTACTTGCAAATCTTATTCTTTTTTTATGGGTAATTCTAAATTGGATGTGGTGGCAGGTTATGTTTATTTGGCGCTATTGGTCCCCCATAATTGCAGTTGGAGTAGGCAGGTAGAGAAACAAAACTTTGGCCAGGCGGGGTTTCTCATTGATCAGCTTTAATAATCATTATGGATGGATAAGTATCTCCCCAACCATGGTAATTTATAGAATGCAAGCTGTTCCTGCTGCGGTATTTGGAGCTGAACTCTGGGGCTACTCGGATGCACGTAGTTTAACGCTGGAAGAAAATAGATTATTTAACCGCCTCCTCAATATTCCCAAAAGAGAGCAGAATTGACCAATTAAACTGCAGTTGGGCTGGTATGGGTTGGAGTATTTGATAAAATTGCAACCTTCATTATACGCGTTACGAATATGGCATATGAGGAAGCTTGCATTCTATCAGGAGGGAATGAGTGACTTGCTGCAACAGAATGGTGTAACAAGTCTTCAGTGGTTTCAATTAATATGGCTGCATTGTTGGACCTTCCTCTCCTGTGGAGTGACCCCCTCTGGTTGGGCCATAATTATAAACCTGTCTTCAGGGAGGTCTATGACAATTGTTGGAAAAAAGGTAGTGCAAGAATGTTGAGTTTAAACGTTTTTATTTTATTGGAACTGTACCTAGACATTCCATGTAAAAGGTTTGAGAAGACCCTAATAATCAAATTCAGATTAGGAATCCTGCCGGTACACTTGGTATCTCAGATATCCTTACTTAATTACCCTTGGAAACCGAAATATAATCAAAAGAAGTAAATGAAGAGAAAACTTATATTTCAAATAAATTCTATATTTCATTAATGGAAAACATGAGTTTTAGAAAACACAATATTAATGGGTTGAAATCAAGAAAACTCTATACATTAAGTTTCTAACAAAGTATCTCATATGAAGAAAGAGATCCAGCATTCTTAAATTCAGAAAATGCATAAACAGAAGATAAACAATAAATTTACAAAACAAATAGTGAAAATAGAATCTCCACAAAAAAGAGTTTTTGTCACGCAAGTTTAACAAACAATGAAAAAACAAAGTAGTAAATACATTTTAACAATAATGTGAATTAACATGTCTGCCTACGTAAAAAGTCTCAATTACTAATGTCAAAGCGGTCTGAGATGCTATCACTTCGAAGAGCAGGAAGTTCCATCTAGCATTGACCTGGTTACATTTCGGCGGGCCACCTTTAAGGCCATCAATATCAGAAAACGCCTTCCTCAGGGCAGATTTAAGGTAGTAATCCCGATGGGCAAGCAGACAAACATAAAAATCCTAACAAAGTCTATAGGGAATAGAATTAATTCTATTATTAATGTAAGAACTGTTTTGAGTTTGGCTATCCTATTCATGGCCAGATTTGAGACCAAACATATCCTTTGCTAGGCTAATCCTTTTTTCATATCCATCACGAATTGCAAGCACTATATAAACTAAATTATTTTTGTATGGGAAGGCCTGGAAGTTGAGCTACAAACCTTTTTGGTATGGCTGAAGCAGATTGACAGCAGTATCCAATTTACCCTGGAATATTCCAACAAATATGTCATCTTCCTGGACCTTGAAATGAAACATGACGAAGGCAAACTTGAATGCTGTCTCCACCGCAAAGAAAGTGCCAGAAATACACTACTGCACTACACAAGCGATCATCCTCGTCACATCCGGGGCAATCTTCCCTATGGGCAATATTTGCACATAAGGAGAAACTGCACCGATCTACAGGGCTTTCATAGAAAAGCCGATGAGTTGGACATCAGACTGAAGGAAAGAGTATTTCCGAAGAAACTAATTAGCCGGTCACGCAAGCATGCCCGTTTTACGGACCGTGATTCTCTGTTGACTACAAGAACTCAGGTACCTGATAACAGTAAAATGACCTGTGTTTTAACTCACTGCTTAAAAACCTTCCAGATAAAGAAAATTATTCTCAAGCACTGGGGAATTGTCAAATTAGATCTACTTGAGGAATCCGTTTTGCTCTTAAAAGAGCATCTAACATTCGAGACAAATTGGTACATTCAAGCTTTCAAAAACAGTTACTTAAAATAGGACTTTGGGACCTGAGATCTGCGAAAGGACACTATCCTTGTGGTACGTGCAGAGCATGCACCTTTACCAAGAAGATGAAAGAATTCAGGATTGGGGACTAGACCTGGGTCCTACCAACTCTCACAAACTGCAAAACGAAACAAGTTGTTTATTGCATTGAATGTCCTTGTGGACTGAGGTACGTGGGACTAACGAGCAGAGCGGTACATATTAGAATATCTGAACACCGTTTTCGAATCAGGTGTAAAACAACTACGGCACCACTTGTGAATCACTGCATGACATTGAAACATTCTCCTAATGAAATACTCTGGTGGGCATTGGATGTAGTAAAGAACTCCACTAACACATCCAAAAGCCTACTTGAAAAAGAAGCACGCTGGATTTTCTGGATGGAAACTCTTACTAAAGGGCTTAATGAAGAATTTATTCCACCCTTATAGGACCCACCATCTGATTTCAGTTCAATGTTTAACACATCAAAGTTTAGTCTTGTTTAGATGTGCAAGTTCCAGTAGCTACCGGACCTGTTTCATATTATTGAATCCAGGGCAGGTTCATATTTCACAGACTTTCTATACTTTCTGGAATCTGGCCACTTTTATCAACTTTGAGTCAATGTTACATTGCATAAGTCTAAGGGATCTGAATTTTTATTCATAAAATGTTGTCATTTTAAGACATTCTATACCTTCTGGAATTGGGCCACATTTACTAACTTAATTCTACAAGTCAGTGCCCCATTGCACACATTTAGGGGATGTGCACTTTTTTTATGAATGTTTCCACAACATTCACAATGCATTTGGAAAACCTGTCCCTCCTGCGTTACTGACTTCATCGAACACAAAGCATTCTTGCCTTTTAAGTATTGGCATGTATGCTTGGTCGATTGCGTAGACAGCTTGGTTGCCTTGGTAAACAGAAGGGCTTGCCACTCCTGTCCAATCACATCACTCGGCATATCCCATACAAGAAGCACTGCGTATCGTAATGACAGTGTTTCTTCCTAATATATTTTTTAGCGAGCCTCACTGACATGACTGCATTAGTTCAGTCACTCCAAATTCCAGCAAAAATATACTATTTTCACAGCACAGGGTGCCATCCAATATCATGATTAACTGCCTCTAAGCAGTCCGTCAGCACCGGTACGTGGGATCAGGGAGGGTGTGTCGCTTTCGTCCAATCAACACAACCTGCAACGTCACCGAACAGGAAACATTTTGTTCTGCAACCTAATCAAGCGAGTTTCTTCACAAGTAAGCTCCCTTCGGTTACACGGCTCCATTCCGCAGTTCTTCCTGCAGTGCCGCGGGTGAGAATACATGACTAATTTTATGCATTTTTCCCTTTAACTCAGCCCAATGAAGGAAACCTTCCTAGCATAGTGCAAATAGGGAATGCACGCCGTAATATTTCATATCTTACGCCCGCACTCGTCTGGCATTTTAAATGCATGAGCATGCGAAGTTATGATTTTCTACTTTGCATTTCATCTACGTCGATCCATACTGTGGGACGATTATTTGATTTTTAAACTAGGCAGTCAGTGCAACTACTTCAGGCTAGTACTGGACTCTATCTGCACAGATCCATTATTTTAGTCACAGCAACTGTCCACAGGAACTTGACTTCAGCTCCATTTTATTTCATAGGTTACTCATTTCCACATGGGGCACTGCCAGCTTTAATCTTTTTCTGGATAACGCAACGGCCAGCTTCGTGAGCGCCTAATAAACACAAAAAATCACATCCATTGAAGAATCTGCGCACGACTACTTGTGACAAGTAAGAAATCACAGTACTGTTATTCCACCTTGCAATATTCTATAACGCTATGCATTGCAGGCCAAAAATTTCCTTTTTTTTAACGTTAGACCACTCTATTCAACCAGATTGAATACTGTTCTGGAGTACCACCCACACACCTGGTGCCACATGGACACTCCATTGATTCAGGATATCACCCTGGAATGGATGTACGACAGTTTTGGCAACCAGGTATGCATTCGACTATTTTCACTTTTTCTTTGACTTTTAAACATAAAATTCATTTTTTCCGGAAGGAATGGAGTGTTTTTTAAGTGGACTATTTTGTCAATCCACAGATGTTATAGTTGAATACTGGTCTCGACTGTCCGCCGTGCTGTGACATGCTAGCTCGCCACGACGTGGGTTCCTGGCAAGAAAGTTTGTCCGTGAAATCCCCCCAGCACTGAGTTGGGTAAGGCTCTTTCAGGACACTTCAAAGAAGTAGTCATATCTATGTATTAAATAATATGCTAAACTACCCTGCCAACTGAATACAATCAATATAGAAGTGTACAATCATTCTATTCCCCTATAGACTTTTTAGGACGTTTATGTTTGTCTGCTTCCCCTTAGGGATTACTACCTCAAATCTGCCCCAAGGAAGGCGTTTTCTGATATTGATGGCCTTACAGGTGGCCCGCCGAAACGTAACCAGGTCAATGCTAGATGGAACTTTCTGCTCCTCGAAGTGATAGCATCTCAGTCCGCTTTGACATTAGTAATTGTGACTTTTTACATAGGCACACCTGTTAATTCACATTATTGTGAAAATGTATTTACTACTTTGTTTTTTCATTGTTTGTTAAACTTGCGTGACAAAAACTCCTTTTTTGTGGAGATTCTTTTTTCACTATTTGTTTTGTTCATTTATTGTTTATCTTCTGTTTATGCATTTTCTGAATTTAAGAATGCTGGATCTCTTTCTTCATATGAGCTACTTTGTTAGAAACTTAATGTATAGATTTTTCTTGATTTCAAACCATTAATATTGTGGTTTCTAAAAGTCATGTTTTCCATTAAGGAAATATAGAATGTATTTGAAATATAAGTGTTATTTCTCTTCATTTACTTCTTTTGATTATATTTTGGTTTCCAAGGATAATTAAGTAAGCATATCTGAGATACCAAATGTGAATAGGAATTCAATTCAGGATTTAGCTTAGAATTACTTTATACAGCTTTTTTGAATTTCCTGTTATTATATTACAGACCCCCACCATAGCTGTACCACTTTTGGGGCAACCCTTTTTTATTATGGGTTTTGCATGTGGCATTTTAAAATTCTTGTGCATTAGTTTTCTGTTTTTACGGTGTATATTGTATATTTTTTGCTTGTCTTAATTTTGTAATTGTATGGCTTGGCCAAACTAAAAGACTTCTACACTACAAAGAGTCGCCTTCTTCCTACGTCCATGGTGGCCATTTTGGTTTCTTTTTTTTTTTGACTGCACCATTTTTCAACTTTCAAAAACCTGAGTTTATCAATCTGTGCTTCCTAGTGGGGGCCTTATAAGCAAAATAATAAATAAAAAAAGCAATCTGCAAATCAGGCTTGGCCCTCCTCCCCCAAAGGAGAGATTCCTGCCTGAACTGCTAGGTCACATGCTTCTGTACAAGACCACTATCAAGCCCAGACATGTTTCTGCCTCATTGGGTGTCTTTTTGGGGTGTAGCTTGGCACTCGAGGCACAGAAATCCTATGACTACCATGTGGCCATGCAGGTGCCATGTAGGGCGCCTTTGCAAATCAGGGTTGGTACCACCCCAAAGGCAAAGTGCAGTCCAAACTCAAGGTTGAGAAAGGAACACAATTTTCAATAAATAATTATTTCTAAAATCTTACATAGTTAAGGCACGAGTGAACTAGATTGATAGTACGACGGAGTATAAAGGAACCAAAGTAGATTTTTTTAGAAGCAGAATCACTGCAGCAGATTTCAATCCAGTGCATGACTAGTATCCATTTGTAGTGATATATTTAAAGGCATGTAATTTAGGGAAAAAGCAAAGGATGGGTAAACTTCAACAGGAGAAGTCATGGGGTAGAGATACAGCAGTAGGGTTAAGCAGAAAGACCCATCAGGAAACAGCCAAACCAGAATCAGCAACACATTAGAAGTCATGTTCCCCAAAGTGGAAATTGCATAGCGAGGAGCGTGTTTGCACTTTTATCCAAAAAGATGCCAGCTGTGCAATTGTATTAATTTCCACCACATAGTGGAAAAGTAAAGGATAATACACAAGCATGATTGACCTTCTCTCCTCAATTTTCTATTATGTGTTTGGAAAAGTGTAAATGCCTCCCTCAATTAACGATTGCAGGAGACATTTACAATGGATTTCTATGCAATATGCCATCTTTTACCAGGTGGTAAATTCAGGCAGACTCTGTAGGAAACCGTTGGTTTATCGCCTGCATGAAAAGCTCATGCGAGTTGTAAACCAGGCAGATTTGTCATGTATGGCGATAAGGGGGGCAGACATGTAAAGTCCCTTCTGATGTCGATCTTGTTTGTCAAAAACTTCAAAATTGACTGGATCTGTAAAAGTGTTAGGAATCATTACCTCCACATTTACTTCCACCTTGCCAATACAGGTGTTGGCAAGTAACCCCCATCGATTGAAAGAAGAAGGAGATGATGAATTGGGAAATAGTTATCAGGATTTGTAAGATTGGGGTACAAAAACGTCCTCTTCATATTGTTCTTTTGCGGATAGTCAAAATTATGAAAAAGACACCCATACGGAGGGGAAAACGGTAAGATTATTCAGAGTCTTGTGCTTTCACCATAAGTATCCAGCTTTCCACTATATGCAGGTTAGCATCTGGGTAAACCACGTTTGACAAAAGGATTTCTGGGGCTGTTCTATGTCCAATGTGCTAGTGATAGCCTATGAGATAGACATGACTGCTCCTTCTGGCAAGAGGAGAGCTGAATCATGAAAAGAGGCAGCGAAGCAAGAGGTGAATCAGGCGGAAGGTGCAGCCATATCACTTATTGTGGCATATGAATGTAGACTGTGATGTGAGAGTTGGGGTGCTACACAAACATATGTTAAAAAAAAAGATGATCAGCATGTGTTGATGAATAGATTTGTATAGAAGATTATGCAAAGATAGCTCCATAAGGCCCCAGATTGTGAATGACAGAAAGTGACAACAATAAGTGTGAACTATAAAAGAGGTGTAAGAAAAGGTAGAGGCCGTAGGAAGGTTGAACAGGAGGCTTTGCTAGAGGTAGAAATGAAGAAGGGAGGGTTTAGAAAAGATATGGAAGTCAAACCCATTTCAAATCCCCCTATAAGAGGGCTACATGTCCCAGGATGGGGTTCCATGTGTTCATATCCCCACAACAATATTGCGATACAAAAATATTGTCATACTTTTGCAGTGATATTGACCCATGGACCCTGTGGGGGACACCCTGCAACCTCTGCATTATTTTAAAATGCACGGGGGACAGCCCCGCAAACCCTGCTCCCACAAATTATCCCCCCCAAAAATATCACCTATGGAGAGAAAAACGGCCATATGTACTGCAATATTTTTGGTGGGGATATTTTGTAGGGATACCCCAGGATGCACTCTGTCTTCTACACATATTAGAATACTCTCTCCCTCACTTAGGACAGACACCCTATCAGAACTAAACATCACATTATGCCTTGTGCCTCAGTACAGAGGATG
The DNA here is from genome assembly GCF_040938575.1 of Ambystoma mexicanum. Lineage (NCBI taxonomy): Eukaryota > Metazoa > Chordata > Amphibia > Caudata > Ambystomatidae > Ambystoma > Ambystoma mexicanum. The sequence continues at coordinate 1,082,475,608 of NC_090935.1, read as the reverse complement.
CCCCCTGCAATGGGACCAGATGTTAATTGATGCACTCTGCCTAATAGTCCAACCATTCTATAGAAAGTGAGTCTTGTATTTGTATTTGTATTTATTGAAGAACCGGGTGTCATTTCAAACACAAATGACTTAAAAATTGGCAACAAAAGAGAGCAGCGGCTAGATAAGAGCATTTGTTTTATTGAGAGATGTATACCGGGTGGTGAGTTGTTAAGCCTAAGATCATATAACCAGGGCAAGGACTGGAGGAAAGAACAATATTTTTAACATCGGCAACCTGAGGGTAGTATTTACACATTTACAAATTAAATAGAGTGATACTGACATCAGAATGCAGGAGAGGTGAGCCATGCGGTCAGTTTGGATAGGAAGTAAAGAAGAATGGAAGAGTATGGGGCTCCTTCAATCACTAGCAGTTGAGATTTGAGCCAACTTGTGAACAGTTCCACTCAAGTACTGGCTCTGATGGTTGAGGGACGAGACTTCTAGTTGAGTGGTGAAGGTAGGGAAAAGGAGTGAGTGAGAGGAGGCATGGGCTGGGTAGCATGAATTTAAAGAGAACAATTTTGCGTGCAGAGCTAACCAGCATGGTGACGCAAGTAGAGGTGGAGTAGGATCTGGGAACGCTGAAAAGGATGTATGTCACAAAGTTGCAAACTTTGTTGAGGGGAGCATAAGAGTAAAGGGATAGACGAAGAAGTAGACTTTTTTTGCTGAGGATAACAGTAGAGATAAGTGTTGCATAGGGTGCATCAGGTTTGCGACATGTATTCTAATCTTTAGGAGAATGAGTCGGGCTGTGGTGGCAGTGGTCATGTACTGGAAAAGTTTCAGGTCGGTGTCAAACAGAACCCTGAAGATGTGAGCCATGGGTGAGGGGGATTCTTGCTACGGGGTGGGGGTTCAGGGAGTGTGGTGTTGACATTGGAGGCAGGTAGAAAGATGACTTCCATCTTTGAGAAGTTTAGCATGAGGTAGTGTAGAACCATCCAGTGGCGAACAACAGTTAGGCTGTTGGTTACACATTCAGAGATTGCAGAGGGAATGGAGGAGAAGACTTGATTATCGTCAGTAAAGAGATGACTGGTAAATTCAAAAGAGGGAATGATTTTGCAGAGGGGAGAGGTGTACAAGGTGAAGAAGAGTGGGGTTGGGACTGACCCTTGAGGAGCACCCACTGGGAGGAGTGTTGGGGAGGAGATGCTGGAGTCCCATGATATGGAGAAGGAGAGGTCAGAGAGACCGGAGGAGATCAAGTACCGTACAGTGACCTTGATGCCAAGAAAGAAAAGAGTTTGAAGTAGTGTGGTTTGAATGCAGGTGAAATGTTTCAATACAGAACAGAGGTCTGAAAACTGTGGTTATCCACATGTTTTGGATTATGACTCCCATGATTCCTCACCATTGACTATGCTGGCTAGGGCTGATAGGAGTTATAGTCAAAGACATGTGGAGAGCCAAAGTTTGCTAACCAATGGTATAGATTTTAGACCATCTAGAAGAATGAGAATGGAGGAGTGGCAAGAGAGGTGGGCAGCGATAAGAGAATATGTGACGTAGAGGAAATCAGTCTCAGTGGATTTATTTTATGAGATCGGAGTGGGTCAGCAGGTCAGTGCACTTTGAGATAGTTGAGTGTGCGGTTGAAGACACCCCTCTTGAGGATGTTAAAGTGGTAGAGAATGTTAAAGTTTAGGAAAGGTAAGAGACAGATCTGCAGAAAGAGGGGTTAGTGGGAACAGCACTTGATTTGTTAAGAGAGGTATGATTGTTGCTGTTTTGCAACAGGCTGGAAGCACAGCAATTGAGAGGGATTGGTTGAATAATGCAGAGAGGTGATCGCAGATGACATGTACAAGTGCCGTAGTGGTGTACTGTGAGTCAAGGTTACATTTATATTGTGCTGGACCTTATATTAGGGAACTAGTTTGCGAAGACCAAGTATTTTTTGCCTGAGCATTGGCATTTCCAACATTTGTAGACATTACATGTTGTTACATTTGGACTTGGTATTTGTAATTTAACACTAGCAATCCCAACATTTGTTGACGTCCCCTCTATATAGATAATAACCATAACTCTTTTTTCAAAATGTTTTTCCCACTGGTATGTATAGAATCATAAGGCAGCCAACAATGAATCTGGCAAAAAAAAACATCTAAACTAGACTTCAGGCTTTAAATGCGACAGCACATCCCCCCCATCCTTGACATCTCTACATCATTGCCCTGGGGAACAAAGAAGTGTGCCTAAACAGTATGTATAACTCCCAAAGAATACTGGTTCATTGATTATATGCATCTAATTATGGGAACCAAACATTACATACCAACACATAACTTGAGATCAGAAATAAAAGGAAGACACCTCTGTGCTTCTTTCAACACGTTGGTCTCCCTGCTTCACAGCTTGATCCCTTGCACTCTTTCTTTAATTTGGCTGTTCTCAGTCTTTACAGTATCCCCCCCTCCACCCCTCCGCTCTTCCATTGCCTCTTCTCTTCATTGGCTATCTTTTGAATCCCGTCTGCAGTTTCATTTTCTTTGCATTACTTTCAAATATGTTCATGGGCATGCCCCTTGGTTAACTTTCCCCACTGTTTTCTTTGTATACCCTCTCTCGTTCCCTACCCTCCCTGGCCCAGTTTCTTCTTTCTGTTCCCAGTTCCCCTATGCCCAATCATGATTCCATTCATTCTGTATTCTCACTCCCAAGTTCTGGAATTAATTGCCACTTCACATCCGATGTATTCCTTCCTACAGACTGTTCCGCACATACCTAAACATAATCTATTTACTTTGCCTTAAGTTTTCCCCTTTTGGTTTGTACATTATGCTGCATTGATTTTTGTACTGCTTTGGTCTTTGGGTCTGGCGCTTTGGCAAACGCGCCGTATAAATAAATAAAATACAAATACAATACAAAAAACAAACCGGGACTTTCACAGTGGAAATACATACGGCAGAACGTGGTTAAATCTCTTAAGCAACATCATCCTACACACGGATCAATTAAAATTCGACCAGACGCTGAGGACAACTGTCTTCTGTCAAACATCCGCTCCTTTAGCGATGTATTCCTGAAGCTGCCAAACAAGCTCCCAGAAGTCACTTTCCCCTTTGAGATCTTCACAGTGTAGGTGATGCATTCTGTTAGGCAGAATCATATGCAGTACCCTTTGGGAACACAACACACAATTAAGACTACAAGTGACAGTACAAATTCACCTTTGGTACAAGCCCGTACTACAAAGTAAAGTGGTAGCGATGGCTGAGCAGCCAGACTTATTTCAAGAGCAAAGTGAGCAGTATCAATAGTTACACAAAGGACATCAATTACTATGGTTCAAACACTCACTCAAGGTTTCTGAGTAAAAGAATATACATTTATTTACACATCAGTTAAAAAACATTTCACCATTATCAAGCAGTTGAAAAATCACAATCTTAATACACTACACACCACCCAATTAATTCTGCACAAGTTAAGCTCAAACTGAAGTGTGAACAAAATGGCACTCCAGCAATTTAAAAGGGAGAGTAAGACACAAAGTTAGACAAAGGTTGAGCAGCACCAACAATTAAGTAAGGAGGGCAATTTAGAAAAGGCAACTACAGTGAGGAAATCAAATCAAGAGGCCAGGGCCAAAGTCAATGGACCAAAGTCTTTGCAGAGGATCACACAGTTCAGAGTAGTTCGCAGTTAAGGCTTTGCCAAGAGTTCAGAACGAAGTTGGTCAGTTGAAAATTTACTTTAAAGAATAGAGGACAAGCCCTCGAATTGGCAAAGGATTTCAAGCACTTTTACTGTGGTCAGACGGAAACGAACGACCGGATTTGAACAGTACCTTAAATGGAGAAGAAGGCTGTAGTGAGGCAGACGTTCCTGGCAGGTCCTGCAGGCTCACGGTTCCTGAAGTGACTGTCAGACTGACACGAAGTAGGAAGACTGGAGGGTCCTGCACTGCCCAGGGAAGAAACCAGCAGCAGAGCAAAGCAACAAATAAAAGTGCGCTCCTTAAAACCCAAGCAGGGTCCGGTCCTCCTGGCTATCCGGTTCACTGAAGCTGTGCACAGCAAATTCGACCAGAGGAGGGAGGCCTGGCTTGCAGTTTGGCGAACTGGTTAGTCCCACCAGCTCAAGGGGAGAAGATTCCTTGCAGATCTTCCCTGTCATCGAAGTTTGGAGATTCGGACCTGCAGCAGTGCTTCACCGGGAGGTTCAGTTGTGGTAGAGGTTCTCTTCTGTCAGCTTCTCTTTGGTTCTCTCGATCCAGTGGCGACTCTGCCTTCTCAGTCCCAGAGACCTGCTTTTTATGCAGCTTTCCCCCATTCACACAGCCTGGCTGTCAATCACACAGCAGGGTGGCTGTCCGACGGGAAGTCACCACAGCCAATCACACAGAGTGCGACATGGGTCTCCAAGGAGACCCTGTGCAGGGAGTCTCAAACCCCTCCCTCACATCCTGTCCTCCTCAGACATTCAGGCGCCTAAGGAGGGCTTCTGTGCAGAAGCCCGCCAAAGGTCAGCGAACAAAGGAACCAAACCTGGTTTGGCGCGCAGAGTAAAACACGAGAAAGACTTTTACACAAAGAAATGGCAAATAAACCCAGCCAGAACCAAATAAAAGTAAATGTGGTCCAGCGGGTTTAAGTTCGAGGCTACTAAAATAGCCTAAAACACTACAAAGGCTATTTAAATAAACTGCGGTAGGAAAAGTAGGGTAGATACCACTGCCACAAGCCAAATCTTAATGAAAAGGGAACAATATAATGTTCCATGAGAAACAGACAAAAAGGGATAACTATTAACCCTTTCCAGAACTCTATGTAAGATAGTTTGTACTGGGTCTGTGGATTTAAAAAGATTAGTAAAGTCAATGGAAACTTTACATGTTCTGGGGGGCAGTAGTCAGTCCCAGAAAATGGAGTTTAAAGTGAGAAGTCTGAAAAAGACAACCCTGTGTCACTCCACTGAAGGTGCTGTGTAACCCATAGTAAAATGATGATGCCTATGGAGTAGGTGAGGCTCCACAGTCTATGAATACAAACATGTTTAAACACACACAGCAAAATACATGTAAGAGTGGGAAGTAAACGCTCACACTCTTACCAGGTGAAAAAATAAATCCTAGAAATCCAACAATTCAGCTGAGGGACTCAGTAGGTAAGGGAAATTAGCCATTCTGGAGAATTTTCCCTAACAATGTCTAGGCTGCCTGTTGCCCTTCTACAACTTTTCCACTTCACCCTTAGGAGTCTAGAGGTCCACTCATCTACTACGAGGTGCATGCACGGGTATTTCTTCCAAGAGCACAGGACACCATTCTCTACGAGCGGGGAGTCCCTCTGCAGGCGTGTGGTGCCCTGAAATCCAGGGTGGCTCCCTCTCGGCCAGCATGTGCAGCACATTTATTTACCAACCACTGCCGAGCCCTTATCTCGGTAGAACCTCTCTGTTGTGGATAAGGGTCCTCGGCTGCACAGCACACCCACTGTTCAGTGGCCTGAAGCTTGTATTGCTGCAGGGGTATTCACTGAAATTCCCTTTGTCATTAGGAGTCATACAGCTTTGTCGCTTGTCAAAATTGTTGTAAAGAGTCACGGGCTTTGGGATGCATTAACCCACTCAACCAAGCCCTGCAACAGTACTGTGCATTGCTGGCAGCAGAAACATCAGAATGGCCACTGGAAAGCATGCTGCTCGCTCAAAACCAGCAAAAAATGCACAGTAAAAATCTGAAAGATAGGCTGCCATCCACTTTTGCCTATCTTAGGGAGCACAGGAGATCACTGCCTAAAACCACCATTGGGCCATCCACAAAGCAGCCTGAAACCACTTGGAAAAAGCAATGCTGATTGCCAAAAGCAACACAGAGCTGTTTGGGAATTCATTTTCTTGATTGTCAAAATGTGCTAAAATCATGGCTCACAAATCACCAAAAAGATCCAACCTTCGTGTTGGGTGTTCCACATTATTCTACTGCAAGAATCCACATCAATACAATGTCAGCAAGAATCATATGCTATCAAGCTAAATCTCCTTTTAAAGATAGACAGCTGTCAAAAATGGGTGTAGTACCGTTACTCGCCTCTGTCAGGTGCTGGCAATTCATAATTCTAACAGGAGAACTGGTGTTTCAGAAGTTAAATATGCCAAAGAAGAGAATTCCATCAAAATGCCATATAGAGTGCCACACAGCAATTTCATTGTTGAAAAAGACTTGATTTAAAGATATGTTGCTTATTGTGAGTTTATAAATGTTATTTTTTACAAGGAGCTATGTTGCAATTGACTAGAAGGAATCTGATTTAATTAAAACTTCAAGAGACCTTCTGTCCATGGGAACCCTTCACACCTTGTCCTTCCTACCAACAGGAGAGGATATTGCATGGACATGTTAATTAGAACTGTTGTGAGAGGAGGAGATTTCCCCTGCTGGCAGGAAAAAGAGACAATAGATTCCTTGACTGAATAGAATATGCTAAATTTGGGTGTGACTGGACAACAACTGCTCTGGGAGAGACAGGCCATGTGACCTCTGAGGCAGCCAAGCTTCTGGGGGTGGAGACAAACCATTGTGTTTATTGAATTGAAAGCAAATGTATGTTTTATGAAATTGCTTATAACAAATTTTACGAAGCTGACAGAAATGTCAAACTTTGAGATTCTTAAAATGACAAATACACTCACAGTTCAAGACTAAGCGGGACGCCGTGTGATGTTCTGAGACCATACCCTGGGATTTATTAATATTGTAGATACGGTGTTTCTGCTAGAAACATAAAAACTTACAGTAATATGCTCAAAGAGGGTGTGTATGTCTCTGTAAAATTTGGTGCAGAACCAATCTTGGCAAACCCACCAAAAGTTTGAATAAGTTGTCATTTCTGAACTAAAGCTCTTAGGAAGATCAGAGTTGGACAAGAATGTACCTTAAGTAATAGGTGAGGTGTATATGTATTATGAACAACTTGTGTATCAGGGAAATATGTTTTTTGGGAAAGATTGATTTTCTAAGTAAAAGCAATGGGGAGGGAGGGATTTCAGCTAAGCCATATACACAGCATCATGATGACACCTCATGACACAATGATCATTTTCTCCAGTCAGGGGACAGGAGATTCTCTGACCTATCAAATCCTTAGTGGATTGGGCATAGAAAGTTAGCCTTCACACCCACTTTGGAAACAGAAAAATAGAGACTGCTTAGGACAGATAGGGGACACATCTTTCCACTACTCAACTGATTCCTGCGCAGCACCCTGCCGAAAGACTCCAGAGACCAGAACTGAGAATCCAGACTCCTGACTCCAAATCTAGAACCAACTCTAGAACCAAACTCTAGAACCTTGAAGCAGAGAGGCCTAATCCACAAGTTGAATCCTCTTCAGCAGGCCTCAGAATCTTTTGCAACCTGATTCTCAACAGCCAGGCTGTGCTGTTTGCTTCTAGCCAAGCACCCTGTGCTAGAACCAAGATCCAGAGAAAGCAGAGCTGTATCCAGGACCTGCTTGATCCAGTCAGAGGCCACACAGACCGCCGTGCAGTGCTGATCGCAGACCAGGGTGCCTGACCTGTCCAGTGGCGAGAGAACCACAGCCCAATGCCTTGACCAGATCTTGACAGGGCCCATTTCCATTCCATTCCAAAACTAGGAGTGAGTATCTAGTCTAGAACTGTACAGAACCAATCTCTTAGTTTAAATTAATCTGATTCCAACCATTTTAACCTGTCCAGAACTGCATTATAGAATCTTGTGTCCATCCTGTTGTTGGTAAATCTCTAAGGCGCATCTGTCATTTCTGAAATCTTAACTTTATTTCTGAAAATCTCCCTTCACAAAAACATCTGTATCTTTTGAACCACACGTCCTAGAAGCAAAATTTAACTGTCATTTTAAAGCTAAGATCCTAAGCCTTCGACAACAAAGTTTTTCCGTAATCACGATTTACGCACGCAGAAAAATAGCCACGCCTTGCAATTTGGCAAAATTTAATTTCCTGTCAAAATATCTGTTTCTTGCTTTCCACTGCTGAATTTCATTTTCAATCTGATAATCATTCATGAATCATTGCTAGTGTTGACCTGAACCAATCTAAAGTAACTATCATTTATCCTGAATATCTTTTAGTAAATTAAAATCAATTTAGCAGATTTTCCCATCTACTGCAATCACTTTCAAAAGCATTTTGACCTGTGTTTTAAAATCATACCTGTTTTCTCTAAGCTTGCTGGGGGAACTGGAATTGAACTGTATTATTGATTGTATTCCTGAAACCTGTGTGCCCTTCTTTCCATCTCTTCATATTGCATAGGGGGGAGAGTGAGTAGTCACAGGGGAAAAAGTGACCATATTATCTTTTGATTGGAATCATATCAAATCTATTTCTGTGTTACATTCTTTCCCATTATTGTATTTTCTTGAATCACATAAAGTATTCTCTGCTACAGTATCCTTCATATCCATACTCCATAAGTGATTAAAGAGATTGTTACTTTTGTAATATTATCCATTGTTGATTACCATCCATATTCATAAGTGTGCTATTCAAATATTATTTTGTTCATAAAAGTGTGATATATATATATATTGTTTAATTATTCAAATGAACCTTTTAATTTGCAAAACAAACCCACTTCTTGGATCAGTGAGGTCGGGGAGATCCAAAGAGAGGGGCGTTATTTAAGGGTTCATCATCCAGGTTTAAAGAACTTTTGACATAAAAATATATAAATAAGGGCTTCCATTGGGCATCCCATCCTAAACATTGACTTAGTTGGATTGCTGGATTGAAGTCACTTACAGATTGGGGGCTCGGTAGCCGGGGATTCTGGATTAGATCTACCACTTGTGCAGCTTAATATAGTGTGCTATCTAATAGGATACATAAATCCTGTTGGACTACCACACTGTGTTACGCTGTAAAAGCACCCCTCAAAAAGGAACGCTCTCAGGAAACAGTCTTTTTAGCAAAATAAAATAATAAACTTTTGTAAGTCAGGAAGGAAATCAATTTCCGGAATGGCGACATTGGTAGACATCAAGTTAGCTAGAAAGCATCTTTTGCATAAGTTGTTTTGTGAGAGGTGAATGGACTGAGCAGGACCAGAATGTGTGGTTGCAGGCAATCACACAACAGATCACTGCAACTGGGTTAGATATCTGGAAAGATCAGGGTCCCTTACACGTGGCCCTGAGTGAACTATATATGGACCCGAAGGCCAAAGATGAGCACGACAAGATTGTCAGGATAGCGGCATATTTATATTTATATATGGGAGCCATACAGGAAAAATGTGCTGAAGGCCAAGACCTGGCAAGTAGGCAACTGATGGCATTAGAGAAGGCCCAATCTGACCTGGACTCTTCTGAGCAGAGGCTTCAGAGGAGCCAGGAGTCAGAAAACGAAAGTAGGCAGTACATCATTAAAATCAAAGAGGACATGGGTATCCTGCAACAGGAAAGGGCAGACCAGGATACCATAATTCTGGCCTTGCAGAAGGGGTACCAAGAATATTTGGACTCCCTACTGCAGAGCCAGAAAAAGCTGGAGCAACAACGGGATTTCAATAGGGCATGCACAGAGCAGGTAGCCACCCTGCAAAGCCATCTAGGCAGAGAGCAATAAGCTGATTTTGAAAGGCCTGGACACTCAGGCAGAGTTTGATGAAGAGCGCCAGAAAGCTGGTGTCCTTCAAAGGCAGAGGGATGACCTGGCGGCACAGAGGCAGGCTCTTACTCAGGAAAGGGATACCTTAGGCCAGGAAGTCTGCCAGTTAAAAGGGAAGCTGGAAGAAAATCACCTGGCCCTCCAGGGACTGGGTGACCTCCAAAAACAGCATCAAAACTTGTTAGAGCACACCAGGAGGGTGGAAGATGCTCTGGCAAGAAAGGACCAGGCCAGTAGGGACGGGACCCAGGAGGTAACCCTTCTGCAGCAAAGACTGGCCCATTACTCCAGGACCAACCAGGAAGCACAGAGGGAAAATTAGGCTATCTGTCAGCACAATGATAGGATCCAGCAACACGTAGCCATGCAGGAGAGACTGATAGAGGAACTGAAAGCACAGGCTCTTGCATGGCAAGAGGGAGCAGGGGCTGATAGAGATGAGGTTCGCCGGGAAAGGGAAACACCTGAGCATAACCTCAGGAGCCCTAGTACCAGAGGCCTTCACCTCTCCCAGTCCCTGGACTCTGCCAACCCCATGTCCTCGGGTGCACATGAGCTCAGGGCCATGGGGATGGCAGATTACTATCCAGCCAGAAGTATGGGGCTCATAGGCCAGTACCTCCCAGGAATGGATGGCGGGCATCCGGGTATGAGCCCCCAAGTACAGTGAAGTTTAGTGGGGAACCCCGGGAGAGTAGGCCCACTAAAGGCATCCTGAAAACCTCTGCCCAGTTAGGTCAGTGGGGGGGTACCCATCAAATCCGGGCAGCAAGGAGAAATCTGAAGACTCCTCTGAACATCCCAGGACACAAGAGACTAGGTCCCTACATTCTGCCAGCCATTCCCAGGCTTGCAGAATCCAGGAATACCTGGAAGATCAGACGGGCACCTCTGGGAGCAGTGCTTCTGAGTCAGAGGTTGAATGGACCAGTGTTTCCCAAACCAAGAAGGCCAAAAAGGCAAAAAGGGCCTTGCTTAAGGACCCCTTAAAACAGATCAAAGCAATAAGGAGCGTCATCACTCCTTATCACAAGAACTCCAAGTATTCTGTTTGGGAACACTTGGAGCTTTTTGAGCAAATGATGGAGACTTTCCATTTGAAAGACAGCAGTAGCTGCATTTAGTACGTAAAATGGACATTCTCCCCAGAATACTCCAGTTTCTTTGCGGGGCTGGAGGACAAAATCCATTCAAGATGGTCCACATATAGGGCGTCCATCTTAAAGCACTTTTCTGTTCATAGAAGTCCCCAAGAGGCTCGCAAGGCAGCCTACAATTTGCAATGTGGGGAGGATCAGGCCCCACAAGAATTTGTGCAGGAGTTGAAGCGTGCTTTTGCACAGACTACCAAAAGGGTGCGCACGGATAGCAAAGAATTTGTTAACACGTTTTTCCATGCGCTACCCAAATACATCATGACCCAGCTTGTGAGAGATTTTCATGAGAAAAGGTCACTAGTCTGGGTCATTGAACAGGCCACGCGAATCTATGAGGTGCAGAAGCCCATAGAAAAAAAAACTAATGCTCCGAAAAGCCCCAAACCGACCGGCACCCCTGCCGCTGCTAAGGTGGCAGAAGTAAAGGTTGCCCCCATTTTAGTTTTGGAGATGGGGGCCTAAAAACTTGCCTGCATAGAATAATTCTAAGCCCAGAAGGCCCTCGGGCCAGACACAGACAGGGAGCCAAGGAGGTAGTCCCACAAATGGGGTCCCTCACTCCCCTGACTATGTAAGTCCCCGCTACAAGGGAGACCGACCCATCCTGGGTTATGTGTGGACTCCTCCAGCCCAAGGGAGGGGGTCCAACCAAGCACCTAACCCAGGAAACTTCCCTCCTAACTTCCCCCAGGAGGGCAGAAATTCACCAAATCCTGGGCCGAACTTTTTCCCCAGGTATCCACAAAATGTCCAACCCCAAAATCATCCATCCTTCTTTCCCCACTTCCCTGAGCCCAGACCACCTAATCCCGGAGAGGGGAGGCCAAGGGTGGAGGGGTACCCAAATCTTCCCAACCCGTGATACTACCGGAGAAGGGATAGCTACCCTTCCCGGGATCAGCCCAGGGGAGAAAACAGAACCCTTTATCAGCCTGAGCAGGTTTCACAGCTCGAGCGCCAGGTCCAAAACATGGCACAAGATCTGGGTTGCATGCTGAGGGCTCAGCAGAACCCTCAGATGGGCATGCCGGCGCTGAATGCCCCAAACTCTAGACCTGGTGCTCCAGAACAATGACGGGGCAGCACCCTGACAACACACCGGTTCCCAGGGAGGAGGCACAAGGGGAAGGGGGGGTGTAAAGCCTTGGAGGAAGCTTCCTTCCCCACTTGTAAACAGCCCCTGGAAAACCAGGAACCGGAAACAAAATCTCCTACCCCTGAAAATATTCCACCCAAGGAGCAGAGGGGAGGTAGGAGAAACAAAGGACCCAAACAGACCCACTTTGAGGAGGAGGTACAGATCTTCCAATTTGAAGGAGAGGGATCCTCAGAGGATCCTGGGAAAATAATCTTCTCCTTCAGAGATGGGGGAACTCCTCCCAAAGAAAAATGGGTCCCAAGGGATTCACATCCAGACTGGTTAGATGTGGGGACTGAGCTAGCGCCGCCCATCATCCCATCCCAGAACCAACAGCAAGAAAATCACCTGGTTCAAACCCATCCCGGTGACTGCCTCCAAAAAGGGGGGGGCGGCCCAGAACCAGGGGAACCCAAAACTTCCCCTATTTCTAGTTGCCAACTTTTTCTTTCAGATTCCCAAGACTCCCCACAGAATTCTGCCCAAATCTCTTCTCTCTCCATGCCCAAAACCAGAAAATTAGCCCACCAGTTGTCCAAAAATGTGCATTATCTGTGCCCCCTTGTGGAGAAGGAGGGAAGATACTATGCCCCGGTACAAGTACAGGGTCAGGGGACAATTTTGGCACTGGTGGACACTGGATCCCAAGCTACACTTCTGTCCAGAAAGGCCTTTGATGAACTAAATTCAGGAAGGGGGGAGAAATACCAAATTCCTCTCACCTCTCTTCCTGGACAACTTCAGAACTTTGACGGGAAGGGGATTCCCATCGAGGGGACTGCGGATTTGGACATTAAAATTGGGCGACACAAGGTGAAACACCCGGTCATAGTAGTGACCCCAGAGGGCACCCCTTGTTTACTAGGGAATTACCTCCTGAGAAGGTTGTCACCCCTAATAGATAGCGTAAACAAGGTCCTCTGGACCCAGACTAGCCGACCCATAAAACTGAAACAGAGTGTCAACCATGTTAGTCTAAACGGCACATGCCACATGGTTGAACAAAAATCTGACCAAGTAGAATTTCACTTCCAGAACAACCAAATTCCAGACGTGACAGTAATAGCAGTAAGACAACAAACTGGTGATGGGGGGTCCTCTCTATTTCTGAAAATCAACCTTCCTTCCAGTTTAAGGTGGTATTCCACACTGGAAGGAAACACTCTGAAATTCTTTACCAATCCACAATCAGACATTCCCACTCCTATAGTCCAGAAAGATGTGAAATCAGCTCAGAGCCTGGCTGATATTCAGCAAATTGGAGAGCAGTTGTTCATCCCTGTTCATTAAAATGAAGAGAAGGACTCTGTTCTCGCCCCAGTGTGTGTGAACAACGGTAAGAGCTTGATCAGCGAAGCCATGTTCTGCCAACTCCCAAATGACCCAGCCATTCCCACATTCAAACTGATAGACAAATGGGAAATGAATTTGGAAGCACCCAATTCCAAACATCACCTGCTAAGCAGGTGTATGCTCAAAATCTCCATTGGCAACAAGAGCATAGTCCGTAATTGTTGGGTTTTACGAAACGTCACTGCAGCCTTTTACTTAGGCAGTGACATTCTCAATCGCTTTGCCATTATTTTGGACCTAATAAACTTCAAGGCTTGGTCAGGATTAGCGGTTAATCCCATGGGCTTTGATGACCAAGAGAAAGCATTTAGGTCAGCTCAATTGCTACCTTATGCAGTTGAAATTCAGATTGGAGAGGAGGTCCCCATCCCAGAAAGGACCCGACAATTCTCACTGGAAGTGAAAGTTAAAAGAGGACAAAAATTGAAAAACCATGATGCTTATATTCATCTAAATGCTTCTCTCCAAAAGCAAGGGTTGGGGGTAAACCCAACACCACTAATCAATATAGAACATGACACCATTCCAATAGAGGTGGATAACAGCGACTTAAAGAGTATCACTCTAGCCGCAGGCACCATTATTGGAATGGCGGTTGATGACCGACATTTTTCCATTGATTTAGGGAATGAACTGTTAGGAACGATCCCCAAGGACTGTTTTGACAGTGACAGTGACGACAATACAACACCAGACAGGATCTTTAACCGGCATGGGGGGGACTTCCTGGTGTACACTTCCTGCCCTTATGGTAAGGAAGATGTGACTTGTGACTTCAGGAGGGATGAGGTGATTTTCCAGGTCCATGAGGGCTGCCTTTCCCACCTGAAGCCACCAGTCCAAATCAGCACTCTGACCAGGGACTTCTCCACCCAGCTGGAGGAGGCTGCTGAGATAGCGAAACCAGAAGTCTTTCCCGGCTTCAGGCAGATGGTTGAAGAGAGAGTCAACCTAACTGATGCCTGTGTGACTCTGGAGCAGAAGCAAAGGCTGAAACAAGTCTTCTTGGATTTTCAAGATCTCTTTGCAGTGGACTCATATGACTGTGGTCGCACCGAAATCCACACAACAACAATTCCCACAGACCCTGGCATGACTCCAGTGTTTGTGAAGCAATATCGCTTGCCTCTCGCATCAATGGAGTCCTTTACTGAAATAATTAAGAACCTTGAGTCCCGCGGGATAATCCGTCCAGTCCACAGCACCTTCAATAATCCGGTGCTGGGGATATTGAAGCTAAGCGGCCAGTGGAGACTCTGCACCGACCTTAGGGAGCTCACCAAACGGGTCCATATTTCCCGATGGCCTCTTCCCTACGTTGACCAAGGGCTGGCCCAGATCCAGGGGTCACAGGTATTCACTGCAATAGATCTGACCAATGGATACTGGACTGTGCCTGTCAGTAGGGAGGACCAATACAATCTGGCTTTTACCTTTGGGGGCCAGCAGTACACATGGACCCGGACTCCCTTCAGATACCTCAACTCCGGCAATTAATTCAACATTTTTCTGCATAAGGCCATGCCCGACCTGGGTGAAAGGGGTAACCTGGCTTATGTAGATGATGTCCTCATCAAAAGCTTAACTGTTGAGGAACACATAGTTATGATCTGACATAGTTGAGGGCCGCCGGAGCAAAACTTTCCTTTCAGAAAGCACAGTGGTGTAGAACATGTGCTAATTTCATGGGGCATGAGATTACTCCTCAGGGTCTCTGTCCCCAGGAAAAGAAAGTGGAAGCACTCCAGAAATTGAAGGACCCCACAACTCTGCGGGAACTAAGGAGCCTCCTTGGACTGACTAATTACAGCAGAAAGTTCATTGAGGGCTACGCAGAGATCACCAGACCCCTGATTCATCTCTTGAAGGGGGGGTCAAGTGGGAATGGGGTCCAGAACAAGCCGAGGCAGTAAGACAACTCAAAAGAAGCCTCTCAGAAGCGCCTTGCCTAGCTAACCCTGTCAGAAACAAGGAGTATTTCTTGGAGACAGGGTTCTTTAATACATGCTTGACTGCAGTATTATACCAAAAGCATGACAAGGTCAATAAAGTAATCTCCTATGCGAGTAAAACTTTATCCTGTGTGGAGGAAAAATTGAATGATTGTGAGAAGGCACTCCTGGCACCGGTGTCGGCATTGAAGAATTACCGCCCGTTTATCCAGGGGGAACACATCATAGTGGAGACTCCACACCAGCCTCTGCAATTTCTCAAAAGTGAAAGAATTCAGGACGGAAATGTGAGTAATTCCCGAATTACTTCCTGGATTCTGTCAATGCAAGGCTTTCCTGTGGAGGTCAGATATGGGCAAAGCAAGAAGAGTCCCCTCGCGCAAGGTCTAGCTGACTTGCATGATTGTGCCAGAGAAAACTTTCTTGAGGACAAAAGTCTAAAAATCAAGGACAACATGGAGGCATACCTTAATTCCCCACACAAAGTCTTTGAAGAAGACAAGTGTGAGGGAATGCCCACTGTCTATGTGGATGGATGCTCTTACCATGTTGAAAACAACAGGGGAAAAAGAGCGTGTGGCCGGTGTAGGGAATGCATGGGTGAATGAGTCTCCAGAACCCTCTGCTGGGTACAAGATTGGTCCCCGAAGTAGTCAAGTGGCAGAGTTGATGGCTGTTCATCAAGTCATCCTCACTGCTGTCCAACGTCAACTCCATAAACTGGTCATAATCACAGATTCGGATTATGTACGGAACGGGTTCATGGAGCACCTGGTTAATGGAAAACCAGAGGCATGTTATGTGCTAATAACAAACCCTTGAAACATGGGAAGTTAATCCAAAATATTGACGATCTGGTCACCTTGAATTGGATGACCATCTACTGGAAAAAGGTCAGGGTTCTTCCAAAGGAGAGGGACCAGACAAATCTGGAAATGACTTAGCTGATCAGCTGGCCAAAACCGGGGCCATCCAAGGGGATCTAATAGAGATCGAGTCCCTGTTGGGGGAAATCAAGGTCACTGCTATCACTAGGCCCCAGACAAATGCTCACAATGATCTCTCAACTGCACAATGGAGTAAGGAGACCCCAGATGCTGATTTGATTATGGCTCAAAAAGGGGATCCAATAATTGGTAAGTTTTACCAACACATTGAGGACCCTGAGAACTAGGACCCTGAGAACTTTCCCCTGACGGATACCGATTACATAGGGAAAGAGGACCTCAGAGTATTGATGAAATGTCCAAAAATGTTCCGAATCCAAGACAGTTTGTTGGTAAGGAAATCCCAAGCTGGCTATGATCAGTGGGTGGTTCCTACCTCATTCCGAAGCCTAATGTTAAGTCACGCCCATGATACGGCCACAGCCGGTCATAGGGGGTTTCATACAACACTTGAAATCTTAAGAGAGGTTGCATACTGGCCACACATGGGGCAGGACCTCAACCAAAACTTGAAGGGGTGTCTTGTGTGTGCACAATTTCAGCCAACATCCCTCACACACCGTGCGCCTCTCCAAAAGAGGGGGATGACACTGCCATGGTCAGATTTACAAGTCGACTTTATAGGGCCCGTGATTAGCTCCTCCTGGGGGAATAAGTACATGTTGACTATGACATGCTTGTTTACTAAATGGGTGGAATGTCTCCTGGCCCCAAACTGCAAGGCAGAAACAGCAGCTGCCCTGATGATCAACCACATCTTTTCGTGTTTTGGACTACCCCAAAGGATTGAGTCAGACAGAGGAAGCCATTTCACCAGCGAAGTAATGACAAAGATGTGGGAGATACTTAAAAGGAAGCTACATATTTCTTACCGGCAAGCCTCTAGTGGGGCAGTAGAACGCTACAACAAAACCATTGTGAGCATTTTAAAAAAGTTTGTGGCAGATTCTGGGCCAAGTTGGGATATCCGATTATCTCTTGTCCTAATGGCCATCAGATCTACCCCTTCATCTGCAACTAAAATGTCACCATTTGAGCTGATGACTGGACTCAGGATTGTGCTTCCCCAGCGTCTGCTCTACAGGACCCAAGAGCAGACATTGACCAATGCCTCCACAACTCATGAGTATATTGAAAATGTAAGAAAACACCTTCAACATGCTTTTGCGTATGCTCAGCGAAATCTAGAAAGATCAGCCGATAGCATGAAGACCCACTATGACTTGAAGACTACTAGGAAAGAATACAATGTAGGAGACCGGATTTATCTATACCATTTCCAAAGGAACCAGGCCAAACAGCGGAAATGTCTGCCTACCCGGAAGGGACCTTTTGAAATTGTAGACAAGATAACACCAGTCGCCTACTAGATCCGCAGTTTGGCGGAAGGGGAAGACAAGTGGGTCCATATCAATCAGCTGAAGTGTTGCAATCCTAAGCACACTCTACAACAACTGGAGGAGTCCTCTGGAACCCCAGAGGGGTCCGCTCCAGATCAATAAAATTCCAACCCTAAAATATTCCACATATAGTCTAACAAATGCAATAATAAAAATGCAAATGTCTCCTGATTCATAAAATGTATATTCCCACCCCACTACATTAATTGTGGTGGGGAAATGTCTACAAATATGTTGTTGCCTTGTTGCTTTGTCATCCTAGGAGAGATAAACCATGGAGACTGACCAAGGAGGACGACCGGGGACCGGGAGCAAAGATCTGAGGGGCCCGGTGTATCGCTCAATACTCCCATCAGGACTGGCGAGAACCGATCGATCCACCCCTGATGGAGGAAAAGACGATGGACTTTGCCATTTTGGAATCCGGAGAGATGAGGCCGACATCCCAGTCTTGCGAGTTCCATTGATTGACAATCAACGCCATCGCAAGAAGGGGGCTTGTGGGATGTATCAACCCACTCATCCAAGCCGTGCAACAGTACTGTGCATTGCTGGCAGCAGAAACATCAGAATGGCCACTGGAAAGCATGCTGCTCGCTCAAAACCAGCCAAAAATACACAGTAAAAATCTGAAAGATAGGCTGCCATCCACTTTTGCCTATCTTAGGGAGCACAGGAGATCACTGCCTAAAACCACCATTGGGCCATCCACAAAGCAGCCTGAAACCACTTGGAAAAAGCAATGCTGATTGCCAAAAGCAACACAGAGCTGTTTGGGAATTCATTTTCTTGATTGTCAAAATGTGCTAAAATCATGGCTCACAAATCACCAAAAAGATCCAACCTTTGTGTTGGGTGTTCCACATTATTCTACTGCAAGAATCCACATCAATACAATGTCAGCACGAATCATATGCTATCAAGCTAAATCTCCTTTTAAAGATAGACAGCTGTCAAAAATGGGTGTAGTACCATTACTCACCTCCGTCAGGTGCTGGCGATTCATAATTCTAACAGGAGAACTGGTGTTTCAGAAGTTAAATATGCCAAAGAAGAGAATTCCATCAAAATGCCATATAGAGTGTCACACAGCCATTTCATAGTTGAAAAAGACTTGATTTAACGATATGTTGCTTATTGTGAGTTTATAAATGTTATTTTTTACAAGGAGCTATGTTGCAATTGACTAGAAGGAATCTGATTTAATTAAAACTTCAAGAGGCCTTCTGTCCATGGGCACCCTTCACACCTTGTCCTTCCTACCAACAGGAGAGGATATCGCATGGACATGTTAATTAGAACTGTTGTGAGAGGAGGAGATTTCCCCTCCTGGCAGGAAAAAGACACAATAGATTCCTTGACTGAATAGAATATGCTAAATTTGGGTGTGACTGGACAACAACTGCTCTGGGAGAGACAGGCCATGTGACCTCTGAGGCAGCCAAGCTTCTCGGGGCGGAGACAAGCCGTTGTGTGTATTGAATTGAAAGCAAATGTATGTTTTATGAAATTGCTTATAACAAATTTTACCAAGCTGACAGAAATGTCAAACTTTGAGATTCTTAAAATGACAAATTCACTCACACTTCAAGACTAAGCTGGACGCTGTGTGATGTTCTGAGACCAAACCCTGGGATTTATTAATAATATAGATACGGTGTTTATGCTAGAAACATGAAAACTTACAGTAATATGCTCAGAGAGGGTGTGTATGTCTGTGTAAAACTTGGTGCAGAACCAATCTTGGCAAACCCACCAAAAGCGCGAATAAGTTGTCATTTCTGAACTAAAGCTCTTAGGAAGATCAGAGTTGGACAAGAATGTACCTTATAATAGGTGAGGTGTATATGTATTATGAACAACTTGTGTATCTGGGAAATATGTTTTTTGGGAAAAATTGATTTTGTAAGTAAAAGCAAAGGGGAGGGATTTCAGCTAAGCCATATACACAGCATCATGATGACACCTCATGACACGATGATCATTTTCTCCAGTCAGGGGGCAGGAGATTCTCTGACCTATGAAATCCTTAGGGGGTTGGGCAGAGAAAGTCAGCCTTCACACCCACTTTGGAAACAGATAAATAGAGACTGCTTAGGACAGATAGGGGACACACCTTTCCACTACTCAACTGATTCCTGCGCAGCACCCTACCGAAAGACTCCAGAGACCAGAACTTAGAATCCAGACTCCAGACTCCAGATCTAGAACCAACTCTAGAACCAAACTCTAGAACCTTGAAGCAGAGAGGCCTAATCCACAAGCTGAATCCTTTTAAGCAGGCCTCAGAATCTTTTGCCACCTGATTCTCAACAGCCGGGCTGTGTTGTTTGCTTCTAGCCAAGAACCCTGTGCTAGAACCAAGATCCAGAGAAAGCAGAGCTGTATCCAGGACCCGCTTGATCCAGTCTAAGAGGCCGCGCAGACCGCTGTGCAGTGCTGATCGCAGACCAGGGTGCCTGACCTGTCCAGTGGCGAGAGAACCGCAGCCCAATGCCTTGACCAGATCTTGACGGGGCCCATTTCCATTCCATTCCAAAACTAGGAGTGAGTATCTAGTCTAGAACTGTACAGAACCAATCTCTTAGAGTAAAGTAATCCTATTCCAACCATTTTAACCTGTCCAGAACTGCATAATAGAATCTTGTGTCCATCCTGTTGTTGGTAAATCTCTAAGGCGCATCTGTCATTTCTGAAATCTTGACTTTATTTCTGAAAATCTATCTTCACAAAAACATCTGTATCTTTTGAACCGCACTTCCTAGAAGAAGAAGAATTTAACTGTCAATTTAAAGCTAAGATCCTAAGCTTTCCAACAAACCCAGAACGACATTCCAATTCATTATAGTTTTTCTGTAATCGCCGCGAATTGCAATTTGGCTAAATTTCATTTCCTGTCAAAATAGCTGTTTCTTGCTTTCCACTGCTGAATTTCGTTTTCAATCTCATAATTATGCATGAATAATTGCTAGTGTTAACCTGAACCAATCTAAAGTAAATATCACTTATCCTGAATATCTTTTAGTAAATTAAAATCAATTTAGCAGATTTTCCCATCCATTGCAATCACTTTCAAAAGCATTTTGACCTGTGTTTTAAAATCATACCTGTTTTCTCTAAGCTTGCTGGGGGAACTGGAATTGAACTGCATTCTTGATTGTATTCCTGAAACCTGTGTGCCCTTCTTTCCATCTCTTCATATTGCATAGTGGGGGAGTGAGTAGTCACAGGGGAAAAAGTGACCATATTATCTTTTGATTGAAATCATATCAAATCTATTTCTGTGTTGCATTCTTTCACATTTTTGCACATCCTTGAATCACATAAAGTATTCTCTGCTACAGTATCCTTCATATCCATACTCCATAAGTGATTAAAGAGATTGTTACTTTTGTAATATTATCCATTGTTGATTACCATCCATATTCATAAGTGTGCTATTCAAATATTATTTTGTTCATAAAAGTGTGATATATATATATATTGTTTAATTATTCAAATAAACCTTTTAATTTGCAAAACAAACCTACTTCTTGGATCAGTGAGGTCGGGGAGATCCAAAGAGAGGGGCGTTATTTAAGGGTTCATCATCCAGATTTAAAGAACTTTTGACATAAAAATATATAAATAAGGGTTTCCATTGGGCATCCCATCCTAAGCATTGACTTAGTTGGATTGCTGGATTGAAGCCACTTACAGGGCCAAATGTAGGTTTGGACTACTAGCTTTTTAGTCAAAGGTTATAGCAAAAGGATCAATCCACTGTCCCTTCTCCCGGGTGCCTTTTCAACTGGGTAATGCTGTGGTCGTCACATTCTGCATGATGTGGCACACTTCTGGATGGCCAAGAGTTCTATTCAGCTCAGATCTGCTCATATCACCACACAACTATTTCATCCCTCGTCACTCTCTGAGTTCCTACATGGGTTCAGGCCTGTGACCACCCATCTAGCTGTCAAGCATTCCTGGTTCTTCTGTTTATTATCTTTGTATTTCTATTTATTTAATAGTTTTAGGAAGTGTGGATCTCACACAAGGCTTAATGGAGTGCTGTAGAACCCTTTAACAAGCAATACATTAAGGGGCCAATTCATAGAATTCTTCACAGAAGTAGCACTCGTACCAGGTAAAGAGAGGGAGCATTTTGCCACACCATGAATTCATGGATTTCCCGAGCCATTTGCAGCCGCGGCGCAGCAAAAATACAGCAGCGCCAGTAACGCCCCCAAGAATGCCCCGTGTGCAAGAAAAAGCCATAGAAATCTCCAATATGGCGCATAGGGCCGCACTAACAGTGGACCAGCATACAGCCGACCTACACCGTATTTGTGTAAAAAACAGCACGTACCCCGCAACCGGCAGCCAAATCGCGTGAAAAGGGCCATGCAAAACCCCGTGAAATTTAGTTCCAGGCTGGCGCCAGCAATATTGTGTGAAAAGTTGCTCGCGCACCCCCTTGAATATGCGTACCCTGCTCGCAATAGCCAAAACGTGTGAAAATCTATCTGCGCACCCCTGGCATGCGCGTAGCCCGCTCGTGCCATCCAAATTGCGTGAAAAAGGCATACCGTAACCCCATCAATACGTGTACCCCGCTCGCGCTAGCCAAAACACGTGAAAAGGGCCTACCGTAACCCTGCAAATAGCCGTACCCCGCTCCCGCCAGCCAAAACGCATGAAAACTCCTCACGCACCCCCTTGAACATGCGTGCCCCGCTCGCACCAGCCAAATCGCGTGAAAACTCCTTGCGCACTACCTTGAATAAGCATACCCCGCTCGCGCCAGCCAAAACGTGTGAAAATCTACCCGCTCACCCCCTTGAATAAATGTACCCTGCACGCGTCAGCCAAAACACGTGAAAATCTACCCATGCACCCCCTTGAATATTCGTACCCCGCTCGCGCAAACGAAATTGCGTGAAAAGCTACTTGTGTATGCCCGTGAACTTGCATACTCCGCTCGTGCTTGCCTCGCGTGCTGGCAGCACCCGCAAACACACCCTGCAGGCCGCCCACACCACAAGGGACACCATCACCCGTGACCATGCCCGCAGGCAGCCCATACCACAAGGGACCCCCATCACCCGTGACAATGGCCGCAGGCAGCCCACACCACAAGGGACCCCCCCATCACCTGTGGCCATGCCCACAGGCAGCCCACACGACAAGAGATCCCACCATCACCAGTGACCATGGCTGCAGGCAGACCACACCACAAGGGGATCCATCACCCATGACCATGCCCGAAGACACCCCAAACCACAAGGGACCCATCACCCGTGACCATGGTCCCAGGCAGCACACATGGCACCATTCAGCAGATCCAGTCCCCGACTCATGTACCCCACCAGTGACGGGAACCTGCAGGCAGGCCCCGACTCATGTCCCCCACCCCACCAGTGACGGCAACCAGCAGGCAGGCCCCGGCTCATGACCCCCAACCCCACCAGTGACGGCAACCTTCAGGCAGGCCCTGACTCATGTCCCCCCACCAGTGAGGGGAACCTACAAGCAGGCCACGACTCATGTCCCCCCAACAAACACATTGGGGGTCATTACGACCCAGGCATTAACCATGGCGCTATTAGCACCATGGTTGATGCCGGTACATTACCGATTCCGCCATGGTGGATGGCGGTAATTACGGTACCGCAAATTGCGGTACCGTAATTACCTCAAAGGTCCCTTTGCGGGTCTCTTCCTGAAGGGCTTGTGAAACCAGACGTTATGGTAGGGACCCGCAAAGGGACCTCGTAATTGGGCGGTAAGGGATTACCGGTACCCTTACCGGTACCGGTAGTCCCTTACCGCCCGGCTTGTAATGAGGCCCACTGTCACAACATCAATCATGTAGCAAATGTCCACCCAAATGCCACACCACGCTACCCCCCACAGTGCAACTCCACACCCATCCATTGTCCCCACTTCCCAGTACAGGCTCCATGGCATGTCATTGACAAAAGTACACATGCATGCACCCAAATGAAGCCCACACAGCAGTGACACATGACTGAGCCAATGACGACTGACACCAAACAAATGAGAGCAGACAACACTAATATATGACTGCATGGAAATGTATATTAAAAAATAAAAATGGACCAAATGAAAATCAAACATGACAATGAAAAAGAAATGAATGTAAATCGAAATGAAATGCAAAATCCAAAGGAACATGAAATCCAAAAATAGTGAAAATCCTGAAACTGGTCCTTGTCCCAAGTCATTTTAGCACATCCAAACGTAAACCAAAAAACGCCATTACTCCATGTGTAAAAAAAAAATAAAAAAAAAAAGATCCACAATGGTCCAACTATACACAAGGAAAGATTGAAGGGTTCATGATCCCAAAACCAGATGAATCCCCCAAAAAAAGTTGTATGAAAAAACAACTATATACGAAAATTGGAGCAATGTCCATGGACTGCAAAGAAAAAAGAAAAAGAAAGGAAACTTAACACTAAAGAACTATTTACAATGGCGGGCGGGCTAGTCCTACAGCTCACCGTTGTTACCAAGAGTTTTGGCCAGGGCATAATCGAACTCAGTGTCTATAACCAGTAGGCGGGACTGTGCTCTATCCTCGAGGGCTCGTAGGGACGCCGCCATGTTCTCCACCAACTTCCTGCGAGTCTCCTCGAGGAACTCCGCCCGCTCTCTGCCCGCCGCATGGAGTTCTCTGTCCTGACCATGGTGAGCTGTGCCCTCTCTGCCCACTGCCGCTCTACACCTATCTGCTGGCCCATCCACTGCCTCATGGAAGACACACTTCGTCCAGGGTCCTCCTTCCCTTTGGCCGATGCCTGCCCCTGTGATGTACTTGGCCCTGAGTCCTGACGCCTCCTACATAGAGCCTGCTGCTGCCTTGATGCCATCTGCCTGTGCCACCACGACTGCCTCCAGGAAGATGGCTACCCCCGGGACCGTCGTGCATGTGCCCTGCTTGAAGGCGCCTGCATAACCTCCGTTGCCAGGGGTCCTGTTGCTGGGGTGACCACCTATGCTGAACCTCTGACTCCCGACTGTGGCAAGGATGGGATCTCCACCAGCCTGGCTGCGATGCATGTCGACAGGGGGCCCTGGTGGCATCTGGGCCGAAAGACGGCATGGAGGACGACTGGCACATAATGGGTGAAGTGGAGGAGGGGGTCGCAAGAGCGCCCAGCACATGTAGGAAACCCCCAACAATGAGCTGTCCTAGCCAGTTCAGGATGGCACACACCTGTTCGTGATGACGTGCATGGTCCTACCACGAAGCACACATATCATCACGAATGACGCGTGTGCACATCGTGACACTGACTAGGACAGGCTCAACCCTGTCATTGATTGCCTCGTCTGCAGGTAGAGGAATGTCAGTTGCCGTGGACTCCTCCCCTACCTGCGGACGGGCCTGGACTCAGGCATCCGTGCCAGTGCACGGTGATGCAGTCTCAGTTTCAGGGACAGGATTAAGCACAGGCCCCTACACGGCGACCCGCGCTTCCTCCTGCTCCTGCCCCTGACTGCACCACTTGCACCAGTGGTATCACCCCTTCCAGGCCACATGTGCGGGTCTGATGCGGCCTCGTCCTCCTCCTCAACCACCACCGACCTGGATGCCTCTGCAACGTCTTCCGCACTGTCCTGCCCCTTCCGCTGCCGAGGAAACCGCTTCCAACTGCGCCCTCTTGACGTTGACGTGGCACCAGTCCCTTTGCTCTCACAAGATGACCTGACCTGGGAGGGTGACTGGGCCTTGCGTCTCCGCCTGGTGGAGGCATCCCTGCTGCTTTGCTCCACAGTTCTGTCTCCACCCTCTTCCTCAATCGCTGCTGTAGATAGTAGATAGGCAGACATTGAACACAAGCATCAGGGTACTGAACAATAGTCTGACAGACACAAAGCAAATGCACATGAGTGGCACTGTCAAACATCACAACCATCATCGGTCAGTGCAAGCAACACACATGCACAAACAAGCATGGCACGTGCAGCAGACATTTGCATCCATGTCCAAGGCACTGTTGGAACATCAGAAGGTGGGCTGAACGTCACATGCATCATAGGACATGCCAATCACATGCACACATACCACTGGACAGTCATGCATCTGGCCATGTCTACCTCCTGTCACAGAGCATGCATTGGCAACTGTGCTGCATCAGTCAATTAAGCATCGAGATGGCCATATGTCATGCATCCATGGCGATTCCCAGTCACGCACTCACCACTCAGACACACGCACATGTACACCGTGCATGTCCATGAAGGTGACATAAGCATCCATGCCTCACATCTCAAACATGGCCGAGTACAGGCACAGGCATGCAAACATGTGTGCGTCATCACACGCAGGCGCACATCATGCATTGCAACACCGACACCATTGATGTGGAACACGCTTGACTGGACTCACATGCAGCACCATCATGTCCCTGCACACAGACATCCATACATGGAGCACGCCAGACATACGGCCGAGGTGCCCACTCCTGCCACACCTCAGCATGCGCTACGCTGGACAAGAACACATGGACACTTACCACTCGACTCCAGACGGGTCTGCAACTCTGGGACCTGGTGGTGAAGCCCTGGGTGTATGCGCTCCAGGACCCGTATCTGGATGTTGCTCAACTGGTCCTGGTGCCCCACTTCTCCACCAGCTGCAAATAGGCGCCGGGCCTTGCTGTGAGTCCTGGACCTGAAATCCTCCGAGCGCTTCAGGATGCGTTGGTAGTCGCGGGATGTCATTGTACTACATCTCCACTATTTTATCCGTCTCATGGTATTTGGTCATCCATTTCATGCTCACTCAGTGTCACTTCCTCATCACGCACATGTTTAGGGTGTCCCTGTCTGTGTCGTGCACAGGCATCTGTCATGATGCCTAGCCCCGGGCATCAGATCCAAGCCCATCAGCTCCGGGAGCAGGCATCCAGGTACTTATTAAAACCCCAACAGCCCCGGCTGTGGGCTGTTTGGGTTCAGTCCTGGCGCCTTAGGTGCCAGGCTCATCATAGAAATCAGTCCTGGCTCCATAGGCGCCAGGCTCATAAACTTTACTTACCTGATGCAGACCATGCTGCAAGTGAGTCCAAGCCAACGTGAGGCCTGGATGGGACTATTTTATTACAGGGACTATTTTTTACTCGGGCGTGGTTCTGGTGAACTTCTTACCTGGAACTACTTTGGAGGCTATTTAAATCACGCCCGAACAGCAGCACACGCTTCGCGTTATTCTGCATCCAGCAGCGTAATGCTCACCATGCCTGCAGTCAGTATCCAGTCTTCTGCCACGCCCGCCTCGAATCTGGAGCTCCTAAAACAAAGAGGAAATAAAAGGACAAGGTTAGAAAATGAACTATTTTCGAATTCCTCACCTGATTCCGGATCCATCTCGCCTCCGGACCTGGAAAGAACATCATTTCTGTACGCGTCGCATCTCCAGCTGCAGCGCCGCGCCATACTCACCAGTCCCCGCAGCATCTTTCGATTCGGCACTGCCGCCATCATTTCTTCGCCAAACTCCGGCACCTGGGGGACAAAATAAAACAACAAGGTGAGCCGAGAAAACCAACAAATATAACTCTTATCACCATAGACTTACCTGATTTACCACCGATGGCATTATTCTATAACTCTCCACATCTTCATGTGCCGCACATGCAAAGAGAGAGAAAACAACACGTTAAACACGTGCAACATTTAACGGACAGCGTTGGGTAATGCAGACTCTTACCTGAGCGCCACCAGCTGCCACGAGAGCATCTTCTCACGAACTCAGCTGCAAGGCAAGGAAGGAAGGGGGGACAAGAGTGAACATCGGACATATTGAACTCTATGAACTTGATACTTACTGGTCCTCGCCAGGAACCTCAGAGTCAATACTCTCCGGAACTCTCCCACGCCTTCAAACCAGTGAAGTAACTGGGATCAACACGCTCCTGCAATCCATGCAGGATGGAGAGCTCACCTTTCAAGAATATATGGTGAGATTGCTGAGAGGGCACTTCGGAGGTGATTATTGGGGAGGACTGTGGGGGGTGCCATCACTTGAATCCACGGGTGGCTAAATCCATCTCTCCACCTGCAGGAGAATACTTCTACGGGTCAAGCAGACAAGATTAGGAGGGCCAGTCCAGTCAGTCATCTCTGCACTACGCATCACGTTGTTGGAGACTGCAGCCTTCTGGGTCCGACTGACACCCCTGTGGGAGCCAGGTGAGCGTAACACATCCCTCTGTTACTGCCACGCTGCCTCTAGGCATCTGATGTTGTGGCTTCTGCGTGTATGGGTGTACTTCTGATGGTTCCTCATGTGTCCTGCATTCTGTCCCCTTCTCATCTGCTGTAGTCTCAGTTGACTGAGATGACGCAATTGACACCTGCCAACACTGTCTGCAACTACAAAGTACTCTGGTCAGCCATTCACTGCCCCCCTGCCATTCCCCATATGAGGGCGGGGGGGTACACTGTATCCCTACAATCCAGTGCCAACACTTTGCACATGATGACTGCACTTGCCCTTACACTGCCATCATGTCACAAGATTGACATCTCTTTGTTTTTGTTTATGTTGAAAGTTGAGGTTGTACACATGTACTGCACTGCACCCACGCACCTCTGAGCCATGTTTCACCCTTCAACATGCCTATTCACTTGTGTGATGTCAAAGTGACCTGGCATGTATGTATCCATGTGCCTCCCTTCACTGTATTTCAATGCACTTGCGTTGTTGCATCCTGTGACACTTGTACATTTTTTTATATTTATTTTCTTGTAGTGCATGTTGAGATGCATTTAACTTACTGAAGTCGCTATTTGGGACTTGTGCCATGGCTATGCTACGTGCCATCTCTTTGTTGCCATCTGTCATTTTCGGCTAAGATCTATGCCTGCCAGAAGATCGTGTGTGATGCAGGTGATATGCAACATGCAGTACATGTGTGGGCTTCACATTTGACACTCATCCATGTCTGCTTTCAGGGTCCCTTCCATTTCATTGTCACTGTATGCATGCCGGAGTTTGTGTCGTGTGTGACATGGCTGCTAAATGTGTTGGCTGTCAATATTGTGATGTCTATGTGTGTGGTATGTGCTGCTGACATGTATGCTCATGTGTTTTTTATTTTGTTACAGGTGATGAGGCACCGGAAGCAGAGGAGGAGCAGATGGAAGACAGGGTGGAGGGTTCAGGTCAACAACCATGCACCAGTGGTGGTTGTGGTGTGGTAGGCCACTAACATACATCGGTGCTCCAGGCCATCCTGTCCAGGGATGCCTCTGGGTACAACTCTGAGGATCTCTTTGACTCTGATGTTGAATCGGATACTAATCAATCCATGCCGTCGACGGTGAGTGATTCTGCAGTGGACGCTGTTCT
This sequence comes from Ambystoma mexicanum, assembly GCF_040938575.1. NCBI lineage: Eukaryota > Metazoa > Chordata > Amphibia > Caudata > Ambystomatidae > Ambystoma > Ambystoma mexicanum. The sequence continues at coordinate 1,082,446,622 of NC_090935.1, read as the reverse complement.
GTCTGACACACCTGCAGTGGGGGTAGACCCCTCAAGGGGCCAGTCAGTGTTGGAATGTTTGCCTCTGGTGGTTACGGGTGCAGGTTCACGCTCTAGTTTCTCCTGTTGCTCCTGTTCCTGGGGCAGCAGATCGATGGAGGAATGCAGTCCTGCAGCCACAGGCAGTGTCAGCACAGCAAGGTCCATGTCTCCTTGGGCCCAACAGGTGTGGTGTGCAGCAACGCAGTGGCTGTGCACAACTGGGGAACACTGGGTGGGAGAATGCCATGTATGCCATTGCACAGCAACAGGGTGGAGCAATTCAGATGTTGGCTCAAGACATGGAACTGATAGGCAGGTGGAGCGCCAGCAGCAGGCAACGCAGTCCACATGCTGCTCACTCAGGCTGGGCACGGCAGCCTCCAACAGGGCCCACTGGGCTGAGCTGGTGGCTCTGCGCACATCTATGGCTGCTGAGGCACAGGCCCACAGGGAAGTCCTGAGGGAAGATAACACCTCCCTCAGAACTACTCTGGCTGCACTAATGATGAGCCAGGGAACACAGGCAGAACAGAGGATGGAACAGCTGGAACGCACCATCTCGGCTGAACTCCATACAGGCTGGGAGGAGGTCCGTCTGTCACGAGAGGCCTCGCAGGCAGAACTCCATGTTACATGTGAGTCCTTGCAGGAGGAACTCTGTGTTTCACGTGAGGTGCTGCATGGGGACCTCCGTACCCTATTCCTGCAGAACCAGGCTTACCAGGCCTGCATGCTTGCTGCCATGAAGGGGCTTGCTGGGGCTATGCGTGGTCAGGCACCTGTATCACGCGTACCTGCTGATGTACAACCAGAGGGTGACGACGACAAATCTCTCACTCAGGTTGGGCCGGGCATACCATGAGACCATGGAGGATTTTATTTTATCTCAACATCAACACATGTGGATCTTGAGGCACCCTGCACCTCCCACCTCCTGCATGACCCCCCCGGTCGACTATGGCCATTTTATTTTTGTCTATTGTGCATTCATGTCACAGTGTGGTGCTTTGTGGCATCCGAAGGAATCCACTGTGTGTTCTGGCTGGGCCCATACAGGCTTGTCTCGTGTTTGTGTTTGTGGCTTGGGGTCCAGACACATATTCCACTCCTGCTTCCCCTTTCCATGGGCTTGCAAGGATGGCACTGTGTGACAGTAACTTACTCAGAGGCATTGGGCTTCAGTCATATCTGTGGCCAGTGTGATGTCCAACTTGTATATACATCCCTAGTGGGGATTCATGATATTTCTCCAGTGCATGGGTGGACTGCATTTTGGTGAGTATATTGTTGACTGTGCATGATTTCATGTTGCATATTCATGTATTGCCTTGACTGTATACATTGTTGATGCACTTCATGCTGTATGCGGTCCCATGCCCCTTTAGCTGTCAAAGCCACACTCATGATGGAAGGGGTGGCAATGTCACATTGAGGCACTTGTGCTGTGGTGATTCGTCAATGTCTGACATTGTCACTGTTGTGTCCTGTGTTCATGATATGTTATGCTGGTAAATTGATAGTCCTGTGTTGGTTTTGCTTATGATGTGTCACGGGATCGGCAATATGTTTCCGTTGCAGATGTGTCCACAACAGATTAGTTCACATGGAAAATGTAGGTTACACTGAAGGTTCATGCATTTCCCATGCTAACATGCATTGATTAGCCCTGCAAACACACCCCCACAACACACACTACACACCCCCAGCCCCACCCTAACATCCCCCTATGCACACACTACTTGCCTTATGACACATGCTGTGTCCCTGCTGCACAAGTTCACTTTGACTTTCATGATCATGTACTGGCGCCGCTGGCTCATTTATTTGCTTTCTTCTTTTATCCAGCTGCAGGGGTTTCCAGGCCGCATACACCACTCACTGTACTGAGTTGTGTAGTGAGAGGGGTGTTGTGGGGGACACCCCCTCAGCACCCGCATTTCCTTTTTTTTTTGGGATACCCTGAAATGCATGCCACCAAAGGTTTGAGCTTTTGGTGTTCAAACCTTAGGTGGCATGCATTTACATCCTTTTAATATAGGTTGGATATTTTTGCTCACTCTTTTCTTCAGAGTCCGTGTCTGAGGGGATTGTCTATACCCTGTTTCCATTTGTGACGGTGCACTTTGTGACGGTTGTGTCACAATGATCCTGCACACTACGGGGGGCGCATATAGTAGCTGCCCACCAGAGCAGTCAAGGGAGCGAAAATGTGACTTGAGCACTCCAAATGTGCGCTCCACTATGCCCCTCGTTGCAATGTGGCTGCGTTGCATCTTACCTGGGGTGGTGTGGTCGGGTTCCGTATTGGCTTCATCATGTAGGTGCTCAGAGGGTAGGCACTTTCCCTTCGGGAGGTGGTAATGGTTGTTATTAGTTGGGTTTGGTATTTGTCTGTGTGTGACATGCATGCATGTGCACAGGCATTTGTACTCACCAGTGAGCCATGTGTTGCCATGCCTCCCAGCTTCCAGGTCCCGGTGTAGGGCTGACATTCTGAATATGAAACTGTCGTGAGTGGACCTGGGATAGTTTGCATTGAAAGAGGTGATGATTCCCTTGGCATCACATACAACCTGCACGTTTATGGAATGCCAGTGCTTGCGGTTGCGAAAGATGTGCTCAGTGGCCCTAGGTGGACATAGGGCCACATGGATGCTATCAATGGCACCAAGCCACCCTGTAAAAGTCCTGGACCACGGCCTGCCTTTCTGCAGGTGTACTGGGCATGTATATGTGCCTGCGGACCGAGGGGCGTGCTGTCATGATTGCCAACACCTGATGTAGGCAGCGTGACTGCGTGGCCTGTGAGATGCCCCGAATATGGTAGTTCTCTGCTGAAATGACCCAGTGGCCAATAAATGCAGGACATTGAGCAGCTTTTCCAAGGGGCTCAGTGCTTGGGAGCACAAGGTGGGTGATGTGAGGTCATCCTCCCACTCAGTGACCAGGTCTAGGATGATATGAGGTGGAAACCTATACCTGCCATAGACCTGGTCATCAGGCATCCCAAAAAGGCTGGTCCTGGGTAATAAATTGCAGGGCCTGGCTATCCTCCTCCTCCTGCGCTGTCCCACGATCCCTGCTGTGAGAAATGGGACGTCCATCGTAGCTGTATATACTTGTTTATTGTTTGCATGCACTTTTATGCTGCGCTGGGGCGCTTCTGCCTACTTTCGCGTGGCGAACGTCTTTCCGGCTTTGCGCGTCTTTTGGCATGTGCAGGTTTGCCCTGTTCAATTCCATGAATATGTGTTGTTAGCGCATGTGTGGGCGTTGCGAGGATTTCGCTGCTGAACTTCCCCTGTTACGCCCACATTTTCGTGTGTTGTTCCCCATTCCGCGTGTTCCTCCTCCTTTTTAGGTGTGTGCGCTAGGCATTGTGCGCCTTCACTGGGCGACTCGCGCAAACGGATTTGGCGCAGGTCCCAGGTAAGCCACGCGCAGTACCTTCCATGAATTGGGAACCGGGCGGTTGCTTGCGTTATGCACGCGTGCGCTGCTTTTTTCACGCTTGTGGCACACATTTCGGCGCTCAATGATTCCATGAATCACCCTGTAAATTGTAGTGCTGTTGTTATTACAGGAACCTAATCATACTTAAACATAGGCAATGTCTGCAGCAAGCTCCATAGAAGTATTTTGAATCTTGCATTTTTGGGATACTAAAATAATGAATGCTACCTTATCATGTCATCAGTGATGTCATCAATGACATTTTTGATGTCATATTTGTTGTCCTGGCTGTTGCCAAAATAGATCAGCTTGGCCTCATCCATGATTACCAGTCTAGCTTCCACCCCAAATGCAGCACCAAGACAGCAAACATCCAAGTGTTGACTGATGTGCTGCGAATTACTGACATGGGGGAAATAAAAGAGCGTTTCCAGAACTGAAATAAATTGGTTCTCATTCTACCTACCTGGCAGACACCGTGCCAAAATATAGGCTTGTTCAGATCCAACCAACTCCCAGTGTGGGGTTGCCCAAGGATCCATCCTCTCCCTAAACATGTTCAATCCACACATGGAACCCTGGGGAACTATTCGAAATGCCCCTAACATAGCCACCCATCAGTACGCTGACGACACTCAACTGCACCTTAAAGTCACTGGCACCCAGGGCATCGTTCGCCTCTGCAAATGCCTGTCTAGCAGGCACACCTGGATGTCAAATGCCTAGCTCAAATGGAACCTCCCATCCAAACAACAAGTTGTGCAACAATGGTTGGATGACATACACTGTGGGATGTTTTTACCCATGCATTCAAGCCCTACCATAAAACTGTGCAGTACTGGCATGGAAAACATCATGATGGCCAGAACTCCCCAGAGAGTGCACAGGGAAAACATGAAGAATAGGCTGCCACCCATTTTTGCCTATGTTGTGAGCACAGGAGGGCACTGCCTAAAACCACCATTGGGCTACACACACAGTAGCCTGAAACCATTGGGAATGGCAATGCTGATTGCCAAAAAAAAAACAACTCAGAACTGTGGGGAATTCATTTTCTTAATCCCAAAAATGGTTGCATTACCAGTACTCACCACTATCAGAAAGCCGGCGTTTTAAAACCACCAGACTTTTGTGTAAAACTGAACAAATGAAACAAAACCAGACCAAGGAAAGACTTGCTAAGAGGTGGATACAATGTAAAACTATATTCTGAAATTACTTGAAGGAAGTAATTATTTAATGTATAGGTAAACATTGTCAGTTTGATTTGAACGTAGAAAACTGGGAACAAAAAGTGACATTTAGCTGAAACCTGTCTTAATGAAACTGAATTCTGCCTGACAACTACCCCCGACAGGAGTTGAAACTGGATCAACAGCTCTGTTCCCAGGCCTGGCTGCCAGGCCTGGCTGCATCCTGAGGTCACATAGCCCTGTTGATTGAAAGGGGAGTGGCAGCTGGGGACTACAGGGAGTTGAACAAAGGCCTGTCCTGGACTCAGGCAAATGTTATATTGGGGGGGCCGTAAAGTGGCTTCCTCTTAGGGGAAACTGGGAGGGGCAGTGCCTCTGCAAGCCAGCTGAGCTTGGGGGAAGTGGATAAACCAGTTATTCCACCATGTGATGTGGGAAGTCACACCCCTTTTTGACCAGGGCATAATTTTAAAAAGATAGATAACTCATAGAGCGGACTGGTCAAAATTATATAAATGATACCATTATTCTTGTGATTTTTCTGTGCACATTTTAAGAGGTGTTAGGACCCTGGGGTATGTTCCTGGGGATAGTAGCGGAAAAAAAGGTTGTCACTCCAAATGTATGCATGTTAAAAAATCTGACACTTTATCATCTGTAACCCATATCCCTGGTGCACATTTGTGTAAAATCTGGAAAGGTTTAGAGGTCGTTATCTGGATGAAAAGGGGAGAATTCTGTCATCAGTGGACACGACATCCTACAAAGACAGGGATCGGATGGTTTGGTGCTACAGAAAATATGTTAACTGGACCTATAATATTAGAAAAATGGTACATAGATAAATATGTATTTGGGTCAGAAATAGATTTGTGTGCAATCTGACAAGGGGAGGTTCCTCTGACCATAAAACCTACAGCATCACTCTGACTCACATTTCCTTCCCCCAATCAAGGGAGAGAGGAGGAATTGGCCAATGATAAGTGAGAGGGGCAGGTTTAGTTATGACCAACGCACACACCCACTTTCCAAAACACATAAAATGAGACTGCTGGGACAGGTAGAGAGATTCAATTCCATTTGATGCGGAGCATGCTGACCGACGACTTCACATCCAGAGATCCAGACTTCAAATCCATCAATCACCAGAACCTGTAGCAGAAATTAACTCCAGAATTTGTAGCAGAGAGGCCTGAATCCACCAGCTGAATCCTCTTCAGCAGGCCTCAAAACTAACCAAACTATTCAACAGCCGGGCGAGCTGTTTGAATTTTGCCAAGAATTTTTGCAAGAACCTGTAGCAGTATCCAGAAAGCAGTGCTGTATCCGGAACCCGAGAGAACCACAAACCAGACCGCTGTGAGCAGAACCAGAGATCCAGATCGCTGTGAAGTGCCGAGACCAGAACCGGAGTCCAGTCCAAAACCTGACCAGATCCGTGATGATGCCTATTTTCAAATTGATATTGTGAGTACCTAGCAGAACTGTGCAGAACCAATCTCTTAGTTAAAATAATCTAATCCAAACTATTATAACCTAAGTAGAACAGCCTCCTAGAAATCGTGTCATCTGTCATTTGTAAAGCTGCACAACTGTCACCTGTCAATTCTGAAGCTGCAAGCTGTCACCTGTCATTTTGAGTTTTACTTTAAATCTGAAAATCTACCTTTATTAAATCGTCCGTATCTCTGGAACCGTTTGGGCTTATACTTTTACCGCAATCGCGATTCACGCACTCGCGAAATTTACTGCGATTTGCGATTTTGGCTCAATTTCTCCACTTGTCAAAATAGCAGCTCCATTCTTTCTTTTGTTAAAATACGTTTGCAACTTGGTAATAACTCATAGAGCATTGTTAAAGTGAGCCTGAACTAATATAAAGTAGCCATCACCTACCCTGAACCTCTAGAGGGAATTAAAAGCAATTTTAGCACCTTTTCACTTCCTTGCAAACCACATTAAAGTAATTTGCCTGTGTTTAAAACTCATCCCTGTTTTCTCTAAGCTTGCTGGGGGAACTGGAACTGTGTATTGCATTATAAAGTGTGATTTGTGGGATTCTTGAAGACTGTGTGCTCTCCTTCCATTTCTTGTATTGCATAGGGGGGGAGTGAATTGTCAAAAGAAAAAGTGATCATATTACCTTTTGCTAAAATCATAACAAGTTATTTCTGTACTGCATTTCATCCATCATTGCGTTTCCTTGAACCATATAAAGCATTCTTTCCCACCTTGTTCTTCTGTTTCTATTCATAGTTACCTCTTGCTGATTACTGCTCATATTCACAAGTGTAATATCCATTATCAATTTATTTATAGAAGTGTGATATATATATTGTTTAAATTTTCAAATAAACCTTTTAATTTGCAAAACAAACCTACTTCTTGGCTCAGTGGGCTCAGGGGGATTCTAAGAGGGGGGGGTTATACAAGGGTTGTCATCCAGAGTACTGAACTGAATATAAAAATAAATCAATACGGGTTTTCCTCAGCATCCCAGACTAGGCATTGACTTAGCTGTAGTGTTGATTGAATATCGCTTACAACACCTGTATTCATCCCTCAATTGTCATAGTCCGCTACATCCCTGGGCGTCATTGATGACGGTAGTCTTTTCTCGCATACTCATATAGCCAAAAAGGTATAAACCATGTGGCTATAGATCTCCACATTCCCCAAAATCAATCCCTTCTTTTCCATGCTTAACTTCTGCATGTTGGTCTTACATATCAATAGTGGAAACACCCTCCTCACTGGGCTTCCAGCGGAACATCTCGTCCCCCCTGAAGGCAGCCCATCAATCCGCACTTGCCTCATTACAGGCACCTGAGAATTCTACTACATCTCTTCATCACTTTGTGAGCTTCACTGGCTCCAGTTCCCCATCAGGATCACATTCAGAACTACAGGTATAGCCTAGAAAATAGTCTAGAATGGACCTCCAACATACTTGGTGGCTAAACTCCCCAACACTGGAAGCTCTTCGCTTCACATAGCAAACCTATCAGACGTTTGGAGTCTAAGCAGTTCTTCTCCTGTCTCACACCAACCATCTACAACTCAATCCCACAAGAGGCTCAACATGCTCCTACCATCCTCCAATTCTGTAAAGCACTAAAAACATTTGGGCCTCATTGTGAGTTTGGTGGTAGTCCTGTGATAAATCTGTCAAAAAACTGCCAAACTCATTTACTGTTTCTGCCACTTGGTCCTGTCGATTTATCACAGGATTGCAAGTGGTGGTAATTCCCCATTTGTTGAGGCCATTCTACTCCATGGGGCTTTTTGGTGGATTAACTGTGTGTTAAATCTGCTGATTTGTGGTGGTCAAGTAGAGGATTTACATCCAGCATAAAAATCTGTGGAATTTCCTTACGTTAATTCCACCAGCGGTAAATCTGTCACATTTCAACACACCTTGAAACTGGTAATGAGGCCCTGGTTCTTTCAATAATTCCTACTGGACGTATACAAATCCCTCCTCTGTCCACCAACAGTATTGTGATACTGTATAAAATGCCAAGCCCAATCGTGACACTCCCGTGTTGTAAAACGATCAACTTCTCTTAAGCTAGGACCGCAGTGTAAGCTGAAAAATAAAGAAATAAACATAATTTAGAATTTGCAGTTGATTCAGGGTTTGGAGATTAGAGTGTTTACAGTTTCGGTTTAATTTTGTTTTTAAAAGTAAGTCATAGTATCTCATGTTGGGTGTCTTGACCCACGTTCAAGCTATTATGCTACAACATTTGGTGATGTGGGCTTAGAAAAACCAAGATGGCGGAAAAGCCCACATTTGCGCCAGAATCCGGGAAAACCGCGCATTTTTGCGCATATCAAATAGGTTGCGTGACCTACCATCCGCCAGTGCGAGCGTGATGGGCCAGAAGCGCCATGAATGAAACGTGGTGCCAAAGGAAAAACAGCAGTGTCTGTTAGCTCAAAAAGCGCTTTGAAATCACCTTTGTTTCTCTGAAATGCAAGCTAAAAATGCCTATTTTAAACATTGCATGATATTCAAAAATCTCACTGAACACCAGCAGACATTTGGCAGAATGTAGTCTTGTGTGCATACAAAATCTGGAAAGATGAACAGCCCAAAACAATGTTTATAACAAAACTGGCTGAGCTGTGGATGTCAGCAGCTGAAGTGAAATTGGACTTAAAGCCACTAAAATCGAAATGTTTAAAATAAATGAGTGACCTACTTTGAGTGTCACATAAGTTGCAACTGTTTAAATGTCATAGTTTTGAACTTAGAATCAGCGTTCTAGCTGCATGTGTAAAAATTGTAAGTTTGATTTGAATGAAGAAAAACTGGGAACAAAAGTGACATTTGGCTGAAGCCTGCCTTGAAGAGATTGAAATCTGCCCGGCAACTACCCCCGACAGGAGTTGAAACTTGCTCAGCCACTGCATTTGCAGGCCTGGCTGCCTTCTGTTGTTCCCACCAAAAGGAGATTACACCTCTCTGATTGAATCAGGGGAGGAGCACCTGGTAGCAGGGAAACAGAACAATGAGCCTTCCGTGGCTCAGGCAAATGTTAAATTAGGAGGGGGTGGGGGGTTGTAAATGGCTTCTTCTTGGGAGAAACTGGGAGGCGCAGTGCCTCTGTGAGCAACTTGAGTTGGAGGAAGTGGATAAACCAGAAATTCCACCATGTGCTTTGGGAAACCACACCCCTCTGGGCCAGAGCATAATTGTAAAAAGATGGATAATTCATAGTACGGAATTGTCAAAATTATATAATTAATATCATTATTCTTGTGATTTTTCTGTGCACATTTTAAGAGGTGTTAGGACTCTGTGGTATGTTCTGGGGGGTAGTAGCGGAAATTAAGTGTCTCTATGTTAAAAATCTGACACTTAATCATCTGATGCCCACATTACTTGTGCATGTTTGTGTAAATTCTGGAAAAGTTTAGAGGTTTAGTTCTTGATGAAAAAGGCAGAATTCTGTCATAAGTGGACACAACATCTTACAAAGACAGGGATTGGATGGTTTGGTGCTACAGAAAATATGTTAACTGGACATATAATATTAGAAAAATGGTACATAGATAAATATGTATTTGGATCAAAAATAGTTTTGGGTGCAAATTGACAAGGGGAGTGTTCTTTCTGTATGCCATAAAATTAATGCCTGATGACACTCCATTCCTTCCCCCAATCAAGGGAGAGAGGAGAGCTTGGCCAATGATAAGCTGTGAGGGGCAGGCTTAGTTATGCCCACGCACACACCCATTTTCAAAACACATAAAAAGAGACTGCTTTGGACAGGCAAGACATTCACTTTCCACTTTCTTGCGAAGCATTTTGCCGGACCAGACAATATCCAGAAGGACCATCTCCAGAACTTAGAATCCAGACTTCAGAACTTTTTCAGCAGTGCCAAGAACTTTTGCCAGAACCAGAAACCAGACCGCTGTGAAGTGCAGAGCTGACACAGAGAGCTGTGACTTCAGAACCACCCGCCAGGAGTCCAGTCCAAACCTGATCAGACCTTGACGGCCTATTTCAAATTTATAGTGTGAGTACTCAGCCAGAACTGTGAAAACCAATCTCTTAGTTTAAAATAATCTAATTCAAACCATTTCCACCTATCTAGAACTGCATCATAGAATTGTGTGTCCATCCTGCTGATACAAACCTTCCACAGCGCATCTGTCATTCTGAAAATTTAATTTCATTTCTGAAAATCTATCTCCACAAAATCGTCCGTATCTTTGGAACCCCAACAAGCCCTAAACCAACTTTCTACTCCTTATAGTTTTTCCGTAATCGCGCTCGACGCATTCGGAAAAATTGCCACGAATTGTCATTTCGCTCAATTTCGTTTTCTGTCAAAATAGCTGCTTTTGCTTGAACTGCTAAAATTCATTTTCAACCTACTAATCCCTCATTGAGCATCGCAAGTGTGACTTGAACTAATCTTAAATAGCTATCACCTACCCTGAACCTCCTATAGGGAATTAAAAGCATTTTTAGCATATTTTACTTCATTGCCACCACATTTAAAAGGATTTGCCTGCTTTAAAATCATACCTGTTTTCCTCTAAGCTTGCTGGGGGGAACTGGAACTTTGTATTGCATTTTGTTTGTATTCCTGAAAATTGTGTGCTCTCCTTCCATCTCCTTATATTGCATAGGGGGGGAGTGAATTGCCATCAGGGGAAAAGTGAACATATTATCTCTTGTGAAACCCTATCAGTTATTTCTTTACTGCATTCTTTCCATCATTGTTTTTCCTTGAAACCATAAAAGCATTCTCAGTTACCTTTTCCTTCCTATTTCAACTCCTAAGTCATTAAATAAGCGTACAATTGTAATATTATCCATTGTTGATCACCGTCATATTCTTAAGTGTGATATCAAATATTAATTTATTATAAAAGTGTGATATATATATATTGTTTAATTTTTCCAATAAATCTCTTAAATTGCAAAACAAACCTACTTCTTAGCTCAGTGAGGTCAGGGGGATTCAAAGAGAGGGGCGTTATATAAGGGTTTATCATCCAGAGTATAACTTGTCATAAAAATATATAAATAAGGCCTTCCCTTGGGTGTCCCAGACGAGGCACTAAATTAGTGGGATTGCTGAATTGAAGTCACTTAACACTCAAAAGAGAAGCAGATTTCACAAATAAATTGCTCTCACTTACCACCCTTTTTTGCTCCTACTGTAGGCATGGGCTTCACAGCCTTCCATGCCTGTCTGTCAAGGATCATAAGCAGATCTGGCTCCCAGAGTAATGCATCATTACTCCCACCTATGGCAATACCATTGGGGATGCATTTGATACCAGTTTCCACTTCCGATTTGAGGCACCCTTCTCCCAAAATGCCTGCCTAACTGGGAGGGGGTATGCCCTCACACCCCACAGGAGCACACATGGTGTATAATGTGCCACATAGCTTAAAAGGCAGCCACCTCCACCCTGCGGATTTTTGTGATCTTGACAGGAGCTGTCTGTCAAACCCCAAACACTAAACTATCAGGCACAGTCACCAAGAGGAAGCCAGGTTGATCTCACAGTCATGCGTGTTCTGTGAACACATGGGGCCTCATTACAAGTTTGGTGGTGTCGCGCTGGTAAATTCGGTGGGAGTCCACTAAACAGCATTACAATTACCACCACCTGGTCTGTCGGAATTACCGGCAGATTACAAGTGATGGCAAGGGTGGTTAATCCCCATTCCATGGAGTCCAATGGGACTCCATGGTGGGATTCCCAGTATTATTGGCACCAGTAGCACCATGCCGGTAATACTGGCTGTTTTTTGCTAGTGGGTTGCCTGACTTACCTCCAGCTCTGAGCTGGAGTTAAATTGGGTGCCCCACTGGCAAACTTGTATTATGCTTTGTGAAGGCATCATGAAGTAAAAGACAGGCCGCCATTACGAGTATGCCAGTAACTGGTAGACTCGCCTTAAACGATGCCTGATATCCCGGTGATACTGGGATATCACGGGCAGCGAAAGAATGGTAAGTTCCCATTCCTGTGGCGTCCCAGAGGACTCTACAGGAATGGGAACCCTGAAACACTGGTACTGTTAGTAACGGTGCTGGTGCTTCAGCGAAAAATCTGCCGGTAGGGGTTTGGACTACCGGCAGGTCAGTCCCGCCAGTTGTTCAGTGCCCCTACAGTCAGACTCAGAGTATGCCGGTCCGGAAAAGGGAGCCGGTAACTGTTGTACCAGAACCTTATTTCTGGACCGGCATGCTCGTAATGAGGGCCACGACAACAGACTTAAAGTTCAAACACAAGATATTTATTAACTTAAATGTCAGGATGGTAGAAGGCCTAACTTGCCCTTTGCTAAGGTCAGATTTCCCTACCTGAACAAAACTAAGGAATGTCTGAGTAAGAAATTTTTAACTTAAAAGTCCATCTGTCTCCAAAACCTATTCTTGCCCTAACTCCAAACCAATGTGTAGGGATGTCACTAACAAATGAAATGGTGCTTAACTGAAAGTTCTGAGCTTCTTTCAGCTCCCCTTCTCCAAGTGCAAGAAAGGTCCACAAAAGTCTCAAGATTAACTTTCTCAGGTTCATGACAATACAGTTCCAAACAATCCTCAGGGTTCTCTTTCTCAAGTTCCAGGCAAAGAGGAACAAAAAAACAAAGGTGTCTTTAGGCTTCGTACTGAAGACAACACATGCACTTCCTCAAGTCTCAGCGTTCCCTTCCCCAAGAATTTAACTCCATAAAATGTGTTTCAGTCTCTTTCAAAAGTGACATAACTAGAGATCTTCCGATCCTCCTCCTGGTTTGCTTCATCAGTTCACTTACAATGCTTCTCCTTGGTTTGTTTCAAATGTCTTTGATTTTTTCTCATTCAGGGCTCACTGATCTAGGCGCAGTTTTCAGGTCACACGGTCCACCCATCACAGGTCACGCAACTTGGACCCCTAGGTTCTATAGGCCACACAGGTTCTTCAGCTCCTTCCCCTGTGTACCAAGTCACCTTCATTTAAGTCCTCTTTTTTGGCCTCTTCGCTTTATGAGAAAGTTTACACTTCTCTAACTTCTCCTTGTCAACCTCTTGGTTCTGCCATCACATGTTATGCACCTCTTGCCAGTCTTTGGCTTTGCTGTACTGTATTCACTCATACAAGTTCACTTTGTTGGGGTTTTGTTCATACTCTGCCTTTCAATGGCACTCTCTCACACATGTGCCCTTTTCATAGTTTGCTTTCACATGGGCACTTTGGCTGTCCTTCAATATTTGCTTTGCCCATAAAGTTTTACTACATTCAGTATTCAATATGTCTAGCTTCAAGCTTTCATTCAGTTTGGTATTCAATATGCACCCATTATACTTATTTCCTTTCAGTTCAATATTTTAGATGTATTTGGTATGCCTAATTTCAAGTTTCTGTTCAATTCGGTATTCCATATGCATTTGTTGAGCTTACTTTCAAGGACCGTTACTTATCTACGGTCAGCTAGAAGTACACTGGTGCTCAATTCCTCTCCTTGACAGCCTCCTTAGCTTCCTCTCTGCTTGCCAGCCCGGCGGGCCACCAGTTGTGAGCCCTGCTCATATGCCAGGCATTTTCCTCTGCATGCCGGCAATTAAAGAGGTTTCTCTCTGGATGCAGAAGGTGTCCTTTCTCTCCCTGGTTCACCTGCAACTCCTGCTGCTTGCTCTTTGTCCTGGAGGCTCCCACGCCTGAGGCAATGGCACAGCCCACTTGTCTTAGGTCCCACAAGTTCCCTGGGGTATCTGCCAGGATCCTTACTCCTTCTCTGGTCCCACCACAGTTGCCTCCACATAAAAAGGGTCCCTTGTTGGTCTCTCCTCCACAGGCCTCCCTGTTGCTCTACCCATACTGTTCTCTGGCCCTAATGTTATACACCTACAACCACTTAACAAGTTGCAGGTGTGGATCCTTACCTAGGTTTGCCTGATATTACTAAGGGGATATGCTTGACTCTCACCACATTCTGTAAGCATCTTCTTCGTCCCACTGGCTTCTCACTTCATCTCCAAAACTCAGAACATCCAGTCCTCTCTCTCTCCCTCTCCCCCTTCTCCCTCTACCCCATGCACTTCCTCTGGCCCTTCTGCGGCCACCTCTCCTCCCTCCTTCTCTGCCTTTCCCCTGTTCCTCCCAGATGAGGTTTCTAGACATGTCCGATCTAGGAAAGTCTCATCAAAACAGGTTCACCCCTGTTCCTCCAAAACCATCAAGGACGACATTGACTCCCTGGCTCCTGCCCTTGCTGATTTCTGTAACCACTCCTTCACCACTGGAGTCTTCCCCTCCCCCCTGAAGCACTCCCTTGTGCACCCTCTTCTTAAGAAACACTATGCCGACCCTTCATGCCCAGGTAACTATCGCCCAATCTCCATCACTCCTTTCCTGGGCAAACTCCTGGAATAACTGGCCATCTCCCAGCTTAATCGTCACACAGAATCTGTTGGTTGTCTCCACAACCGTCAGTCTGGCTTCAGAGCTGCCAGAAGCACAGAAACTGCTCTTCTGAACATCTGTGAAGCCCTGCTCTCTAATCTTGATTCCAACACCTCCTGTGTCCTCATCTTACTTGATCTCTCTTCTGCCTTCGACACAATCAACCATGCCGTCCTGCTCAACCGTCTCTGTGATAATCTGGGCATCACGGGTCAGGCCCTGGTGTGGCTGACTTCTTTTCTCTCCGATCGACTCTCCCAGGTCTAACTCGGGTCCTTCCTCTCCTCCATCTCTATCTCCACCCGTGGTGTTCCCCAGGGGTCTAACCTCTCTCCCTGACTGTTCAACCAATACCTGGCACTTCTTGCCCACCGCATTGTCGCGCTCTGCCCCAACTTCCAGTGCTATGCGGATGACACTCAGCTCATTTTCAAGCTACCTTCAGCCACCTCTTCACCTTCTCCCATCTCTGACTGTCCGCCATCCAGGAGTGCTGTGCCACCAATGATCTCTGCCTGAATGCCAGCAAGACTGAGATTCTCCTCATCGGCACACCCACACCCTCCTTTCCTGTCACTCTTTGGCTGGCCTCTCTTGGCCCTCTCCCTGCTCCCACCTGTGAGGCTAAAAACCTCGGGGTCATCTTCGACTCCACACTCTCCTTCTCTCCTCACATCTCTGATATCTCTAAGAAGTCACACGACCAGCTGCACCTCCTCGGCGGCATTCTTCCTTTCCTATCCTTCCCCCAGAAGCTCACTGTCTCCAGAGCTCTGGTTCTCTCTAGGCTGGACTATTGCAACAGCCTCTTTCTAAATCTGCCTGCTTCTAATCTCCGCCCTCTGCAGCTCATCCAGAACCAGACTGCGAGACTTGTCCTTGGCCTCAAGCCCAGGGATCATATCTCTTCAGGACTTAAATCTCTGCACTGGCTCCCAGTGGCTGCGAGGATTAAGTTCAAAACCCTCTGCATCGTCCACAAGGCCTTCTGGGGCCAGGGGCCTCAATACCTTCAACTCTCTCTTCCTAAATATCTTCCTTCTCGAGCTCTTCGCTCATCCACCTCCAACTCCCTCAGAATCAGTCGCTTCTCCAAGCAACGAGTTGGTGGTCGATCAGTTTCTTCAGCCGGGGCCTCCCTCTGGAACAGCCCCCCTGCCCCGCTGAAACTTGAGGAGAATCATCTCCGGTTCCGGAAGCACCTCAAAACCTTTCTCTTTGCTTCTGCTTTTTCTCCTCCTCTCCCCTGCTGATTTTGCTGTCTTATACTGAAACTG
Source organism: Ambystoma mexicanum (assembly GCF_040938575.1). Taxonomy (NCBI): domain Eukaryota; kingdom Metazoa; phylum Chordata; class Amphibia; order Caudata; family Ambystomatidae; genus Ambystoma; species Ambystoma mexicanum. The sequence goes on along the minus strand of NC_090935.1, from coordinate 1,082,430,751 downwards.
CATTGGTTTACCTGGCCACCCTCTGATCTCTGGCTCAGGTCCCCCCCTCTGCCAGTCGCACACCTGCACTGCCCTCCTGGAAACCCCTGCGCTTGAGGACTTTTCTCTGTATCCCTACAGTCCTACCACGAGCACTTGACATCTGATGCCTGCACTTACCCTTCTCCCTTGCACTTGCCACCTGCTGGCCGTACTTTATTTTGTTATTGATTCTATTATCCCATGTATTGCACTGTGCCTTTCCCCTCCCCCCTCTGCACTTTCCCCTCCCCCTTCCCATGCACTTGCATGATCTGAATGACACCTGGCCTAGTAGGATCGTTGTCTGTCTACCCTCTGTTCCCCCTCCCTTGCCTTGTTGTGCCTTGAAACACTTGTGTATAGGTGTGTTATAAATGCCATATCATATCATATCATATCAGTAGCAGAGTGGTAAAATTAAGGTGTCATTTTCATTATTCTCAGTCTCCTTTTCCTCATCACAGTACTTTCAAATGTTAAATGCACGGAAATGAGGGTAGGGGTCTTGGAGTAGCCCATAAACGTCGAGGTAGGGTAAATAGGGAAAGGGGGATACCAGGTCTCACCTGTGAGCACCCCACTCGCAATCTCTGAGGACCCTCCACCCAGGTGATCCTCCCTTGCTTCTCCACCCCCAGGGTCAGGATCCAAGAGTGATGGCCTTTCGCAGGCCACCTGAGAAGTGGATCCATGGGGTCTAGGAGTGGGAATACCCTCAGGTTTCTTACAGCCAGTCCAGAAGCAAACATGCTGGTGAACGGAATTAACAGCACGTAAATTCCAAACTGGCATACTTATTATGAGGCCCATGGACTTTCACTTGCAGCAAAATCATGTACACTGCTTGAATAAACAAAAGTAGCTATGCAGTTTTTCCATTAAATGCACACTTTGCCAGTACTTATGCTAATAAAAGTGGTTATGTGTGTTTGTTATGTTCCAACTGAATGCAGTTTAGCAAGTTATCAACTTTACAAATAGGTTTATTCTTCTCAAGTCTTCAGCATAACTGCACTGTTGAGAAATAATTTCCGCACTTACAAGTGTGTGATCACTTTTAACTGCGAAGGTAATTGTAAAGAAATGTCATCCGCTAAATTAATATTGTGGACAAAAATCTTTCCCACCGCAGTAAGGTGAAAAAACAGCAAACTATGCACTTCACGTAGAGGCCAGAAACCCACACAATTACACCAGCAGAAACAATATTGCACACTCCTATTTCTGAGTGAATGTTTCCATGAGTGAGAAAAATACCTGTTCCGAAAATGGTTTTAGTTAAGCAAAAATCGCTCTAACAGAGTCTAACAGAGTGTATCTCGTCAAACACAAATATGCCGGACATTACCAACCACACTCTGCTGGAAATCAGCCATTAGAAATATGGAATTCGTTTGATGGCCCACACCACTGAATGTCCTGCAGGCGATTACTTTTTAAATGCAAATGAACTGAGCAAACATGCGATTTATCCTAACCTGCTCTGAAAATGTCTGCAGAGGAACACTAAGATTAATCATTTCGTCGGGGGAGGGGCATGTCACCAAATAATGTTCATGATGGTCTGAGTGTCACAGTAAAGGAGTGGAACATTTTACCGCAGACACTTCTTTTAACACATCATGAATACGTTTGTTTTGTAGCCTGCTCTACATGAATGCCTGCTGCTGTCACTATCCAGTGCGCAAAAAATGAATAAACAACATCTCATCAAATAATTATATAAACAGACCCTGGCTGAAAGATAAAGTGCTGGTTAGCCAGAAGCTTATTGGAATTAATGAGTGCTTTGCATGATTACAACAGAAAAAGAGTCATTATTGTTAGTGAAAATACAGGATCAGAGAGTAATTGGGACTCTTCAAACGGTTTTTGTGTCTCTTAGCCCTTCGTGGGGTCATCAGGCCTTCACCCTGCCAAGGGCTTTCAGTTTTCTCACCCCGTTGTGGGGTATTGTGTCTCGCACACCTTGTTGGGGTCATCTGGCATGTAATGTGGCAAGGGTTCTCAGGTTTGCTAAGGAGTGTTGTCTGGGTTGTGGTTACCCAGACGCCTGGAAGGACATCAAGTGACTCAATCTCATGCAGTTACTATTCATTACATCACATTCCATACATTTGTCAGTAATAGGTTTCAAGCATTTTTGCTATGAGAAATTGCTTCAGTTTTTCAATCTGTTTTTTATAAAAATGAAGCTTCAAATCCTTAGTAGATAGTCATTTTCATGGTGTCCAATGAATTTCGGTCCTGTGGACCATGTTCAGGGACAAAGTTCTACAAAAACCACAACCAAACATATTGGGCCTCATTACACGGTAGGCGGTAAGGGATTACCGGCACCGGTAAGGGCACCGGTGCTGGTAATCCCTTACTGTCCTACTACGAGTTCCCTCATGGGGTCCCGTCCTTAACGTGTGGTCAGACCACACGTTAAGGACGGGACCCGCTGAGGGACTTCAGAGCTAATAACGCTACCGCCAATAGCGGTACCGTTATTGGCTCCTTCCCCATTCCAATTGAGCCCTGTGGGGGCTCGAATGGGAATGGGGAATGGTAATTGGCATGGGGATTTACTGGGTCCTCCAGGGTCGGAATGACCGGTAAGTCCCCATACCGCCTACCCGGACCCAGAAGGCGGTAAGGGGGTAGCCATGGCGCTACTAGCGCCATGGTTGCCTCCTACCGTGTAATGAGGCCCATTGTGTCATTAGTTGCAGATACTGTATTCATATCTCTTTACAACTGCTGTGTGTCTGAATGATAGTTACCTGCCTGTGCCTTTATCTCTCTTGTGTGTGCTTCCTATATATTATATTTTCTCTGACACTGCTCGGCCTTTCTCCGGTCAGGGTAATGCACTGATATTAGTCTTCTATGACCTGTAATACAAGGTAATGAGCAGCCTGAAAGTTAGCTTGCATTACAGGTCATAGAAGACTAATATCGGTGCATTACCCTGACCAGAGAAAAGCACAGCAGTGCCAGAGAAAATATAATATATAGGAAGCACACACAAGAGAGATAAAGGCACAGGCAGGTAACCATCATTCACACACAACGAATTTAAGAAGAGATATGAGTACAATATCTGCAACTATTGACACAATATGTTTGATTGTGGTTTTTGTAGAACTTTGTCCCTGAAGATGGTCCATGGGACTGAAATGCATTGGACACCATGAACATTTCTATGTACAAAGGAATTAAAGCTTCATTTTTATAAAAAAAAAAATAGATGGAAAAACTGAAGGAATTTCTCATAGTAAAACCTATTACTGACAAATGCATGGAATGTAATTGAATGAATTTAGTGGTGCCCAGTTGCTCACATGTGTTGTCACCTTGTCCTGCCATAAACCGAATTTAACCGTGCCATATGCTTCTACGCCCCCTCCCCTTCCCATCCTATTCCACCCTCTCTGCAGTCTCTGCTAGCACTCTCCACTTCTACTATCCTCCTTGTATCGTTGTTGTATTGCCCCCCTTCTATTTTCACCCCCACCCCATCATCATCTTCCCTCCACCCTACGTGCCCATTCTCTTATGCCTTAATACTGCTTAACTGCTCGAAGCGTAGTAATGCCGAGTAGTCTACCTCCTCTTCCCTTCCCCTCTCACCCCCCCCTCCACTGTATTTATATCACGCTGCTATATAACTGTATGCATTGTAGCCTGTCTGTTCTACCCTGCGCCAGCCACCCTCCTTTACCCTATTTGTGTAAGGCACTTTGAAAAACTAAGGTCTGTCGTCAGACATGAAAGGGTTACCTTCTCTGTTATATGCATTATTTGCACTTATTCCTGCACTTACCCTGCTCTGTGCAGGCATGTATCACTCAGAAAGTCAAGGGCTCTGAATGACTGTGCTTTTTTTCTGCCACGGCTCCCCCACCCCCCTTGAGCACTTTGAAACACTTCTATGTGTATAGGCGCTATACAAATAAACAATAAATACAATAAATAACTAAATAACCTCAGGAAAGGGTGGTATGATGGACTATCTTGTTAATAAATGCCGCTAACATTAAGATATTTTCATGGTTGCTCAATCCTCTGCTTGTTTTGTTCTATGCTAAAGGTATTAGTGGAAACCTCATCTTCTTTTAAGTTCTGGTACTGTCCAATCCTAGGTTTGGTACCCATATCTGACTGGGAAAAGACATGTGTTAGTGGCTCATGTTATAAATATGTCCTTCTTGTTCCCTGGCTAGTTTCTGCATCCTCTGAAATGGACCCCCACCCTTGTAAGGAATATAAAGATGAGTTAGTCCTATATCTGACTGGGATTTCCCCTCTATGGCATGCATCCCCTGCACTGCCCCCTTTACAATGCTACAGCTTCTAGCTCCAGAAAGGGAGGGTGAGGAGTCCCAGGGATGTCTATGTATGGATCGACCTGTGTGGCTGAACACTCTGAGGAAGAATCAGAACATTCCTGACTGACAGGCTTTCATTTCTCCCTATACATCCTTAGTGCTACGCCCATATACTAACATCACCCAGTACCACAAAGGTAAAGTCCCTTGGTGGCAAATCCCACTCTGTATAAGCCTCATGCACATGCATAACTGGCCACCCGCACTGTGCATGCAGACATCAGCCAGCAAACTGGTATCCATTGTGCCGTGCCTGCATGCTACACATCTTCCGCTTGGTAGCTAGGATCTCACAAATACCTTTCCCTGCTGCCTCATCGTGTTTACTTCCAACCTCAGCCTTCATTCCAGCAGGTAGGTTTTCAGCTATGTTATCTTTCCGGGGTCTAACCCCCGCCCACTCGTCCACAGAGGATGATACCCATTGGTAAAATCTATGACCTGCCGGCATCCCTCGCCCAGGAGAACTTAGAGCGTCAGTTATAGCTCTCTTTAATCGTCCTCCGTCATCAAGCACAGCAATCGGCGCAGCACTCACGGTACCTGTTTCTGGGGTTTATATTTCCGCCGAGTTTCTGACGCCCAGTGGGGTCCTGGGGACGTCACTGTACTTGTGGATGAAAAAACCCGGCAGGCCCTTGCTTTAAACTGTGTGTCTGTAGGACAGGAAAATAAGGAGATTACTGATAAATTGGAGGTTCTTTACTCCAAGCCCAGACAAAGGTGAGGCAAACAAGAAAAGATAATATTTCAGGGAAAGCTTTTTGAAAAATCTCCTGTTCTGTTGAGTGGTTCAACTCGTGATTATCACTGTGATGAGAGTGAGGTACGTGGAGATACTCTCCTGCTCTACCTATTGTGTGTACAGAACACTTGCACAGAGACTGCCATACTGTGCATATTATCTGTGCTTGTGAATGGTTTGTACTTCTCAGAAACATTCTATCAACAGGAATGCCACTGAGTACAGCTACCCGCCCATACACATGCTAGATGTGCTTGGTTGCGCTAAGTGTTAGCAGTCATATTGGTCATTGGATCCAAATAGAACAAGAGAGAGGGATAGAGATCAACATATTTTAATTAGTCTATAGAAGAGACTGACATGTTAAAAAACAATAATGCATTTCGTTTACACAAAACATAAAAACAATTAATGAAAAACACCGTTTTTCCTAACCAAGAGAGCAGCAACTGTAATTGACATATTTGAACAGTTGAGTGAGGTTAGTATAAGTGTGATATTGACATTGCATATATCCACAATTGCTATTTTATTAGTCCTTGACTCTGTCGACACAGAGGAATGTGTTTCTGGGTATCAGCGGATGTGATTTGAGAACAGACACTCTCTAGCTGGCTTAGTCTGTCATGAGACATGTGCTGAACCCGTCTTCAGGACAATGGATTTTAGGGACACAGCAACTTAATGATGCAGCTAAAAACCAAAAACACGAAAAATGTGTTAATGGCGCCTTTAAAAACTAAATAGGGATCTCTATGGGTGTACACACGCAGCCATTCGCACTGACCTTTCAATTTCTTTGTAGCAGTGTGGGGCGTCGGAAATGGTGACCTTGGACCAAATTCGAAAAACTGTGCGAACTCACAGTTGAACAAAAGCTAGAAATGAAAATTTTAGTTTTTAGCTGTTGATGTTTTCAGGTGCCACTTTTGTTTATATTACATTTTGGTACGCGGAGAAACATATACGCTGGATAATTTAACACATTGAGTTTTAGTGGAACTTAATGAATCAATATATTGACGTGCCAGAATTGGCAGGAAAGCAGGCAATGGTTGTTACCTTTATTCCATAAGTTTGTGCATGGACAGTAGTTAGCCGTGTTGTTGTTATTAGTGGAAGGTTGAAATACATTCCCCGAAAAACACGGACTGGAAAGGGTGTCGTTCATAGAATTGACACGAATCTTCAAACGGGCGCCGTGTGGCTGTTTTTCCGGAAAGAAAACCACACGGAGCTGCCGTTAGATAATTGAGCGACATAGGAATCGTGATTCATTTATCTGGTTTTTCCCAGCAATTGTATTCGCTTACCTACGTCCTTGCGGAATACTCTGCCGAAAGGGTGCAGGCTGTCGCGATGTCGAGCATCGAGTGAAACGCTGGTTGCTGCCGACCGAATAATTTTTAATTGAGAAACCGACAACTAGACCGTAAGCATGCTTGTAGTTGACATAGCATTTAACGCCATATTGGATGGAAAAATGGCCGGTCTCAGTGTTGCCACGTCTAGTGAAGGAAATAAGACGTATTTTTTAATATAAACAATTCGAAACCAATGGCTCCAATTAGCCACGTTATTTATCGTGGTGCTATCGATACTTGTTGCTAAATTGATATTTCGTGACCAATTGAAAGGTCTTTGCTGATTATTGTGGCCAGCGAAAAATTGAGCAATGTCAATGTGCAAAAAAGATAAGAAATAACAGAGTGTCATGACAGTGAGGCCCAAGTGGTTTAAATATGAAAGACATTATCACGCAACCAGCAGCGTTTACGGAAGTGAACTGTGTGATTGAGTAAGCTACTGTGGCCCAAGCCAGAATGTGTTTTAAGGCCACTAAACGTGTGAGCAGAAGTTATTTACGAAGGAACAGACTCCATTCTATTCCAATATTGAGGCCGGCTTGTACTGTGTTTAAATTATAAATCCACTTTTGTTCGAGCTGTCTTAGTTTTCGGTCTCTGTCACCACCACGCGGATGTGGTGGTACTGTTTGAAGTATGACCCACTGGATGTCTTTTACAGTGTGTTTAGCTTTCACGAAGTGGGCCACTAATGGTTTTTCGGGCACTGCATTTTTTACACATGAGCGGTGCTCGCATATTCTTTGTCTTATAGGTCTCTTCGTTTTGCCAATATATACAAGCCCACAGGGGCAAGTGATGGCATAAATAGCCCAGGAGGTGTTACAGTTTGTGAATTTATTAAGATGCCAGATAAACCCGTTAAGAGTAACAGTTTTAAGGTTATCTGTTAATTCACACACTGAGCACTTGCCACATTTAAAATGCCCAGTGACTGGCGGTAGATGCCATTATGTAGTTTGTGACGAAGTCTGAATTGTTTTTTGGATCTTGTATGTGTGTACCAATTTGTCACGTAAATTAGGCATACGTTTAAAGGCAAAGCGTGGTTTCTGTACAAAGAAATCTTCAGTTTGTATTAAAGACCAATTTTTCAGAATGCACCGGCGCAAATCATTGCTAATAGGCGAAAAAGTCGAAACACAGGTGATTTTATCCTCTTGTGTCTTTGCTTGTTTTTCCAGACACCGAGATCTATCTGTGTTTCGTGCCCTTTTCATAGATCGTCTAATGATGTGTGGGGGATATCCCCGTTCTTTTAATCTAAGGGACAGGTTTTGACTGTGACTATCAAAGTCTTCTTTAGTCGAACAGTTTCGCCTAATTCGTAGAAATTGGCCGAAGGGAAGATTTTCCCGCAGTGATTGTGGATAAAAGCTTTTAAAAGAAAGCAGAGTGTTCTTGTCCGTGGGTTTTTTGTAAAGAGTGGTGTTCAGGGTGCCTAACGTTGTTTTATAAATTTCTAGATCCAAAAACGCTATTTTGTGGTGATCATAATGCATGGTGAAATTTATGCATGGGTCTTGTTTGTTTAACCATTCTAAAAAGTTGGTCAATGTTGTTACATCTCCACGCCAAAGTAGGAACACATCATCTATGTATTCGCACTGAGTCACACGGCCAATTAATGGTCGAATACCTTAAGGCAGGAGTCATTCCGCATTACACGATTAAAGTATTTCTTTCGGGAAAAAAATTCTGACATCAGACCATCTAACAGCATAACAGGTTTAAAACCCCCCTCCTCCTTTATACCATTGTCTTCTATGGTTTCGCCTGAAATCATTAGCTTTGAAAACAAAGTGCTTCGAGAGATGAAAACTCTTATAAAAACAAAAAACAAATGTAGAAGTAATCTCTCTAAAGAAGAACAATCGGCTCTCACCAATTTGGAAAACAACAATTCTTTTGTGATTAAGCCAGCAGATAAGGGCGGAGGGGTTGTTTTATGGGACACAAAAAAGTACGATACTGAGATTAGGAGACAATTAGAGAACAGAAAATTCTACAAACAACTAAAAGGCAACCCAACTGAAACCATCCAAGAGGAGATTAACAGTCTTCTGGCTCATGCATCCAATGAAGGGTGGATCGACGATGAAGAAAAGTCTTTCCTTACCATTAGCCATCCCATTATTCCTGCCCTATACTGCCTTCCAAAGATCCATAAAAATGCGGTAGATCCACCAGGCCGTCCCATTGTCGCTGCTATCGGCTCATTGTTAGAACCTTTGTCTATCTACACAGATTTTTTTCTTAGACCATTTGTGCTCAAAATGAAGTCATATGTCCAAGACACCACCCATATGATAAAAATTGTCAACGACCTTGTGATTTCTCCCGATGACATTTTGGTCACATTAGATGTAGAATCGTTATATACCAGTATTCCTCAGTTACAATGCATCCAGACAATACACACATATCTTGAGAAAAGAGCGGACTTGTCACCGCCATCCGATTTTATATGTGAATGCATTAGAATAGCTTTGGTGAATAACTTCTTCATGGTAGACAATACATTTTTTCAACAGCTACATGGGACAAGCATGGGGGCCACATTTGCACCCGACTTGGCCAATTTATTCATGGATGACTTAGAACACAAATCGGTTTACCACAATAATAATCCCTTCACAACGGAAATCATCACGTGGCATCGCTACATAGATGATGTGTTCCTACTTTGGCGTGGAGATGTAACAACATTGACCAACTTTTTAGAATGGTTAAACAAACAAGACCCATGCATAAATTCCACCATGCATTATGATCACCACAAAATAGCGTTTTTGGATCTAGAAATTTATAAAACAACGTTAGGCACCCTGAACACCACTCTTTACAAAAAACCCACGGACAAGAACACTCTGCTTTCTTTTAAAAGCTTTTATCCACAATCACTGCGGGAAAATCTTCCCTTCGGCCAATTTCTACGAATTAGGCGAAACTGTTCGACTAAAGAAGACTTTGATAGTCACAGTCAAAATCTGTCCCTTAGATTAAAAGAACGGGGATATCCCCCACACATCATTAGACGATCTATGAAAAGGGCACGAAACACAGATAGATCTCGGTGTCTGGAAAAACAAGCAAAGACACAAGAGGATAAAATCACCTGTGTTTCGACTTTTTCGCCTATTAGCAATGATTTGCGCCGGTGCATTCTGAAAAATTGGTCTTTAATACAAACTGAAGATTTCTTTGTACAGAAACCACGCTTTGCCTTTAAACGTATGCCTAATTTACGTGACAAATTGGTACACACATACAAGATCCAAAAAACAATTCAGACTTCGTCACAAACATATTATGGCATCTACCGCCAGTCACTGGGCATTTTAAATGTGGCAAGTGCTCAGTGTGTGAATTAACAGATAACCTTAAAACTGTTACTCTTAACGGGTTTATCTGGCATCTTAATAAATTCACAAACTGTAACACCTCCTGGGCTATTTATGCCATCACTTGCCCCTGTGGGCTTGTATATATTGGCAAAACGAAGAGACCTATAAGACAAAGAATATGCGAGCACCGCTCATGTGTAAAAAATGCAGTGCCCGAAAAACCATTAGTGGCCCACTTCGTGAAAGCTAAACACACTGTAAAAGACATCCAGTGGGTCATACTTCAAACAGTACCACCACATCCGCGTGGTGGTGACAGAGACCGAAAACTAAGACAGCTCGAACAAAAGTGGATTTATAATTTAAACACAGTACAAGCCGGCCTTAATATTGGAATAGAATGGAGTCTGTTCCTTCGTAAATAACTTCTGCTCACACGTTTAGTGGCCTTAAAACACATTCTGGCTTGGGCCACAGTAGCTTACTCAATCACACAGTTCACTTCCGTAAACGCTGCTGGTTGCGTGATAATGTCTTTCATATTTAAACCACTTGGGCCTCACTGTCATGACACTCTGTTATTTCTTATCTTTTTTGCACATTGACATTGCTCAATTTTTCGCTGGCCACAATAATCAGCAAAGACCTTTCAATTGGTCACGAAATATCAATTTAGCAACAAGTATCGATAGCACCACGATAAATAACGTGGCTAATTGGAGCCATTGGTTTCGAATTGTTTATATTAAAAAATACGTCTTATTTCCTTCACTAGACGTGGCAACACTGAGACCGGCCATTTTTCCATCCAATATGGCGTTAAATGCTATGTCAACTACAAGCATGCTTACGGTCTAGTTGTCGGTTTCTCAATTAAAAATTATTCGGTCGGCAGCAACCAGCGTTTCACTCGATGCTCGACATCGCGACAGCCTGCACCCTTTCGGCAGAGTATTCCGCAAGGACGTAGGTAAGCGAATACAATTGCTGGGAAAAACCAGATAAATGAATCACGATTCCTATGTCGCTCAATTATCTAACGGCAGCTCCGTGTGGTTTTCTTTCCGGAAAAACAGCCACACGGCGCCCGTTTGAAGATTCGTGTCAATTCTATGAACGACACCCTTTCCAGTCCGTGTTTTTCGGGGAATGTATTTCAACCTTCCACTAATAACAACAACACGGCTAACTACTGTCCATGCACAAACTTATGGAATAAAGGTAACAACCATTGCCTGCTTTCCTGCCAATTCTGGCACGTCAATATATTGATTCATTAAGTTCCACTAAAACTCAATGTGTTAAATTATCCAGCGTATATGTTTCTCCGCGTACCAAAATGTAATATAAACAAAAGTGGCACCTGAAAACATCAACAGCTAAAAACTAAAATTTTCATTTCTAGCTTTTGTTCAACTGTGAGTTCGCACAGTTTTTCGAATTTGGTCCAAGGTCACCATTTCCGACGCCCCACACTGCTACAAAGAAATTGAAAGGTCAGTGCGAATGGCTGCGTGTGTACACCCATAGAGATCCCTATTTAGTTTTTAAAGGCGCCATTAACACATTTTTCGTGTTTTTGGTTTTTAGCTGCATCATTAAGTTGCTGTGTCCCTAAAATCCATTGTCCTGAAGACGGGTTCAGCACATGTCTCATGACAGACTAAGCCAGCTAGAGAGTGTCTGTTCTCAAATCACATCCGCTGATACCCAGAAACACATTCCTCTGTGTCGACAGAGTCAAGGACTAATAAAATAGCAATTGTGGATATATGCAATGTCAATATCACACTTATACTAACCTCACTCAACTGTTCAAATATGTCAATTACAGTTGCTGCTCTCTTGGTTAGGAAAAACGGTGTTTTTCATTAATTGTTTTTATGTTTTGTGTAAACGAAATGCATTATTGTTTTTTAACATGTCAGTCTCTTCTATAGACTAATTAAAATATGTTGATCTCTATCCCTCTCTCTTGTTCTATTTGGATCCAATGACCAATATGACTGCTAACACTTAGCGCAACCAAGCACATCTAGCATGTGTATGGGCGGGTAGCTGTACTCAGTGGCATTCCTGTTGATAGATTGTTTGCACTTGGTCCTCAGCCACACAGCCCCCTAAAAAAGAGGACTTTTCTAGCTCAAAACCCTTGACCTACCCTTCTCAGAAACATTACAGAAACTTTACCAGGGTGCAGTTTCAATTTGCATGATCTAAGCACCGCTCTTGCAAATACTTTGGAAATGTCACTTGCACCAGTGCTGTTTCTGTAATAAGGTCCCTGCTGATAATAATAATGATGTGGTATTTATATAGCGCTTACCTATAAGATCCTTACATAGAACATATATACATGCAATATTACCCAACCGAAGTTGGTACTCATTTATCAACCCTAGAAGGATGTAAGACTGAGTTGGCCTTGCCGAGATTCAAACCTGCGACCTGCAGACCAGACACATGTCGCAGAAGCGAGCACTCAACCCGCTGAGCTATCTTACTGGCATTCTTTACCTTTCCAAGAGAAGTTTGCAGGGCCACTGCCTGTCCAATGTTCTATCCCTCCAGAAGTAGCTGCTGATAGCATATGCAATAATATTGTACAGCATGTTCACTAGCACTGTCACTCAGAGAGGTTGAACCAGATATCCCAGAAGATACCTCCCGTAGCCAATGGGAGTTTGATGGAGCAAAGCTTCATGCAGCTGTTTTGTTTTTGGGAGATGTGAAGAAACTGGAGACTTCTTCATTTTTTCCCTAGGGGAAGCTACCCCTTTGAGGCTAGGGAGGTGAGCCTGTTAAGCAAATCCCTCCCTAGGGATTTGGGAAAGTGGGACATCACTGGGAGTGACTCCCCTCCAGGGGACAAGGACTCCCATTCCCACGAGGAACTCCATTTATGCCAGAATGTATCTACCTATGTGGGAGTCAGTAATATTAACAATACATCTATGTGTGTGGCTCATGATAAGAAGGACAAGACCTCTCTGGGCTTGGCTCAAGTTGATGATGAACTTTACACCTGTTCAACAATCTGTGGTGAACGTTACGCCCTCTCTCATTACAGGAGTGAGAATAAAGTGCCTACAACCCTTGAGTGGAAAAGGAGAAATCACAAGCACAGACAAGACTCTGATGTGGATACATCGGAAAGGGGCAGAGGCGCGCTGCACAGCAGAGCCGGCTGTGGCGCAGAGCGAGACGAACACCTAAAGGAGCAAGGTGAACGCTCAAGCGATAAGCCACCGTCCCAATACAGAGGCATACTGGGGCTGAGAAACCCAGTCCTAACAAAGCAACATTTACCTGAAGATGCAACCATGCCAGGGACATGGTGGGTTAGCCCCTGCCAATGATCGCCGAAATGAGCAAACTTGGGAGGAGTGAATCCACCACTCCCAACCAGAGAGCAGAAGGACGAAAGAACGCCACAACAAGCGGAGTCCAAAGATCGGTCGTATCCAGTCTGAAAGATTGGCAGGCGGGCAGGAGCACTGCTGCTGCCGAAGAGGTACACCCTAACTGGAGTGGACCCTGCAAAGCAGAAGGTATGCGGGTTGCCCAGGTCAAGGGGGACAGAGATAGCTATGTGAAATACAGTGTCACAGAGGCCCAGAGAAAGAGACTGAACAAGAGAAAGAGAAGCGGTACGAGACCCCGAGAAACCCGGGGGGGATAAACCTCCAGAAGGGTCACAAAAGCCCACCAGAGAGAACCACAAATAGAAGCGAGGGGCAACTGATACCCTAGAGAGTCAAGTGAAGTAGTGAGACAAAGAAACCAAAGAAAACCAGAGAGACTCATTAAAGAAAGTAAAGAACAGACATGAGGGGAGCCCAGAGGCCCCCGAACCCTGAATCTAGTGGGGGGAGATCAGCACAAGTGGTGAGAGGGATCGGGGAAATATCCCTCCATCTAAGGAACTTTGGACATTTTGTTTTCTCTGGAACTTAAGGCTTTGTTGTGGAACTTGAGAGATTTGAGGAACTTTGATAAAAGGCCAGGAACTATGAAGCATGAGAATGGTTAATCTGAACAATCCACAAACCAGGAGAGATTATTTTTGGAACCCCTTTGGAAATATTACAGTATCTAACTCTGAATGCAGAGCACTCCACCTAAGTTTCTTTTATTTCCTCTCAATGGTAGGGCCAGTTTAGTGCAAAGGTTTGGACGGAGGGCTATTTTTCTTTTGTCTATTGACAAGCACTTTATTTTAGTTTCATAAGAAGAGAAACCACCCTTTTAGCAATAGGGTTAGTGACACATTTTAGCTTTTTAAGTTGAATAATATGTCCTCTAGTCTGAGTCCGTATTCGGGCTTGCCACAGAGGGAACTTGCAACATGCACATGGGGTCAAGTGCAGGTTAATCCATTCCATCCTGCAAGGAAAGACAGTTGAAGTTTAAGGTGTTCAGAAGAATCTGTAATTGTAATCTGCTTTCTATAGGCCTGTGGAAAATGCAATGCTGATCTGGTGGATGATGTTAATGCTTGCCTGGGTATCAGAGGGGATAAATCCAGCCTGGAAAAGGGTGTGGATGTTAATGATGGTCAGAGGATCATGGGGGATGCCGCACAGCAGGATTTGGTGAAGATGTGATGCCTGTCTGTCTCAGGGGCTAGATGGTGAGGCAAATACCTGATTTTGGGTAGCTGATTATAGTGTTGCCTACCTTGGCTTGAAATTGATGCCTAGTATGGACAGTTACAGAGAGCTGAAGAATGGCATTATGCCAGTTTAAAATGGTGGGTGAGGTCTTGAAATGGGGGTGTGTGAGTGGTAACTGGTTCAGGGCCCGATTCATGTAAATCCGCGCATAGATACCGCAAATCTTGTGTGCCGAGCCTGACTCTGTACTAGCCTGCACGCACGTTTTTCTGTGCACTCTGCGTATTCATGGGATTGTTCGCGCAAATTAAACATATATGCACATCATGGCCGGAACGACCCCAACACGCCCCCACACAAATGCAAAACAGCCAGAAACAGCCACCTTTGCGTGCTCCACAGGCACACACACATGTACCTTGTAAACATTGCCTGAGGTCAAGCAGGCCTGCACCTCGGGGATCCAGCACAGGGTCTTCCACAATTGTCAACTGCACCCCAACAACATACATACAATTTTTTGAAAATCTGCATGAAAACCTCCATAATCCATTTCTGCACCCCTCTACACTGCGTATGCTCACCCCTAACTTAGATGGGAACCCAGGCTGCCTACACGCACCCCTAAATACAACATGCAATACCACCTATATGCAGTGATTCCTATGCGCAAGTGCCTCTACTGCCTTCAGGTGGCAGATGTCATGAGGGCTTTGCGTGGCCATTTCCCTGCTGACAGGCTGCACGGGTGGTTCCATGAATACATGTCGTTTTGTGCAATTGTGGGCATGTGATGGACTGCCTGCAGCCCGTCCCTTGTAACGCCCACTTTTTAACATGGTCTTCCCCATTTTCTGTGTTCCGCCCCCTTCCCAGCCCCCTGCGCAAGCCACACTCACGTGGTGCCTCGCGCAAGGGGCATGCCAGGCCGCTGCGAAATCCATGCAAGTTCAAGGAAAATCCTGTGCATTCAATTCCTTGAATCGACGAATGGGATTACGCACACATTTTGGCCCGCAAGTTCCCTATTTTATGTGCAAATTATTCCATGAATCGGATCCTTAACGCGTACCTATAGGATGTTAGGGATGGTGTTACACTGTTTGGAGGATTTTCGGGGGCTGTGTGGATGAGGGCCAAATAATAATCATATATACACAAATTCCACAAGACAGCTTCCCTCCTTCACATCCAAAAGGTGTGGCAGGCCACACGCAACACAAAGAAAAGGGAGAAGTCTTAGTTAATTAAGACTGACAGGCATGAAATGATAAAAATACATATTTTAATCATTATCTTATACAAAACACAAAGTCTTTCTAAAAGACATAAAAAACACACAAATTGATATGTTCCAACAAAGAACAAATTTACAAAACACATAATTCATCAGAACCGCTTATATTATTTGTAATGAAAGTGAGGTTAGTATAGGAAGGTGTGGGGGAGTTATAATGATCAACCCTTTCAACATTTTCTTCCCAAACTTGAGACTTGTATCTTTATGTGTCAACACTTAATCGTGTTTCTGGGTCCCACAAAAGAATATGTCTGAATTAATCTCAATAACGTAGTACAATGACCCAGTCTTCAGGACGTTTCTTGTTTGTATGACTTATTTAAGATGAGATATATTGCATAACATCTGTCCTTATGCGTGTGACGAACTATAAAAAACCAAAGTATAATATTGGTTACTAAAAACGAACAAAACCGTTAATATCTCCCTGTCTAGTGCGTGATGGGTGTGTCACTAACCTTTTATTTCTTGAGTGGCATGTGAGGAACCATTTCTGAGAGCGATATCTGTGCATTACTCCCGACAGCGACGGTGATTTCACACTTTGGGAAGAAAAACATATATAAATATTTTGGCTCCCTTTTACTACTGTGACGAATTTCAGAACAACAAAAAAATGTTTTAGTATATACATAGTTAGTGCCAATTTTCCTATATCAATGTTGCTGATCAATTTTGATATTTATCCAGGATCTTATTATTTTAGGGATTTTTAAAGGCTAAACCTCATTATAAACATGCAATTATCTTAGTTCCTTTTGCTTGCATCCTCAATACTTATTTTAAGTCTGCATTTTATTTTTGGTGTATTCACCAGTTAGGACATCGTTTACTTCACAGCAACCTATTACCAAATGACAATAAACGATAAGCACCACGTGTTATCAAAAGTACCCATTGGTTCAAAGTACTAGTTGTTTCTATTAATTCCAAAATCTATCTTGTGGTGGTTAGTTATTAATCCGTTACCTCCAAGGAGTTCCCAAGCATGCAAGCAGTTTTTTAGGGCAGCTTGCTCCCCGCAGTGTTCGCTACGGCAGGCAAACTCGCTACTCTGTTGTCGCGCAAATGGCTCTTCACAGTAATCTGTTTCCTGTTTGGAGACACAGACCAGGGCAACAGTTTTGGGCCAATTCGTTTTTCCAATCAATCTTTTAAACCCTTTTTAACTAGTATAGAGGGTCTATTACTTACTCACATATAAGAAGACCGCGTTTTTTTTTTTTAACGGTCCATGGCAAACCGCTAAGTGCGGTCACATGATACATGATACATTTTGTTTGAAGGCTGCAATGTATGTTTACACTTATCATCCGCCATCTTGGGTGTACTAAACTAATTCCGAAAAGTGCAGACGTATATCATATAGTCGTCTGGTAGTTAACAATTTCTTTATGGTCCCTTCAAAAGATCTTATAATATTTAAGGGCACCCTTCTTTAATTTTCGTGATGAATATTTTTTGTTTTTTACTTTGGGCGCTACACTAGTGGAGACACAAATAGTGTCCCCGCTTGTATCTTGCCCCTCAACTCATTGATCAGAAGATTTGTTTATATATTTTCTCTTCAATGATGGGATGCTTGTGGCAGATATTATTTTCCCGACAATGGTAAGATGCTTACGGCAAGGAGACTGTGTTTCCATTTTAATTGCCTAATAGTCACTTTTCCATACTTATTCTCATATAAATTTGGTGTTGCATGATGCAACATTATTCAGTTACAACACATGTTCTATATTATATTAACACAGGAAAAGGTAATTAATGGACAAATAGTCCCCATTCAATCACGATGTTTAAACCTTCCTTGACAGAATTCAGCTCAAAAATCTATTTTTGCTCCAGCTTTCGTAATTTCAGATGTCGGTCCCCTCCACGGGGATGAGGTTGGACAGTTTCAATGATGAACCAATAAATGGTTTCTTGATTATGTTGTGCTAGTTTATAGTGGGCCACTAACGGCTTGTCGGGGATTGCCTTCTTGACACAGGACCTGTGCTCATAAATCCTTTGTCGCACTAGTCTTTTGGATTTATCAATGTACAGTAGCCCACATGGGCATCTTATGCCATAAATGGCCAATTTAGTGTTGCAGTCAGTAAATGTTCTAAAACACAATTTTCTGCCCTTGAGATCTATATCTTTTATATGGCTGGTAGTTGGCAATCCGAGAATTTGCCACAATTGAAGTGACCAATAAATTGGGGAAGGCCCCACAATGTGGTTTGTGTTTGAAATTATTTTTCCTTTGTTATTGGGTAAGTGTGGACTAATTTTTCACGCAAATTTGGCATCCGTTTAAATGCAAAATGGGGTTTCTCTATATTAAACTCCTATGTGGTAATCATCCCCCAGTTTTTTAGAATAATTCTTCGCAAATCATAACTGATTGGTGAGAAAGTAAATACACATGTGATCTTCTCTTCTACAATTTTAGCTCGTTTGGCTAAACAATCTTGTCTGTTTGTGTGTCATGCTCATTTCATTAATCTGCAGATGATGTGCGCAGGATATCCCTGTTCTTTTAATTTGGCGCTTAGATGTTCACTATTAATTTCATAGTCGTCTTTAGTGCTGCAGTTCCGTATAATTCGTAGGAACTGACCATACAGTAAGTTCTCATGCAGGGCTTGGGGGTGAAAGCTGTTATATAGTAGTAAGGTATTTTTGTCTGTCGGTTCCTAATTTGTTCGATGAGGATTTGTATATTTCTAAGTCCAAGAAGGAAATCCTGTCTTTATTGGACAACATAGTAAAGTTAATACATAACTCTTGTGCATTCAACCATTCTAAGAACCATTCAACCATTCTAAGAACCATTCTAAGAAACTAGACAGACAATTTTGACTACCTCCCCACAGCACAAAGAAGTCATCAATATAACAGTGCCATGACTTAATTTGTTGTTCAAATGGATTATTGTCTGCGTACACTGTCCTGTTTTCCAGATCATCCATAAAGAGATTTGCCAGGTCTGGGGCAAAAGTTGCACCCATGCTAATTCTGTGCAGTTGTTTGAGAAAAAAAAAACTTTTACCATAAATAAGTTGTTAGTGAGAGCTATTTTAATGCACTCAGCAATAAAATCAGATGGAACAGTTTTATTAGATCTCTTTTCCAGATACGAGTGCCTAATTTGGACACATTTCAATTGTGAAATGCTGGTATATAACGATTCCACATCTAACATTACTAATATGTCTTCTTCATTTGTCACAAGGGTATCTACAATCTTAATCATACTGGTGGTATCTTGGACATATGATCTCATCTTTTCCACAAAAGGTCTTAGAAAGTATCCATATAGATCGACAATGGTTCAAGAAGTGAACCTATAGCAGCCACGATTGGGCGTCCTGGTGGATCACTTGCACAAAATGCCAGTCTTAATTAACTAAGACTGTTCTCCCTTTTCTTTGTGTTGCGTGGGGCCTGCCACACCCTTTGGATGGGAAGGAGGGAAGCTGTTTTGTGGAATTTGTGTATTGCTTCTATGGGTGACATAATGATTAAATCTTTCCTGTGGACCATGGTAATACTGGGTGTGAGTAATGATTTCTGGTGGACTGGAGAAATGACGATGGTAGCTTGGATGGAAAATGAATATGGGTGTGATGCCTGCTGTTGTGCAGAGAAGAAGGATGTATCCTAATTGTGAGGAAAGGTTTTTTCCTGCCTTTGTGACAAAGGGTATGGACAATCGTTGTCAGGCTGGGGACTGTTTCATTTTCTCCTTGATGTGCATCACTCTCTACACACTATGCGGCCCGCATTCTCACCCATGTAGTATCCACAGCACCCAAAGGGATGCATAATTTCATACAACAGCCTGAAACAAGAATCATATTCTCCCCTAAAGTCGTATATCACTTCCGACTGCAGAATTCCTAAACTAGCAAGGAGGTTGTAACATGAATGCACTTGTTTATAATAAGCTGTTGAACAGGGCAATCTTAGTATTTAAAACTAGGATTAGGGCATTCCCCAACTCCAATGGGAACCAGGATCCGTAACCCAAAATGCAACTTGTTCATCTGATCTGGGACAAGAGGTCATACAGAGCTTATATGGCTAATTGTGGCATTGGGACCATCTCCCCCATAGGCACTGGAGCAACCTTTGGCATTTCACATTCATCAATGTTGTATGTGGTCAACTAGATCATCTTGAGAATTATCAAATCTCTACAGCCCCTTTGAACTTTCAGTGATCCATGTAAGATGTATTGGGACACAAGAATGGGAAATACTCACATTTTAATTGGTCTCATCACATGTATTTAGGTTATATGGACTTTGTGGGTTACCATTATGAACTTTAGGGGGCCGCTCTTAATTCATTGCCTCCACTTATATTATCGGCCCAAAGATAGTTCTGTTGGTATCCCTTTATTGAAGAAGATGATGCATTTGCACTTTTTACATAACGGGCCCCTGAACTGCAACAAAATAAATCCACAGTGCACCAAATAAAGTTTAAGTGGAAATGAATTATTCTACCAGCAAATTTTCGTTTAACATACTTTTTCTAAAGACTGAGGTTCACCTCTGTCTCTGCACATGCATGCAAACCTGCAACCCACAGTGAAAACACTAAAAGTTAAGATGCAAATAATGTTTTGTGAATAAATGCAAATATTTAGATAAAGCTAATGTTTAGTTATGAACGCATGAACTACAGGTATTAAATATCATAATTATTACTTTTATGAGACTTGTTCGCGAAAATTGTTTAAATGATTGGTTGATTGATAATCATTACTCGATTTATTTTCCAGCTCAGTAACTTGAAACAAGTATCTTTCGTAGATCTCTCAGATAACAAATTTCCCACGATTCCAATATGTATTCTGCGGATGCCAAATCTGGAGTGGTTGGACCTCAGCAGCAACAACCTGAAGGACCTTCCAGAAGACATAGATAGGTAACGAATGACTCGTCAAGCGAAATGTAGATAGATAACTGCCAAGCCACTGGTATGACTTTCTAAGTCTTTTGAACAACTGTATTTGAATTTTCTTTGTGAAGTTTAAAAGGTGTCACAAATTATTTAGCATGACATTAAACGGTCAGAGGTGACACAACCCCTTAAGCGTAATGTGCATCTCCAAAACTAGATTTAATAAAACATATGTGGTCCATCTAGTTTCATTTCCCAACTTTTGAAAATAGGCTATGCTAGTGCTGGTTGCAGGCCCCATGTTTGCATGATGGCTGCCTCCGCTCCTGGACATTGATTTCTAGAAATGACTTTCAGGGATATATAAAAAAGGGATTGGTCCTATAATTGATCTAACTTTTGGGTTTTATTGCTGTTTTGACCAACATAGGGCATTCCCCTAATCAAAAAGTAAAGTTCATAGGGAAGGTAGGTGCAAATTATAGGAACCAAAATTAAGATAAATTTGACCAGTGGAAGTTGCTAATGAATTGATGAAATAATGGTACATGTGAAAATATGTATTTTTAGGATGTATCGATGAATTTGTTTGTCTAGGGCATGAATTGTAGGAATTTTTGTCGCAGGGCGGGCCATGTAATGGGTGGATTTCTCAAGGACATGAATGTCTATGCCCTTAGCAATCCATAGTTTGATTTGTTATGGAGTACGACTTGTTGATACTCTGTTGATATTGAATGTTCTAGATTATTCTTGTATCATGGATTTGATCGATTTTTCGATTAATTGTGGAATTCTTCTACATATCTTGGAAGGTTATTTCTTTGTATTGTACAGAGTGAATACAATTGTATAATACACTGTAAACATTATATTTGTATCTTGTTGAAGTGTTATGTGAATTATCTTTGAATTGAATGGCTGAGATTACCCCCTTTTTAGTTTTGGCTGTTGCGACACCTGTAAACCTGAACTAATGCATTAGAGTACAGCGAGGGAGAAATGGCATATGGGAGACAGCTTGTAGGTGTTGTTTGCCTATTTTCCCACCCATTGTCTGTCCATGGTCATGTTAATCCCCAGGGCCATTCCCACCCAGTTACTACCCCTCCATGCTCAAAACACCTCCTCATGGGAACTCTTTGCGCTCGCTTTAATCAAGCCTTAATCAAGCCTTGCCATCAACCTTTGCACTCGAAGTGCCTGCCAGTGTTTTTTCAAAGCAGTCTTATGGGAGTTAATGACTTAATTGTAGCTTTAAACCCGCTACTGGTGTAATACAAATGTCTTACCAGGTCTGTCTTCAGCCACCCTATTTATAAGCACTATGTGTGTCCTTCACTGAAGTCTTTTTAAAAACAAGCATTAAGTAGTAGGCATTTGCCAGGCACTGCTATTAGATGCCTAGGTACTTGCATCCATTTTGCACCTGCTACAATCAATGGCCATTTAATACAACTACGGCTGTCCCTGGCAAGTGCCTTTCCTATGCCTACACAAAAGCCCAAACTGTTGGCATTGCCAATGCTTGTTAAGATTATGATATGGAAATGTATTGAGTGCAGACCAAGTTTTGAGAAGAAGGGAGAGTTTAACAGTCGGGGGGGGGCAGTTACAATGTGAGCAAGAGGGATTTGCAGAGAGACTGAAGGCAGACTAATGGGGAAGGAGAGAGGTGACAGGGAGGAGGACAAAACAGAAGGGTAGGGGGGGCATAACAGCCTTGCAGCCACTTGTACGGATAAACAGACTGAACCGCAATAGAGGGGAAAACAGTGGTACAGAGGAGGGGCTATTACGAATGGAGGGGAGGAAGAGCAGGGTATGGTGGTTCTAAGTATTGTTGTACTACTCATGTAAGAATGGCAACCCCGGTTTCCTCTAGTATTACCTGTGGTATGGTAGGCGTTTGTGATGTGTATAACATAATGAAGCACATACATCAAACAGTAAATGGCATATACCTTACAAATACATATGTGTATTATATTGGAAAGCACAGATGTCACATGTTGGACCAATGGTACCATAGACAACCATTTTGTATGTTTTTTTTGTTTGATGAAAATAAATACAAAGGGAGAATAATATTTTATATGCTGATATGTTTATGCTCACTATTACCAATATTTTATATTTTGTTAATGATATGCTACATCAGAGCTCTGCAACCTAAGGCTCGCCAGATGTTTTGGACTACAGATCCCAGGAACCCCCGCGTTGGCAAAGCAGAATAGGGCTGATGGGAGATGTAGTCCAAAAGATCTGGAGAGCCAAATGTTTCCGACCCCTGTGCTAAATACATAAACTGATGCAATAAATGTAGATGGTTTTATGTCACATTGCACAATTTGCATATGTCCTATGCTGAAATACACACGTGACAAGCTTAAATGAAAAAAACGATATGTTGACTGAAATCAACACATCATATGCCATAACTATTGAGTCAAAAACAACCACTTGTGTTCACTTAGCAGAGTTCTTGATCACATGATCTGATCCTGCGTTGAACAGAATTTACGTACACAGCCTCCCGGTGTTCAGCATTTTCTTTGTTTTATTTTAATATGTGTTGATTAAGACCCTTCAGCATCTATCAAGAGAAGGCGATTTGCACCTAATGCATTACCCTCCCCCGATTTCTCTGTAGACTAAGGTCACAGCCCATTTTACACCAAGCCAAACCCACGCTATGCTTATACTTAATGAAACCCATCAGTCAGACCACTCCCGTCAGACCACTCCCGAGCCACGGTTGACACAATGCTCTTTAAACTCCACCCAGTCTGTCATTCTAGGACAACACAACTAGCTCAGTGAATGCATGTTTTGAAGGATCTATTTGAATTGAAATAACTTTATTCCATTGTCTTAAAGTTGTATGTTTCTTTCTTGCTTTTTTCATCTAGTGGTACACCCCTTTTTTTCTACATTGCCATCACGTTGTGACTATTTTACCTGCAACATTGTGATTTTTGAACTTTTAGCCTATTAATAATCTCACCTTTTCAATACAGCTAATTTACAGCTTAAAGGGGTGCTATCAGGTACTTTGAGAAAACAAAATCTATATTTATTGTAGTCATTCTTGGAACATGATGTATTCATTTTTTTCTTTCATGTTGTTGTCCGAGCACTATATATTTCTGTGTGCCTACATCAGCCAGTGCATGAATAGAGGCACGCCAGTATTACCCCGTGCGCCTCGAATAGGACACTTCCCTCTGCCTAGTTGAAAGGCTGAAGCTCTTCCTTATTGGATTCTCCTTTGGGACATTTTCAGTCTGACAGATGTCTTTGCAATGATGCTCTAGAGTTGACTTCTTATAAGGAGACGACTAGGTACATTTGTGCCAGATCAGCTCTTGCTGCATATGCTGGGGCCTTGGAGAGTCTTAGCAAAAATATTAGTGGCGACAAAGCGGAGAGCACAAATTCAAACTACGAAGAGACTTAGAGCCCCGGTTCCTCAAGATCATTCCCATCCACATCGGATGGCAACTCTGACTAAGCCAAAAAATTAAGTTAAGGCAGACACTTGGGCATCAAACTAAGCACCAACCCATCCATTCACCTTTTCTATTCGGTATGTGGTACCTCAATGAGCACAAACAAAGTGAGGCAAGAGAGGGAAACAGACACATACTTAGCCAGATGTAAGTCCAGACATATGCATGAACATGCGCTCCATGAGACGTTAGCTCTACACAAAGGGGGCACTAAACCACAACAAAACCTCAAAGGAAGTGGCAGAGGCTAGGACGACACTTCTCAATAGAGGCTTATTGTTTGCACTGCGGGCGATAGTTCACATTGACAGGATAGATGTGGATATTTTCAAATTCTTTAAGCAATACTCAACAAAACAGTGTCCTCCCATAACACACCAACAAGCAGACTCACAGTCCCTGATACTGATCACATGAAGCCCATATTCTCTTTATCTTCATTTGATACAGGAACACCTCCCATCCTCAACATCTTTGGCATAGAGACACAATGCACCACTGCTAGCGGTCCCAAACCAGCATGTCATTTTGTTCCTCAACTACTCAAGGATAAAACTGGAGGATAACTACTACAAAACCAAAAATTACTACAAACTTCATAAAACAATTGAACATACCTAGAGCTTACTTTGTGAGGATACAATCATAAAAGAGGCAATATTTTTATTATGAGCCGGCATGAATGTAACAGTGCAGACCACAGACCACCCTGAGGCATGAATTTCTGCATTCAATTGGACTGGCCCCCACACCTCAAGTACTTGCCAAACTAGTAAACAATCTAGATTCAGTTGTACATATATAACAAACGTGCCCAAAAATATTACATCTAAACAGCGTGATTGAAGTAGAGAGGATTAAGCCATAAAGGCATGGCAATGGAAGAATTAGTATGCAGCAGGCTTTTGAACGTTCCGGAAGAGCTGGATTCCACTGTGTGGTCTGTCTCCAGGCGTAAAGCTCAGTTGTGGAGTCATCATAAATGGGGTATATGTGTGGACCCTACAGGAACACGCCTTTAGCTTCTGCCTCAATGAGGCCTTCCACAAGAGAACTTCGGGAGATAAATATTCATTTAAGAAGTGAAAGAGTCTACTAGTGTAGGAACCAGATACCAACGTGTTAGGCAATGAAAGCAATGAGGATGGGTTCTTCAATCTGCATATCCTTGATAGTTCTTATATTCCAAACTGATGTTACCAAGTTCAAGGAGGAACGCTTTGTCCTTATTTGGAATCTTGTCAATTCAGACAATGATGCCAGACATTCTTTGCACTGAAACTTCCCATTTGCTTTTGCCAAGATTATATACAATTCAGACTGCTAGCAGGTTTCTTATGTAGGATAGTACACAATATTGAACTTGGTTTTTGTTAAAGTCTAGCTTTTTAAGTTAAAATTTGAAAAAAGAAAAGTTTGAAAATTAAATCTCTAACAAGAAAGGTCAACAATATACCTTGTAATATGCTTTGATTTTATATGCCTTTAGGTTAAAACATGTAATGTTCAAAATATACATTTATTTGGGCCATTTCATTTATTAATGGTGTGTTACAATTTGATGGAGAGACACTGCCTCCTTACCCTCTTTTTATCCGAGTGACCGTGCCTCTTCAATTACCCAAAACTATTCGTCCTCCTGCTCTATTTAAACATGTTTTTATTGTAATATTAAAATGAGTTGAAACTACTCAGTTTACACCCTCCAGGAGTCTTGTGTCTACCTCCTTATTATTTTGACTGCTTTTCTCTCTATTTCACTGTTGTTTTTCAAATGTTTGTGTATTCAAAGTTGGCTTTTCAAAACATAATCTGGCAAATTTATATGTTTAGAATTTAACACTAGGTGCCATGTATTTCTGGTCTTGCTTCTCCTCTGGAAACCATTCAGCAGTGAGCACCCTAGTGTGTAGATAGAGGCAGGCAATAAAATCTAGCACTATATCTAGGACACTCTGACAGATTGAACTGGAAGGCAGCGTCATGAGAGTCTTCTCAGACACAGCCAATGCCTCCCCCATCACCTGTGGTGTCCCCCAAGGATCCTGCATCGCCCCAACCCGCTATAATATCTTCACCAGGCCACTCAAACATCTTATACTCCCTCAGCATAGCCTACACCAACTATGCCGATGACACACAAATCCTGATCTCACTCTCAGGTAATTACACAGAGGATTCCAATACTCTCAACAAAATATATTCGACTAATCAGGCATGGATGGCAGTGAACCACCTCTGCCCTAACAGCAAAAAGACAGAAATCCTAATTGTCGGCACACCCCATGCCCGGAACTCACTCAACTCTCAATATACCTCTTTCCAGATCAACCAGTGTGTGATTCCAGTCTCAACCACACTAAAGACACTCACTGTCTACCTTGACGCCTCACTAACCATGCCCAGACAAGTTAGCAACATTGCCTCCTCGGCAGCCTATGCAACAAAAGTCCTCAACACAGCCAGACCCTTCCTCACAAAATACAATTGTCTCACCATTGCCCGGGCCATCATTGGCTCCAAGATAGACTATTGTAACGTCCTCTTCACAGTCACCTTCACAAAAAATATTTAAAAACTGCTAATTATACAACATAATGCCCTGAGAGCAGTCCTGAATATCCCCAAATGAGAACACATCTCCAATGCCAGAAGGGAAGCTCATTGGCTGCTCATCCAGGAACGTATCCATTTCAAAACATTTTCCATTGCCCACAAGTGCCTCTCTAATACAGAACCTCCTTACCTCACACAAAGAATCACCAAAGCCCACTCCTCGAGACCCACTAGGTCCCCTTACTTAGACAGACTCTTCATGCCAAAAGTGAGAATTGTAATTGCTGGAGGCTCCAGTTCCCCTACCCCCCTTCCCCCAAACTCTGGAATGACCTCTGCCCTTCCCTGATGGCTGACAAATCCTACTGGATCTTTTGCAAAGCCCTCAAAGCACAGCTCTTCTCCTAATTTCACCCCTTCCCCTAAAGTTCAGCTATTTTGTGACACCTCACCTCAGTATACTCAGCAAGACTAATATCTACTTAAACACTGCCACTATGCAACCTATGTAACCTTACCTCAGTATCCTCAGGAGGACTAATATCTACTTAAACACTGCCACTATGCAACCTATGTAACCAATGTAACCTTACCTCAGTATCCTCAGGAGGAACAATATGTATCTGGGGGATCCAGTCTACACTTTCTATAAAGAGACAGAGTTTTCCACTCCATCAGTGTGCACAGGGATGTTAATCCCAGCTCGTACGTTATTGCGTGAATTGGTGCACACATCAGCAAGTCCAATACTCTCTGCCAAAACCTGCCCTCCAATGCCATCCACCATACAAGGTCCGTTGCCAGGAATAGCTCTGAGCCATGGGTGGCGATAGCCCTTACCTTGGCCTTATAAAATTTGAACACTAGGATCAGAGTAAAGCACCCAAATCTTTTAAAGAAGATCCATGCTTGTGATGCCAAACGTGTGACCCTCGTTTTTAGTTGAGCAATCGTGGGACTATCGTTTAAGCTATTATTCATCAACATCCCCAAGTACACGAAGGAAGCAGTCATCTCTATTTGTTCCCCCTTTAAATGCAATACTGGTCTAGAAATGTTCCTCCCAACTGTAGGCTCCAGGATTAAGATTTTCATCTCTGGGACATTGATCCTATGCTTATTTAGCTGTTGTTGAAGCCCAATAGATGTTTGGTTAATTAAGACCAAATCATCTGCGTAAAGCAAATGGCCCCCGTGCCCCCCATTGAGCGTCAGTGGGAACAATCTTATCTTGACCAATGATGGTCCTAAATACGAAATAAAGAAATTAAACAGATCTGGTCCAAAGGGCATCCCTGTTTAAGGCCATACCTTGTTTCTATTGACTCTGAAAGATGACCCCTGTTTTCTAATCTTACTCTCAGACAGGCATATATTAAAATTCACACAGTTACTCTTGCAGTAACAAGCGCCAGCTGATGCACAACCATGTAATGAAAGGGGCACAGACACATCCTCTTGGATTAGAGACAGATGTAAAGGGTCCCCAAATAGTATACAGTACTTGTCATGGACCTTTGCAGTATTGGTCGACACACAATGCAACCTTTGCCACAATCGCAGCCTGTAATGTCATTGAGGGACCTCTGCTTGAGTTATTTCTTTTGTATTCATTGCTGATATGTCGAAAGAGAAACTAATTCGCCATCTCAACTATATTCAGTGTGGGGCTTTGGACCGAAATTATGCTTACCATGTGCAAGGTTCGACACAAGCCGATGTATGGTGGTTTGTCCATATGCCAATGCTCATCTAGGCTTCTATAGGCTTCACACCTGTAAGGTTGTTCAGTGGTTGTGACACGGCCCTCTGAGTGAGGAAGTTATGAGAGATGGGTTTGAATACCATATCCACCAGCACCTTTTGGAATTAACCTTGTTTTTTTGTCACATTTTTTTATTTCAGTAGAAATAAAGTGAACACGCTTTTTCATTAAAATGAGCGCTACGTCAATACTATGGTGTCATTGGCAATATTGTATGGGGTGGAAGCAAATGTATCCTTTTAATTTGGGGCTGGGCTTTGGGTGATAGTGAGTCCCATAACACTTGAATTGCACATTCCATTATTCTAATAGTGTGAGATTTGGAGCTTGACCCTCCATGTATTTGGCCACCTGTTGGAATTGGCCTTTTTACATTTTGATTGTGTTGCTTATGTTTTCATATCTGGAAAAAATGACAGACTGCCTATGTCTGATTGGAGCTACGCTCAGGAGCTGTACATGTAGGCCGGGCCGTGATACGGTACAGTGCCAAAAGCACACATTTGCAAGCCATGGACATTTAACACCCTTTTTTGTGTTTAGCCAAATACTAATACTAAGGGGGTGTTAGTTAGTCTTTTTCTATTGTGTTTTTATTTTATTTCAATCATGTTGTTGCTACAGTGCAGTAGCATTCCTTTTCACACCTGCTCCACTTTGGACGAATGTGCAGGATAAAAGCTGAGCAGCTGTAACCGGATGACCACCGGACAGCACTAATTTAATGTATTATAACCGTGCCTTATTCTGCCTCCTTAGTCTTCCCTCCGCCAATGCATTATGTTTGGGTAGTAACCAGGGCAGTGCCCTATTGAGACAGCACAATTTTGCGTCAGCCCTCTGTTCTCTGGGTGTGGGTGGTAACCAGGATAGTGTTGATTTCTTTTATTATAACCATTCCATATTCTGAAACTGTGTTACAGCCGCATATCGGCTGGGCTATGAAGCACCACCCTGGCCATTGTCCTGGATGGATACACATGTGTATGCTAATTACAGCTGTCGTCTAACATTCGGATGAAGTTACGTGCAGGTTGTTGGGTGTGGGGCTGGACCAAAGTGTGGAATAATTATATTCTGCTAATCTATATCCCAGACCTTTCATGCAGTTGAGTCTGAGTGTACTTCCCTCACCGTGTTGCTTCAAATCCCTGCCATGTGTTTGCACTAGAGCAGGGACTCACAGCGGTACAGTTCATGGTACTTTTCTCATGGCTCGCAGTTTGTGTCTTTTACCCACGTTATGGACATGCACCTTGCTGATGGCATCTAAACATGTACAGTAATTCAGACCACACTCTACAGTATGCGTGTTAATACAGTTTGCAACTTCCATTTCATATTTAATATAAGATCTTTGACGTGTATCTGTACTTATTATTCTGATGCCAGCCTGGGTAAATGGAATGACCCTACATTATCAGAATATGAATGGTCGAAACATAATTGCAAAGATTTGTATCACATAATAAGCTTCAAATAATAAACACACTGATGAAAATGTAACATTCTGTACCACCACATCATTTCTAGTGGTTGTCCAATTTTTGAAGTGCTTGCTAAATTGATAATGGTCCCACCAGGTTTAACCCCTTAAGTGCCAAGGACCAGTATGCTTGTCCTTTTTGCATAGATCTGCATAATAGCCTGGTGCTTACTCTGGTCCTCAATCTATCACAAGAGCACCAGGTAGGCTTTCAGCCTTCTGAGAACCTATGTGCTCGAGAGGACACTTGCATCACACTCTCCTCTTCCTCACAGTGCCGCTTGTGGCCAGAGCTAGCGATTGAAGGTCTGGGTGCACACACCATGTGAAGGCATTACGAAGCATGACACAGACAACAGACCTAGGGCCCATCATGAGTTGGACCTAAGCCCTTAAATGCGGCTGTAACGCTATTACCGCTGCATTTAAGGGTTGGCCCAATCATGAGTCTGGTGGTAAGTGGGAGTTTTACCTCCAGCTCCTTGCTGGAGGTAAAAATGGCCCCTTAGTGACTGTTTTTGCCCATTTTCAGCACTATTACCACCAGCGCAATTACCGCCAGCGCTAAGAGTGCCCCCAACCCATCAAGGAATGGGAACTTACTGCTGTACCGCTACTCGTGATCCGGCGCTAATAGGACCAGACCAAGCAGCGGTAACGCTATTTGCGCTGGCGTTATCCTGGCAGTATTACCGCTTGGATACGGCAAGACTCCTGATGAGACCCTTAAAGTTCAAATACAAGATATTTATTAACTTAAATGTCAGGATGACAAAACAGCGTAACTTGCCCTATGCTAAGGTGGGCTTTCCGTACCTGAACAAAACTAAGGAAAGTCTCAGTCAAAGAGTTCAACTTAAAAGTCTGCCTGTGTCCAAAACCTATATTTGCCCTCACAGCTAAAGCTAAACAGTGTGTAGGGAAATCAATGATCAAAGAAATACTGATCAACACAAAGTCTGAGCTTCTTCCAGCTCCCAGCTCCAAACTTATTCTTCAGCTCCCCTACCCCAAGTTCAAGACAGTTCCACAAAAAGGTCTTAGGATTTACCTTGTTGAAGTTGGAAAAGTTGCACAGACTTCTCAGGGCTCCCTTGCCCAAGTTCAAAGCAACACAATTCAAACAAAGGTGTCTTGAGGCCCCATTCTCAGGGCGATACTTGTAGGTTATCAAGTCTTAGGGTTCCCTCCCCCAAGACTTCAATGTAGCAACCAATATGTAATTCCATCTTTTAAAGTTCAGTTTAACAGTGGGTCAACCTGTCCTCCTTCTGGTTTGCCTCACCAGTTCACTTGCAGTGCTCCATCTTGGATGGTTTCACCATGTCTTTATGTTCACAATTCAGGGCTCACTTGTCTAGGTGCAGTTATCAGATGAAACCGTCCACCCATCACAAGTTGCTCAACTGGGTCCCCTTTTGCTATTCAGCCTACACAGGTTCCTCTGCATTTGCTCCTGTGTACAAGGTCACGTTGCTTATTGGCCTGTTGGCTCTTTGTGCAATATATTCACTCCCCTGGCTTCTTCTGATTATCATCTTGGCTCTGCCAGAATTCACTGACAAAGTTCACTTGGTGAGGGTCTTGTTCATGCCCCACCTTTGGTTGCACTCTTCATACTTGTTTCCTTCACCATGGGTTGCTTTCATATTGGAATGTTCTTGTTTAGCCCTTAAGAGCCATTTGCTTTGTTTATAAAGTTTATATTTACTTTCAATATTCAATCTGGTTTTAACTCGTAGGTATTCTATTAATTCGGTATTCAATCTGCTTGGGGTAGCATTGTTTTAAAACTTCAATTCCGTTCAGCATTTAATATGTGTTGTTTCATACTGTTTACACATTTCATTCAGTTCAGTCCTCAATATATGTCGTTTTAAGGCTGTTTTCAGCTTCCATTCAGTTTGGTATTCAATAGATATAGTTTAGCGCTAGTCTTCACTTCCATTCAATTCAGTATTTGATATATACAGTCTAGTGCTATTTAGAACGTACCATTACCTTCAGCATTCAATATGTACTTATCATGAATTGAAGTTTTCATTTATACGGCACTTTGTTGGTTGCACCAGCCCACTTGTAGCGCCCCGTTTCCGAGTTTCTTTCCCCCAACACTTACCGGTCAGCTGTGTCTTGCTCCGGTGGCTCTTGCTGCTTTGTCAGGCTTCCCAGACTGGCGCTCCCACCTCTGTGAGCCCCACTCGCATGTCACTTCCACTTCGGCATGTGCCGGCAACCCTTTTGCCTCTGGGTGGACACGACCAGTGTCCTTTCTCTCTCCTTTGCTCGTTCGTATCTCCGAGCTGCTTAAGCTCCATCACGGAGGCTCGCACACCTCGGGATTGTCGGCCGGCGTCCTGGTCACACTTCAGGTCTCACCACGACTGCCTCCTCATGGAAAGGGTCCCCTGGACTCTCCTACATAGGCCTCCCTGTTACT
This sequence comes from Ambystoma mexicanum, assembly GCF_040938575.1. Taxonomy (NCBI): domain Eukaryota; kingdom Metazoa; phylum Chordata; class Amphibia; order Caudata; family Ambystomatidae; genus Ambystoma; species Ambystoma mexicanum. The sequence continues at coordinate 1,082,398,318 of NC_090935.1, read as the reverse complement.
CTCCTTAATAGTCTCCCTTTATACAGGTGCAGCCCCTTGACAGGCTGCAGGTATGGATGTCTAATTAGACTTGCCTGACCATAATTAAGGGGATTTGCCATACCTTACAGGTATCTTCCTCATCTCAGTACCAGAGTGGTAAAATGAAGGTGTAGTGTTCATTACTCTTAGCCTCCTCTTCCTCATCCCAGTACTTTCAAGTGCTAAATGTGGGGAAATGAGGGGGGCAGTCTTGCAATAACCCATAAAGGTCGGGGAGGGCTAGGTTGGTTAAGATTAGAAAATGTGGTATACAATGTTACTATCTTACCCGCTAGCCCCTGGGGATCTCTCTCTCAGGTGACCAGGGCACGGACATCGCCTTTGGATCCAGGCCCTGGGGGTGGACCAGTGCGGGTGGATCACCTTGGTGAGGGGTCTTCAGGGAGTGGGAGTGAGATAACCGATGGTGAGATGCGCTATTCACCCTTATTTTGTTTATCAAACCCATTCTATGTTTTAGGATGCTCCGAGATTCCCACTCCCCCCCCCCCTTTTTACACAAACACTGGGCCGAGAAAGAGGATGACTGAGAATAACATCTCTGACTTGCATACATCGTACTGGCCAAGAACTGCTAATCGGGTCAGGCAAAGTGAGGCACTTCATACTAAGTACATACACCTGATACCAATTAGCTCTCTTCACACAAATAAAAGGCAGAAACCAAGGACACACTCTGAGCAAGGTGGAACACGAGACTGAGCAGAACTTCTGGGAGGAAGGCACATCTACTGGCGCAGAGAACAGTTCAAGGGAAGAGAGCAGTGGGCTGAAAATCCCAAAAGGTTGTTGCCTCCAACAGGCCTCCAACAGGCCACGAAGGATGCGTGGAGAAGGCCAGATCTCACAAGTGAAGATTGCATTGTGTTCCAAGGATGCCACCGACCCTCCTGGGTGAACGGCATAGTTGGGGAGGTGAGGTCAAGCCTGCGGTACTAACCTTGACTTGAAAATCGGAAAATGCCAAACAAGAAAGAGGCACACATGGCCGGTGAGTAGGCAGGCGACCTGAGACTGGTGTGTGCTAAAGTGAATGAAGTAGCAACATCATATCACAAGTGATAGGCTACACGTGTGTGGATGAGACACAAAGAAAGTCAGACGTGTGAATGAACTTTGATGTTAAGAACAGCTGGGAAATCAGCAATACTAAATAACGGAGTGGTCCGGTGAAAGAAAGTAACCCACTCGAAAGTCTCTGAGAAAGGTACTTTGTTTAAAACGAGAAAGTGAATGGATAGTGAAAGTAAAAGGAAGAAGATTAATTCCTGGAGAATGGAAGAGTGAAATTAACACAGTGAACTTCGAATCAAAGTGGTCCTGCAGTGGTCGGACAAATAAGCCACCCACATTCAAAAGTCTTTGATATGTGAAAGGGGTCCGAGCCCGGCAGGGGTAGACCCGAAGTTTGTGTTGAAAGTTATTGTGAATGGTCTGAGCCCAACATTAAGTAAGCCTGGGGAAGGTAGCCCCCTCCACCTGCAACTTGTGTTGGACTTTATCATAGGAGATCTGAGCCTGACACAGGGAGATCTAAAAGAATTGTGTGGTGAAAGTTCTGAGCCCAGCAGAGGGGTATCTTTTAGGAACATTTTGGATAAGAAATTATTTTGGAAGAAAGAGAAAAGTCTTGAGTGTGGAAGGTCATGCAGGCCTCGATCCACAACTTTTTCAACTGTGTATATTGTATGGAAAGCCGAGACACAGTGTGTCATCCTGCCTACACGGATCGCCGTACTCTATGAGGCCTATCGTGGGGAGGAGAGCTGGTTCAACCACATTATCATTTGAAAACTGACTTTTCCTTTTGTAGAAATTTTTCCTTGTCACTCTTTTTGTACAAGAGATAGGGAAGGCATAAGGTTTTTTAGCATAGGCAGTTTTGATTTGACAGACTCCACTAGGACTGCGTCATTTATTATTATCTTAGTTATAGGGCAGAATACACGTTTTTCCAATCCCAACAATTTAAATAAAGGTTTTACAAATTGTACCTATTGTGTCAGTCTCTGCTTGTGATACCATGCCTCCCCTACAGTACCTGACTCCCAAACTCTGAGGACCCTCCACCCAGGTGATCATCCCTCGCTTTTTCACTCCCAGGGTCGGAATCCAAAAGCAATGGCCTTTCCCAGGCCACCTGAGGAGAGAATCCATGGGGTTTAGGAGTGAGGAAACCGTCAGGTTTCTCACAACCCCCACTGAATGGCAAAAAACCACCTAGAGGAAAAAGGATAAGCACCATCTAGAAAGGCCATTGCATTAGGACCAAAATATTGTTAAGAAGTGTTGGCAATGGGGCCAATTTGCCTGATAAAAAAAGTGATATGTAAAAATGTTGCTGACAGATAATGTAACAATGGCTCCTCAGAGTTAACCTTTGCCCACATTTAATACCGGACTTGAATTGAAATGTTATTTCTATTGCGCTCGTACACAGGTGTTTCAGAGCAAGACAAGGCAAGGGAGGGGAACAGTGGAGAACAAAACAACAACTAGGCCCAGTGACATTGAGAGCGTGCAAGTGCATGGGAGAGGGGGAGGGGAAACGTGCATGGAAGGGGGGAGAAGGGGAAAGTGCGGAGCAAAGGAGAAACAGATAAATAATAATAAATAAATAATAAAGACAACAAATAGTGGTGGTGCAGCCAGCAAGTGGCAAGTGCTGGGTTTAAGGCAGCAGACAGAGTAGGTCTGATAAGTGCAGGAAGAAAAAGGGGGGACTGTATGGGTACAGATACAGACCCCAGTGCAAGGGGTGGCCTGGAGGCAGTGCAGGAGGGTGTCAGGGTGAGCAGGTTCCTGGGCCCGGAGGACAGAGGGTGGCCAGGTGCACAGTGCTCCTAAAGTGTCCCTCAAGATATGACACTTGTAACAAAGGAATCCACACAGTACACGGAGACTTGTTATGCAGTTCAATAAAGATAAGGGAAGCACATGAATGCCCAGCATGGAAGATAAAACAAAAAAATGTATGTTCTACGATCATAAACAGTGTCAGAATAGATACAAAAATAACATGTGTCCCTACCTCCAAAATCACCATAGCCGTACGTCAAAGCGTCCAGGCCCTGTTCTAGAAGGCAAGGTTTCTAGGTTATTCCATGTTATATTTTGAATGATGCAGAAAAAATGTGAATACATTTTTACCATTTTACATCATCTTGTAAATGTTATAATAGATCTCATTAAATAAAATTTAACACAAATGGTCTATGTGAGTTCAGAGGTCTTACACTCACCGTTTGTAGGAGGCCACTGACATGTTTCTTTTTGTCCTGAATGATTGACCTTACTCTTCCTTGATGATACCTCAATCAAGTGCTCATCAAGGACACCCATGTAGTATGAATCTCTCAGATACCCCTGGGTCTGCCAGGCTTACAAAGTACCAAATGTACCCTGTTTTCTTGTGTGAGTCTTCTCATACAATAAGTTGTGTGGGTCTAACTGATTGGTGGTGGACTATCATGTTTACTCCCAATGGCGTACAGCCTGGTGTAATATCGGTAATGTCCTTAATAGAAAGGCCCTCTGTAAAATCTTGGGTTTAGCTTACCAGCCTAACTTTGTGTCCTGCAAGAGTGAGTGGCACACATATGTTTCATATACATACTGTTATGTAATTTAATGTTGCTGGATATTGTATATTGGGACTTCTGCCATTATGGCAGCCTCTTGGCAGTCGGATATGGGCATGGCTTCTGCCTGCTTTGGAAAAGTGAGAACTCCAGAGTCAGGACCAAATCTGGCCAGTTGCTTGAATGATGTTAGGATTCCTTACCGGAATGAACATCTAAGTAAAGTAAGGGAAGATTCCAGCAAAATTTTAAATGTGGAGACTGTGATGAATCCCAGGATTTTGTTACTGTTTCTATGGGGGAATCACCTTGTCATGAGGCAAGGGAGGTGAGGTTTCTCTACCTGATAGTCCCCCTAGGGGTGGCGCTCAGCGGGTGGCTCTCATGGCGAAGAAAAACCCCTATGGGACAGGGGACAACACTTTAGGAGATACATGGTATAATTCCCCTACACCCTAACCCCCTCACCCTGTTGCCCTGCACAAAACATAACCTCACACACTTCCATGTTTGTCTGCACAATAGACAATGTCACTTCCCCAAGAAATACAGGGACGAGGAAGAGCAACAACAGCCTTGTGAGGAGTTAAAACCTCACTACTGGGACAAGGAAGAGAAACAACAAACTAGTGAGGAGTGAAGACCTCACGAGGAAGAGGCAAGGATATAAGTGGCAGGTTCCGCAGAACAAAGGGGCGTGGACTTGTTTCCATAAAACGGCTAATACCGTTCATCTCATAAAAAGGGAAGAATCAATGGGAAAGGGGAGAGGCCCTACCAGGAGGAAGCAGGATATTTAAACACTGGCAGCTGTAGTGGAGACGGGACGGTGATAGTAGCGGAATCGGGATGCGCACCCGCTGGCAAAGATGTCCCTAGAAGCTCTGGTGCAGACAAACCACCGTGAGAGGCAGAAGCCTGAGCTACCATCAAGTCAGGAGGAGAGGAGCATGTGGGGAAGCTGAGACACGCAGCTCAGAGGCCGAGAGTCAGTGTGGAGCATCTGCAAACCATAGAAGCAGCGAAGGGAAGCCGTTAAAGCCCAGAGCACCCGCAAACAACTGAGAAGCACTGGTAAGTTCTACAAAGAGGTTGGTTAGATCAGAATAAGTTGACGTACGACTAGTAGAAGGGAGGATCACGAAAGCGAGTCCGGGACCCCCACCCATATACCTAATCACAACCTCCACACCAATCTTCATAGTCACAGTACCTGGCAGGATAGTACACCAGGTTGGCTGTGAGCAACAACGTAGTAGTAGTAGTAGTAGTAGTGTTAGTAGAAGCAAAGCAAGAAGATCATAATTAAAGACAAGATGACTTTGTGACTCACACTCACATGAAGAGAGAGCCAAAGCAATCTTCATATGCACTGCATCTGGCAAGAGAGGATACCAGGTTGGCTGTGAGCAAAGAAGGAGTAGTAGTAGTCAAGCAAGAAGACCACAATTAAAGGTGAGTCTGAGATTCACACCCACATGAAGAGAGAGCCAAAGCAATATTCATACTCAGAACATCTGGCAGGAAAGTATACCAGGATGTCTGTGATCAAAGAAGAAGTGGTGGTAGTAGTAGTAGTAGTAGTAGTAGTAGTAGTAGTAGTAGTAGTAGTCAAACAAGAAGAATAACATTAAAGACAAGTCTGGGACCTGCACCCACATGAAGAGAGAGCCACAGCAATCTTCATACCCACAGCACCTGGCAGGAGAGTATACCAGGTTGGTTGTGGCCAAAGAAGTGCTAGTAGTCAAACAAGAACACCACAGTTAAAGACAAGATGTGTCTGTGACTAGCACTAACATTAAGAGAGAGCCAAAGCAATCTTCATACTCACAGCAGCTGGCAGGAGAGTATAACAGGTTGGGTGTGACCAAAGAAGGAGTAGTAGTGGTAGTAGTCAAACAAGAATACCACAATTAAATTAAACACCAAGTCTGGGATTCACACCCACATGAAGAGAGAGCCAATGCAATCTTCATTCGCACAACACCTGGCAGGAGAGTATATGGGGTTGGCTGTGACCAGCATAGCAGTAGTAGACAAGCAAGAACATGCACAATTGGAAAGTACAAAGAAGACAAACCCTGGGACTCACCCACATGAAGAGAGAGCTAAAGCACTCTTCATAGTCACAGTACCTGGCAGGATAGTGTACCAGGTTGGCTGTCAAACCAAAGAGAAGGAAAGATGAAAAGACCCTCATTGAATATTCGGAGCACACGACAATCTGGGAGTGAGTTTGTCCTTAAACACTAAAAGAGAAAAAGACCCTCATTGAACATTCGGAGGCACAACAACCTGGGAGTAAGTTTGGAGTTTATTTGTTGCACCATTTTGGAACTTTGTTGTTGCAAGCTGGAACAGAACTTTGGGACTAAAAATATCCCCTTTTCACGTAAGTTTAGGTTTTAGTGTGAGGGCTGAAAATAGGAATCTTGAAATGGCGATGGACTATTTTGAGCTATCCTGACAGACCCTTTAGAATATTATTTCGAAGCAGAGAAACCCCTCTTAGTATTTGGGTGAGGAAGACATTTTTCTACCCCATATTTGTTTAATAAAAGTCTTTGCCAACAATCATACCACCTGTGTGCCAAGCTCCTCCTTTCACACCCTTACAAGACATACAGTGATTTGGTGGCAACCACATTTTAAATGTCTGTAACCCTATGATTGGGACTTGAGTTTAAATTTAGCACACACAATTCCCAGTTACCCAACTATCTGCTTATCTGGTCTATCAAAGGAAGTCACCTTAGGGGACAAGTTCTTCGACCAAAGATGAATCGTGAGAGAACTCTGCCAGACTCCATCATCCTAAGACTCTGAAGTGAAGCTCTGCCAATGTGTATGTGCACACACACCAGTCATTCAGTAACTAGAGAGAAGACACGCAAGATGCTCACTTCCCTTTATCTGACAAGACCAGTGGAGTCACATGGTCTCTTGATCCACCCATCCAGTGGAGTCACAAACATTATTGATCCACCTACCCTGAGACTCCTGACTGTGACCTCTATGTGCATCCTGACCTAGGAAGGAATGGACATTGTAAACCTGTAATATGTGACACCCAGCAGAGCCTGTGGCCTATGGTTCTTACAAGCATTATGAGAAGAAACACCAATAATGTCTGTGCCCCTGCGGGTGCAGTTTCCAGCCTCTGAGGCTGACTTAAAAACTAAATTACAAACCTTTGATTCTGCATCTGCCCCAGAGAATGCAGGAGAATACTTCAAAGGCTTTGAAGAAAATATTGATAAAGCGATTTCAGGAGCACTTTGCCTGCCTGAACTGGGTTGAGATATCTGAGGCATACTTGGCATCATCATTCTTAGGTAGTGGATTGGGCGGATGCAACAAGAATTGGCCAACCTGTCAAATTGTAGCACTGGGGAATGCTGAAGAACTGAGCCACTTGCCGAATTGTAGCATACAGCATTAATTGGAAAGCTGCACTGTTACATTTTCAACTGTGATCAAAGGCATGGGCCCTCGTTAGGACTCCAGTGCTAAACCTTGGTGCTGTTAGCACCATGGTCCATGCCGGAGTCCGCCGTGGAGAAAGGGGGAATTACCACCCCGTTCCAAGTTTGGCGGGGCGGTAATTTCCCCTTTCTCCATGGCCCTTCCCCATTCCCATTTTTGCCCCATAGGGCTCAGTGGGAATGGGGAAGACGGCAATTACGGTACCGCAAATTGCGGTACCGTAATTGCCATCAAGGTCCCTTTGCGGGTCCCTACTTTAACGGCTGGTCCAGACCAGCCGTTCAGGTCGGGAACCGCAAAGGGACCTCGTAGTAAGGCATTAAGGGGATAACGGCGCTGCAGCCTTTTACGGCGTCGTTAACCCCTTAACGCCAGGGTCGTAATGACCCCCATGATCTGGAAATGCAGAAGAGGAAGAACTGCAGTTTCAACTGAGTAACATCACCTATTTGCTGAATTGGCCAAGCAGGCCAATTAAAGCATGAAGAGACTGTAAAAAAAGGACTCTTGTTGCAGCTGATTCTTTTTTTTAAATAACTGTGGGTTGCCAAGAAAATAGGCAGCAAGTCATGTCACGCATTAACGATGCAGCCAGAAAATCCTTTCACAGGGTTGTTGCAATTTTATGAGCACTGAAAGAATGCAGAGAATGTTCAAGAACATTAAAGCTAAAGTGAGGTTAGCTTTGTTCTGAACACTCCCTGGTGTTGTCACACAGCCTGAATAGGAGAACCTTGGCTTTTTATCATTAACATGTGTCTGGGTACTTCCGGTTACCCCACGATAAGCCTTAGTGACACCAAGATTGTTCCTACACATTTAATTCCATTATTCAACTTCTATTGCTGACCTGCTTTTGTAGATATTCATTGTACGTACCCGATTTCAGATGAAGCATCCTATTTTTAGTATCGGCACATGGAAAACCATTTGTCATAAATAATACAAACTCGTACTGTCTTTCTCAAGTCCATATGTGAGGTTTCTCTATGGATGTCTGTGAAGGGGAGAATGGGCCTTCACACAGCCCCTACATGGCCAGGCTTCCCTCCTTAGGATCTCCGCATCAATAATTGAGAGGAAAATGATCTTCAATAGTAACAAGAACTTGAGACCTTGGATTGCAGAGAAGTGGCAGATTTTACAGCCATTATATCCTCCCATCTAAATCTGTATGATATCAGAATAAGAACATATTTTCTTTTTGTTGCATTTGGCTAACATACAAACCTTAAGCACCGACTGCAAAATTCATACAATCATTTACAAACAAATACATCTATATGGAAATAATACAGCATACACATTTAGAATTACAAAATATTCCTAAAAACCTTACAAATTCACACAAGCTTTTCAAATTCCTTCCAAATAAAATGTGCAGCAGCAGACATTACCAGCGACTCCACAGAATACATACTACTCCAAAATTGATCTGTGCAAATTGATTCTATCTTACTAACAAATGTGAGGTAACCATTGGCATACCTTCCCTCTAGTCTCTGACAGCCAGTCAGAACATGTCTTGAAGTGACAACTGAGATGTTCCACAGTCTACAAGTCCAATTTACATATGGGATTTTATTTCCAGGCTCCTATATTTTCATGTTTCAAAGAGATGGAACCTGAGCATCAGTACATATGGTTGAAGGTGTGTTGTGAAATATGTAAAGAACATCAACCCCAGTGTACATTATGTACTTACAGATTCAAGTGTAAAACCTTTTTTTTTTATCTCAGACATATTTGTCAAATCTAAAAATATGTAGATATTTCTATTGCCACAACATGCTGTCAGGGACCCTCAATACTGCTACTTAGTCTGTTTGCTATTCCTTATAGTAGCTCTTTGTCATGAGGGGTGTAACGTAAATAGAAGGCATAAAAGCATTGTGTAAGGATCTTGGGGCTCATCACGAGTTGGATGGCATCCCGGCGGGATACCTCCCAATACAAATAGCGTTACCGCAACTTGGCTGTTAATCCCCATTTTTACCCAAGTCCATAGAACTCTTTCAGGCATTTTCATCGCATTTACTGTGGCGCAAATTGCGCTGTGGTAAATGTGCCAAAAAATGGGTGGAAAGTTGCTGTGTTCACACCAAGCTCAAAGCTGGAGGTGAGTGCTCCAACCTTACCCAAAAGTCGTGATTGGGCGGAGCAGTAATGCAGTGGTAATACCGTTACTGCTGCATGTTCACTACTCCACCCAACCCGTGATGATGCCCAATGCATGCCTTCAATTCAACTCACGCCCCGTTTTCAATCATTGTATGGCGCGGGGGGAGTGCTGGACCACAACTTGCGCCTCCGCCGCTCTCTTCCTCTTCACCATACAAATACTCCCAGCATTTGCGCTGACATGGATTTTTATGGCGGTGCAAATTCTGTGGTTCCCTATGGGGTCTGCCAGCTTTATGTTGTAGCAAAAAGCAAGCAGACCACATAGGGACCCATTGTAAACAGTGTTGCCATGCGTACCTGGCAGGCAGCGTTTACTCAATTTTCATGGCCAATTGCAAAAGGCAGCATACACACCTGTACACTGCCTTTTACCCTGCACTCCCGAGCACAATTCAGCAATTCAGCAAAGGATACCCGCCTTTGTCATGTTTACACATAACGGGTCCTCGCAGACGAATTACGGGACTCATGAAACTGAGCTCCATGGTGATATTTCAGAAAAGTGTGATAGGAATTATTTTATATGCTTATTGTAGGTTTTGATACTTTGGCTTTCTCAGTAAGGCAAGTGTAGCATTCCTATTTATAACAAAAAAATATTTTGGAAGCGATCATTAAAACTTTCAAAAGAGCAAGTTTGCAAAGTCAAATAAAATAATTTCCTTTTCATAGCTTCTTTTGTCGAGAACACACAACATTTTGTCTCTGTTCTCCTTCTAGGAAAGGGCAAGGCTTCTTCTGTAATCACCAAGGCAATGTTTAATTGAGGGCAGACAGATGGAGAGACTGAGAGAGATTAATGAACAGAAAGAGGATATAAGAGAGGGACACAGACATACAGGGAGAGCGAGAGTCAGAGACAGCGAGTCACACAAAGGACAAAGGTTTAATGTAGAGAGAGAGGGGGAGGGAGAGACATACACACACAGAGGGATGGATCAAGGGAGTGAGAGAGAAAAGAAGAAAGCGAAAGAAAGACAGAACCAGAGAGTGAGAGAGAGACAGAAAGTGAAAGACAGCAAGCGCAACTGTGAGGAATTTGCCCATCTGCACAGTGTGTGTGATCAACCTCTGTAAAATGTGTGGGGCTAATCCGCACAAATGTTCCTATGCTCACTGCACAACATACACATAGACCTGTGTACTCTGGGTGGATACAGCTTACAGATGCCATCCACCCTTTCATATTTAGTTGGGATCTGACCGGTGGAGAAGATGATGCCTCTCCAGAATGGGGAGGGCCAAATCTTCCCCCTGCCATGACCAGCTTAATTAACTAACAAAGGCTCCATGGATCTGCCTTGTCCTTTTGTTGGGCCCTGTAGCTGGTGGCAGCAAGTTACATGCTATTCACAGTGTAATTCAAACAGGCCCACATGTGGCCTGGCTGCACAGGCTAACAAAGGAGACAGGAAACCCCAACAACCTTTCATATGCAACTGTGTCAACCTGATGCCATTTCCCGTCCTCAGTATCAATTGACAGTAAAATGTCATGTCTGGGAATGCATGTTTACAGTAGTCAATCCCTCAGGGGGACCCCATTCAGAAGGTACAAGTATGTGGTTTGACAGAGCCAGAAAGTCTTGTCTCACTGCAGCTTCAAGGGAGACCTGACACTTTAATCACAAGCCACAGAGAGCTCCATTAACCAGAGGCACCCTTTCATTTACAACAGACAGGAAGATTGGTGGGACTTAGTATTACATGTTTTCACCCCTTTACCTTTTCGGTTGCAAAGCTCTCCGATTATGACCTCACACATACAGGAGATTGTTGGTGGGAACCCAGGATTGGTTCATTAAGGTAGGCTTAGCCTACACCAATCCCTCTGGTCAATTTGGCTTTAAAAGAGGGCTAAGCCCCTCTTTTGTCAGATCATCTGAAGGCTTCACCAGAAGCAGAAAGAAGAACTCATCATTGGACGTTGGCTGAAGGTACAGTCTATCTTACATCTTGCGCCAGTAAAGAGAGGCCAAGAGGGAAACAAGATCCCTCCCATAAACATCTCCCAGGGAACAGAGTAAAAGACTGAATCCAGAGGACCCTCCAGTAGTTCCAGAACTGGTACGCAGCCAGCACACAGCATGAGCTGCAAGGCTCTGCAGCAAGCTTCCAAGCTGGGAAGCACCAGAGAGTCTCTGGAAACCCCAAACTATGGACAAAACAGCTGCCTGAAAGACTTTCCTCAGCTTAGGGCTATCCGCCTTAAAGGATGACACAAGCCCAATGAAGAAGTATGGAGATGTGCATCGACAAGCCTCTACCGATGTCCACCTTAAAGGACATTTTCAAGGCAGTTGAACCCCTCGAGCTGTAACCAACTCCACCGCTGACTGTTGTTAAACCACAGTCGCTAAAGCCATCCGAGACACCTCGATGGCTGCTTCAGAAACGCTAACCCGCAGTGAGACAACGATTCCTGAACCTGAGCCGCTGTGTAGACCAGCCTGCAGGTGCCCATGCAGCTTCACTCGCTGAGGTGACTGCTGTCTGATACCCACAGCTGTCTCCCATCTAGAAACTGCAAGGTGCCCTGAAACCCACTCGCCCCTGTCGAGCAGCAAGAACTCCTACAGCACAACTTACATTGTGGTTCTGCCCCCCTGGTCCTTCTCTTCAGGCCCCTAATGACATTTTACAACCCATTGCCCCCTTTCTGCTGAAACCAAGTAACCTTGAACTGTTGCGATTATTTACTATACCGACTACCCTCCTGTCAGTATCCAGAGTGAATTCATTTTCCTTCTTTGAAACTGTCTGTCCTCAGCATTCCCTTAAAAGGTGGGTTGTATTTTATAGTGTGCTAGAACTGTCTGTTGTGATAATACGAAAGTAAACATGTTTATACAACCTTGACTGGACAGTATCTTTTCTCATTGGGTAATAATTGTGTTTTTGCTGTGTTGCAACTAACCAAAGATCCACAACCTTTTGGAGATATGCCTGCCGTTCCATCCATGATACCAAAACTGGAAAAGGAGGTTTATAATTTGCTTGTGTTTCCACTCTGTTCGGATCCGTTCTGGGGTACTAGAGGTGTGGGGCTGTTTGATGGTTTAGAAACCGATGTTCATCCCTGGACCACTGGTGCCCCGGAAGTTGATTTGACACAGCAACATAAAGAGAAGGAAGGGGATAGAAGAAGAACAAAATTGACCATACTGACAGAGAGCTCACGCATGTACTAGACTGCGAGAACAGAGACTGTGAAAAGAACTTACAGAGGAAGTCATGTACAGAGATATCTAGAACACATTGACACAGAAAAAGAGAGAAAACCTGACTACACTGCCTTAAAGAGACCATGAAAGCATTCCAGGCGGCACTGACAAAGTGCGAGAACTGAGAGAGCACAAATGACAGCACACGTCTCACAAACAGACAGACGCACTGAGTGAGACAGAATAAAAGACGGAGACAGCATGAAAGCATGAGTAGAGTGAGAAAGACACCAAGAGACAGAGGTAGAGTGAGAGCGAGAGCACTAGTCTATAAAGTTTAAGTAAGCATTTGGACGGTTCAGAAGTCAATGGTCTGTATGTTGTATTCTGAAAGATATTTGAGAAAACGGAATCAAAACATGGCAACTACCAAAATGGCACACAACTGGAAGGATAAACCATACAAAGGAGTCATAATAACCTAAAGGACAAGTTGAGAAAGGTTATGTAAGAATAAGTGATCTGTGAAAAATAAGTTATCTGAGCTAGTGTTTTCAATTTGCAAAAGCATTGTATAGTTGGGTGTAATACCTGCCAGTGACTAGTAAAAGTCCCTTCATTTGCATCTTGCTAAAGGTTTGTTTTGGTGGTATGTTCCCCCAGGCTCAATGAGCTCAAGACACTTCTCCTGCAGAAAAACATGCTAAAGTACCTTCCATGGTCTCTGACCAACATGCCGAAGCTCTCCATGCTGATAGTCAGCGGTGACAGTTTGGTAGAGATGCCGTCAGCCCTCCTGGAGACCCCCTCTTTAAAGTAAGTAATGGTGTGGTAAATATATGTTTAACTGATTTAGTTATGTCATGATGAGCAGTTGCTCTGTTTTCCGTTGTTAATTCGGCAATTATGGCATTCTTTGCTATTTGATGCTTTGTTGTTTGCCATGCCATTTAGTGTAGTCTTGCCTTTAGCGTTCAGCTCTTGTACATGCATACTTGAGACACCAAGAAAATACAGGTTTCCCATTTTCCAAAAGCTTGAGAAAATCAGAACACTATTGTCTTGTTAAGGATTTTAAAGATGTGGCACACACCAGACCAGGACTCTTTTTACTGGCCAGTGATGCAGCGCAGAATTAAAAATGCTTTTAAGTTTATTATATTCAGATTACATTTTTAAGAAAGCAGCCCACCCATCTCACACACCCCTTAAGTACACCCTGTGTCGCAATGGACCATGAACTAGGCCGTTGTGTCATAATGAGATATTTATTTATTTTTCATTATTAATAAAATCAAACACATTCAATATAGGGCAGCAATCACCAGTGTGGTGATAATTACACAGTAACATGATGGGATAAGCTAAGATACACAATGCACAATTGAATAAAAGCAAGATTACTTTTTGAGTAGTATTTTCAGCAGCACAGTTAGGCATTCCCCCTGCAACACTCCCTCAAACCCCTGTTAACCCGGTTTTGTGTGGGTGGAGAGGAGTAGCAAGGAGTCAGGTACACTGGGCAAAAATCAGAATAAAATTCCAACCTACCGCCCTAAATGTGGGGCCAAGATCGGATTACGCTCCCTTTAAAAATGAGCAAAATGGCACTCAGAATTACGAAATAGTTATTTTACATGTGCGGTTGAATGAATAAGGCAAGAATGTATGTGGCTGTAATAACAAGGCAAAAAAACGTACAAGCTACAAGGCAATGTATTAAAACTGGCCATACAGTTTAGAAAATCGACTTTGGAAGGAAAAAAACAGTGCAGTAAGAATCACAGGTGGCAACATTTCAATTGCTTCGTTTCAAACGTCTAAAATAGCAAAACGGCTTGGAAAATGAGCTAAACAGACATAATCAGAAATCGGTTTTAATGCTAAGGTACCAAGGCACAGAACAGGTATGATATGAAAGTGAAAGGGTGACTCTTGATGGGTGACAGTATGGGATTCTTTGTAGGAAGGGAAAACACAGATTTATAATGAAAGCAATAATCGGTTTTAAGAGGAAAATGACAAGTTCTACTGAGACTGTTTTTTTAGTGGCTAGATTATAAAAGAGAGACATTGCCCGCGAAAGGTTAATTTGCAATGTTAACCCATTCACGCCGTGTGTCTCGTTATATGGGAAATAATTAATTTATTCCAAATAGTACTAAGGATTTATACAACAGACTGAAATTACTAGAAATGAATTGCGCTAACACATGAAGACTAAAACTGTGTTTCTAAGGACATAATACAAAGAGGATTCTGACAATTTTAAGACGTTACTAGGATACTTATAGGGTTTCTAATGAGGTTGGACAAATTGCAAGGTAACAAAGCAATGTATTCAGCTTTTTGGTTAGCAGGGAGGGTAATACAAAAAGTACTTGGATGGGGTAGTTTTGACAGCCAGCCAGGCCTCTGGACAACGGGATAACGATCTGGTCACTTGGGAAACAGCTGGCCTCTCCTCTAGGGACACAGCAGGGCAACTGAAATCTGGTCTCTGTAGACAGCGGGATGCATCAGCTGGGCAAGGGCAGCTCTGGCCGCTGGATTCTGCCAAGAGGGTTCAGCAGCCTTCCCCCGTTTCTCCCTGAATTATTGGGATTTCTTTAGGTTTTACTTCTGGATAGTGGTTCTGCCTGGATAGGAGGTACTGCAGAGATCAGTATCAGCTACCCCTGGCCTGGCACTGGAATATCGAATCTTGAAGAGTGAATATGGAATGTCTGGATGTTGTGGCTTGGAATTTTAATGCTGGATTTTTTTTTAATGTCCTTTATTTTGAATGTCTCCACCTTATATAGGCCATATGACATCATAGGATGTTTGCTATATGGGCAGAACCAAGCTGGACATACCTCTAAAATTGGGTAGGTCAGCCTGTAAATGTCGCCGCCTCCCTCTAAGCAGATTGGACTGAAGGAAGTGACTCAGTTTGAGTGTGTGTGTTTTTATGAGGTGCATTGTTATCCCACAGTTATTTTTGCCAAATGTCACCCTTATAAAAATTAGATAGCAAATACCTTATTTCACCTGGAGCATACTATTCCAAACCCCAAGGTTGCACAATGCTGTTAAGTACTTCTGGCAATCTTTCGCAGATTCTATGGCAAATATTCTCCATAAAAAAAACTCCAAACGGGTACAATGAAGCTTATTAAGGTCAGGCATATTTTCATTTAACTTTCATAACTTTGTCAAGTATGTTTTTCCAGAAATGCCATTTTACTGGCATTGGCGACCCCACGTGCTAGGAGGATCCATATTGTCTTATTTTTATGGTGCAAACATTACATTCAAGCTGTAAAAATGTTCCATTACTGCTTCTTTAGATAGCTGACATAAATGTGTTTATAGGAAAAGTCTTTTCCATCACATGGGCTGGCTTGGTTCCAAAAAGTGGGCAGGCCTTTCAACCCCCCAGCCAAATGGCACACTCTCGTCAGCTTTGCCCAGAGGTTGCTATGACTCTCCTTTGATCCTAGGCACTTGAAGCTGAGGAGAGGTGTCAGAGGAATTCACACTTCAGTGACAGGGCTGTCCATTGTCCCAGGCTGCAGCAATGCCGCTCCGTCTGATGAAGTCGCCACTTCCCACACCTATGGGCTTTCATGTGGGGCTGGCACATTAGCAATGCCTTGCTTTGCAAAGACTGGTTTGACAGCAATTTCTGGACCTAGCCATGATGTTGAAGTAACTTTTATGGGAATAAATAAACTACACAGAGTACAGTTTACTTATATTTTGGCAGCTTTTCTTTCCCACATATATAGTTTTGTTTCAGGGCATGTTGCAGTATTATTTCCATTGAACTTGTATAATATCCACTCACTGCTTTGCAGACAAGTGCAACACGGGTTCATTTTACTTGTCCTGTTCATTTACAAATGCGATTTTCCGCGCATCTTTATTCTGCACATTTCCACAGCTCTTGTCAATTTCTAATACACAGGAATCTTTCCAAAACAAGGGTTCTTTGAAAGTGACATAAGCAAAGGGAGAGAGAGAGCTTCTTGTGGGGAATTTTGCCTGTGTTACTTTGTTGCATGAATTAATCAAGATGATTGACAAAGGAGAAGGTAACAATCATCACAGAACCCAGAACAACGCCTTGTGCACACTTGCCTTGGTTTGTTTATCCAGGATGTTTTTGAGGCTGCCACTCTATGGGGCGATATTGTTCTCTTGATAGGATATGATATGACATTTATAACGCGCCTATACACAAGTGTTTCAAGGCGCTGGGCTAATATGACCAAAGAGTTTGTATGCAACAGCCAGATGTCCGCAGGGCTTGCATTCGGCAGCAGCGTCCACACGTAATTAGTATAACGGGTATTTTATAATGCACTTAGTATCAGAGATTGGTTTCTAAATGTGGGATTGGGATTTGAACCTGTGTTGTGCTGCGTTATCTTGCTTCCAAGACAAATGCATTGCCCATGAGCTATTCCCCCTCACCTTCTGTATCATGGTTTAAGGAGTCTTACCACAGCCACGAACTCAAAGTGGGGGCAGACTGACCATTCTCTGGCTTAGCAAGACACTTGTCAGCCACCATGAGCAGAAGAACAGTTATTTGTCTAGTGTGTGGTGGAACATTTCTTGTGAAGTTTATTAGCCCTATTAGAGGATCAAGGTGGAGTTCCTCCCCTATAATCTGGTTTACAGTTTCAAATACCTGGGACCATAATTTGTGTACCATGTTGCAGGGCCAGGCTATGTGAACAAAGTCTGTGTCTAGTATTGGACACTTTTTAGAGCCATTCCTTAAGTGTGGGTAAATCGTATGGTCATGTAATAACTCTGGTGTAGGTATCTGAACTGGGTGAGCTTGAAACTTGCATTAAATGAAATTGTCCTGACCTGTCTACAAGTATATGACCAGTCCTTGTCCGTTATGAACGCTAGGTGCGTTCTTACTTCGATTTCAGCTATGCAAGATTTGTCACATCGTCCCAGTTTAGCCTGGCATAGAGTCATGAAACCAATCTCCGTCCCCTTGTGCTGCATTATATCATGGAGGATGCCCATTGTGAATGGTTGCAAGGTAAATGATAGCAGCTTTGCAGCCAACACATTTTTCAGTCCAAATTATAAGAAGATGTTTAGCAAAGACATACCCCCATTGGTTTTCCATGTTTTTAAGTTGATGAATTGGTCGTCCTCAAACAGGTCAGCCAGATCCTCTATCCATAATTTGGACATGGTCCTAGTATATAGTGGTTCTGAGGTGATTGGTATGCCTGCCATGTGAGTTGCCGGGAGGAGCAACAAGTGCAAACAGTCGATCACAGCCTTTCTTGCTATCCCTCAAGCGCTCCTGATCCCCTTAAAATACCCCTCAATGGTCCTTTCTATCTGAACATGAGGACGATCAGAGAGAGGAGTGTACCAGAACAATAGATAATGCACATGTGCAGCCAGGTAATACCTCTCTACATCTGGCATCGCAAACCCACCCATCTTCTTCGATGCAGTGATGGTGTTTTGCCCCACCCGCTCAGGTTCCCCAGCCGAGATGAACTCTAGTAGCTGACTTCACAGGTGCACAAAAATCCTTTTGGGCAAGATCAGAGGGACATTGTTGAACGTTTATAGAAATTTATGGAGGATGACCATTTTGATTAGGTATATCCTTCCCAGTAATGACAGATGGAGACATCTCCATTGCGCTGTCTGCAGTTTTGACTTATCGAGCGGTTTGCTATAGTCCTCCCTGTATAACACATCTACATCGCTAGTTATTACTATGCCGAGGAAGCGGGTGCTTTCCATTTGCCAAGTAAAGCTCTGGTTGTCATTATTTCCCTTGGTGCGGTCAGTCAACGGAAACAGGACCGATTTCGTCACATTAATACGAAGGCCAGAGTACTGTCAAGCTCATGAATGTGCTGCATTTCTGGCACCAGATTGTGCTCTGGATTCTTTATAAAGAGCACCATGTCATCAGCATATAGTAATATCAAGACCCTTTGTGAGCACAGTTGTAGTCCTCAGTGGAAGTGCGAAGCCCTTAGCAACGCAGCCAATGGTTCGATTGCTAGGGTGAACAGCATCAGGGAGAGGGGACAGCCCTGCCTGGTACCTTTAAATAACAGTACTACCGTACATAGACTGCTATTGATGCGTATCATAGCTATGGGGCAGGTGTAGAGAAGAGTTATTATCGATATTTGGTCATACCTGAGTTCCATCCTCCTCAGGAATAGGAATAAGAAGGGACATTCAAAACGGGATGCGAGATGAATGAGCTGAACTGGTTTCTGAACTAAGGAGAGGGAGCGGATGATCCAAGGTGGGCGGTGGCAATAAGGGAGTGGGGGGAATTTTCAGCAAAGTTTCTTGTTGCTATGTTTGTGTTGAAAAATGCCAAAAAATGAAGTAAAAAAAAAAAGAAGGGCAATTCAAGAATATAGAACATCTTCTCGGCATCCAGTAGAACCGCAACAACAGATAGGTTGGGTTTAATCAGAAGTAAAGAGGTGTCGCTGGCCAAATGAGGTGGATCTGCCTGGTATAAACCCAAGTTGGTCGGCTTGCACCCAGACAGCTATTAACGGTTGAATCTTGTTTGAGATTACCTTGGCCAGGATCTTGTTATCAGTGTTAGTTAGGGAGAATGTTCAATAGTAGGAGCACCTGTCAGGCTCCTTTCCGGGCTTCAGGAGGAGAGTGATGATAGACCCATTCATTGTCCTGGGAAGTGCCCTGCGAGTCAATGCCTTCTAATACACTTTAAGGAAATGAGAGCTGAGAGTTTCCTTGAAGGCTCTATAGAACTCCAGAGGGAGTCCATCACTGCCTGGCAACTTTCCCCTGGGGAGATTCCCTATACCTTTGTATATATGGTTCACTGGGATTGAGCCAATTAATTTGCCCCTTTTCTTCAACGTCCAGCCCATGAAATCCCATAGTTCCGATATATTAGCCCAGTTGTGCCTCGCTCGTGCCTCCAGTGGATGAGCACAGTGTGATCTTATACTTAACAAAAGCCCCTATAATGTCATGTTACCGGTTGTGGGTGACGCTGTCTTTGGTCGTTATGAATATGATGGACGTTTGTTGTTGCCCCTGATGCATAATGCCAGCAAGGAATTTCCAGTGCCTATCATCCTCCCCATAGAATCTGTATAAAAACAACTGTTGGATGAATAATTTAACCTCCTTGTCGGCCGTATCATGGAATTGTTGTGTGGCATATCTAAGCTGAGCTAAAAGTATTGAGCTCCCTGTGTACCTGTGCCTTAGCTCCAGCCCCTTAATATTGGTATTGTGGCAATCTAGCACCCTTCTAATAGTGCAACTCCTTGGATGTAGCTATGCCGCGAATGTAGCACTGGAACGATTCCCATAACACCAGCCACAAGGAGACCTAGTTTTCATCTGTGTCAAAGAACTAAACTTATTTCGTCCCTTATTTTGTTGTGAAAGTCTATGTCAGTCAGACAGTCAGACTTGAGTCATCAATGCTTGCCTTGTACGGGGTGCGCTCAGCCGGTAGGTGAAGCTGTAGCAGGGCAGGAGCATGAGCTGAGAGAGTGCATGGCAGAATAGAACAGCTCTCTACCAACCCCATTTGAGCACTAGTAATGAACATGTAGTAAAAGCACAAGGGTGAGCTGTGCACTGAGGAGTAGAAGGTGAACTTTCTTGCCTGCAGGTGCATTATCCTCCAGGGATCCAAGAGCTCAAACACCCTGGAAATCTGCAGCACTGTCCAGGTGGACCCAGTGAGAGGGTGGGGTCTAATAGTGTTCGGGTCGCCTCTCCCCCCCAGACAATCAAGGAATCTGCAAATATTTACCAGAGTGACTTTACAGCCTTGGAGACTCCCAGCTACCACCAGGGTTCCTCCTTATGGGGCCAAGCAGGTAAGAGAAGATGAACCAGAGTTGCCACCCCTCTAGCTTGCGTTGAGAAAGAGGAAAAGTATCTCTGACAATCCCATTGCTTTACAAAGCCAGATTAATTTGCCGGGTCCAGGTGGGGTTCCTATATGAAGACCACCTGTACTGCATGCCTTGATAAATAGAGAAGGACTTTCCTGGCTTTGATCGGGTGGTTGAGGCATCTAATAATTCATGTTATGTAGTTGATTGCAAATGTCACATTGGCATAACTCAGTTTGCTAATTTGTCGACAAAGAACCCCCCCCCCAATGTTGAAAGCACATTATCAATGGTGCACTGAAGCCCCCACTGTCTGATACAATCACCATCAGGATAACCTGAATCCCCCTCCCCGGGTAAGATCCATAAGACCCATGAGTTCCATAGCATTCCTAACTTTAAGAAAAATAACATTCCTTGGTTCCAGTACCTTCACTGACAAATTGAACCCATCAGTACAAATCACTCTGTCTAAACAAACCTTACCAGCAAGTGTGGTGCACACATGAGTAGCAGGTTGGGCTCGATCAAGCCCAATTTAGGAGTGATTCGCGAAACCTTGCCATAGAATGTGTGACAGCCCCTTATCTGTCATCTTCTGACCCTCAAAGCTTCTCGTTAAGTCTGTTAATCTTTGGGAGGCCTTATCCTGGCCAAGCAGGCGAGGGGTCATGTGCATCCGCTCTTCTGAGGGTTCAGGTGATCCTATGAGGTGATTGAGTTTTAAGCATGTGCCCAAAGCTAGAGCTGATTCAGGAGTGTTGAAAAAATGGACTTTCCCATTGTAAATGACCCTCAATTCGGGGATGGGAACATCATTGCAAACCTCATGTTCCCGGCCCTCAGCACTTTATCGATGCTAATGAAAGATATCCTTGAGGCATACACAGCGGATGAAAAGCCAGAGAATATGTGCACAGTTTCCCCCTTATAAAACAGATTGCCCCTTTGTCTGGCAAGCTTAGTGCTGTGTTGCGGTCGCAATATTTTCAGAGCCTGTCGATGATGGAGCGGCGCAATTTGCCGGGAACAGTTCTTGCTGCTGGGGCAGTGGAGTAATTTGCTGAAAATGTTGGGGGGGGCAGTGCTGGGGTGGAGGGAGGGCGGATGATGGCTCTTAGGGATCGTTTCAGCCAAATTGCTTAATAAAATTAGGTTGGATGGTAGATTTAACTGAATTCAGTCACCACCATTAGTTTGAAGCCGAAGATACCGAACATGAAGAACTGGGGCTGTGGGGGTGTCCCCTGCTCCCCATGTTCGGGATTTTTGACTTTGCGGTGCATGGGTGTCACCTGCTTCCTCAGCATTGGTGGCAGGAGAACCAACAAAAAAAAATAAGAAAAAGGGACACTGCAGCATCAGATCCGACCCGCGTTAGATGGATGGATCTGACTGCAAGGTACAGGAGAGTTGGCAGATGGAGAAAAGGTCAGTAGGTGGGGTTTATGGATGTACTGGTGGTTTGGGGGGACATGGTTTTGTTTTTTTGTATCAAGGCAAAAACATATTCACAGCTAAATTGTCTATGGTCATTTTTGCCGTAATTATGTACCTCGGTCAAACAACCTAAATCCTTGAGGGATAACACTAGACTACTACACCACATGAGTCCATTTCGGGCGCTCTGTTATAATTTTCATAAGACTGATGGCCTATCTTTAAAATTCAATTGAGCCCCCACACATCTCCAGCCGGCATTCCATGCACCCAGTGACACAATATAACATTCACAAAATGAATTCCAATAGAACATACAAACAATGCATTATTTATCATTAATTCAGGCACAAAAGTCAACACATATATCCTTGCATACACTCTCGCTCACACACAAATGCACCCAGCACCTCCATTGGCATAACCTGTGTGCACACGACATTTATATGTACATATACAATAACACATGGAAACAGTGGCACAACGTCCATTGAGCAGACCGGACTATTACCCCCTGATCTCTGAAATGTTGGGCTAAGTTGACTTGACCAAGCTGAACTATAAAGCCATGGCTGAAAGGAACAGATTCACTGGAATGTCAGAAATTCCCTTGATTTTTCCATTCATTCAAAGGCAGAAGCCATCGGTTAATGCAGTGCAGTGGGTGACCAAGTATACCTGGTATCAATCCAAACTTGGGTTCTGCACAGCACCTTATATGTTTCTCTGCTGACAAATGTTTTCTACAAAATTCTGACTGATTAAAATTAAGGTATGTTTTCCTGTGTTCAAATGGCTCCAAGCAGTGGAGTAACAAGTAGGAGAGGCAGGGGGGGCAAGCTGCCCCCCATGGCTCTTTTAAGAGCCAGACCGGGGCATTTGTCATTGGGACACCTCTCCCGTTCGGATGTGTGTGGCTGTACTAACAAGGCAAAAAAACTTACAAGCTACAAGGCAATGTATTAAAACTGCCCATACAGTTTAGAAAATTGACTTTGGAAGGAAAAAACAGTGCAGTAAGAATCACAGGTGGCAACATTTCAATTGCTTCGTTTCATGGGTTTTAAATAGCAAAACGGCTTGGAAAATTAGCTAAACAGACATAATCGGAAATCGGTTTTAATGCTAAGGTACCAAGGCACAGAACAGGTATGATACGAAAGTGAAAGGGTGACTCTTGATGGGTCACAGTATGGGATTCTTTGTAGGAAGGGAAAACACAGATTTATAATGAAAGCAGTAATCGGTTTTAAGAGGAAAATGACAAGTTCTACTGAGACTATTTTTTAGTGGCTAGATTATAAAAGAGAGACATTGCCCGCGAAAGGTTAATTTGCAATGTTAACCCATTCACGCCGTGTGTCTCGTTATAAGGGAAATAATTAATTTATTCCCAATAGTACTAAGGATTTATACAACGGACTAAAATTACTAGAAAAGAATTGCACTAACACATGAAGACTAACACGGTTTTTCTAAGGACAGAATACAAAGAGGATTCTGACAATTTTAAGAAGTTACTAGGATACTTATTGGATTTCTTATAGGGTTTCTAATGGGGTTAGACAAATTGCAAGGTAACAAAGCAATGTATTCAGCTTTTTGGTTTCCAGGGAGGGTAATACTTAGAAAAAGCAATCGGATCGGGTAGGTTTGACAGGCAGCCTGGCCTCTGGACAACGGGACAAGGATCTGGTCACTTGGGCAACAGCTGGGCTCTCCTCTAGGGACACAGCAGGGCAACTGAAAAATGGTCTCTGTAGAGAGCGGGATGCATCAGCTGGGCAAGGGCAGGTCTGTCTGCTGGATTCTGCCAAGAGGGTTCAGCAGCCTTCCCCTCTTTCTCTCTGAATTATTGGGATTTTTGTAGATTTTACTTCTGAATAGTGGTTCTGCCTGGATAGGAGGTACTGCATAGATCAAGACCAGCTACCCCCGGCCTGGCACTGCAATCTGGAATCTTGCAGGGTGAATGTGGAATGTCTGGATGTTGTGGCTTGGAATTTGAATGCTGGATTTTTTTTTAATGTCCTTAATTTTGAATGTCTCCACCTTATATAGGCCGGATGACATCAGAGGATGTTTGCTATGTGGGCAGAACTAAGCGGGACATACCTCTAAAATTGGGTAGGTTAGCCTGTAAATGTCGCTGCCGCCCTGTAATCAGATTGGACTGAAGGAAGTGACTCAGTTTGAGTGTGTGTGTTTTGTATGAGGTCCATTGTTATCCCACAGTTATTTTTGCCAAATGTCACCCTTATAAAAATTAGATAGCAAATACCTTATTTCACCTGGAGCATACTATTCCAAACCCCAAGGTTGCACAATGCTGTTAAGTACTTCTGGCAATCTTTTGCAGTTTCTATGACAAATATTCTCCCTAGAAAATCTCCAAATGGGTACACTGAAGCTTATTAATGTCAGGCATATTTTCATTTAACTTTCATAACTTTGTCAAGTATGCTTTTTCCAGAAATGCCATTTTACTGGCATTGGCGTCCCCCACATGCTAGGAGGATCCATATCATCTCACTTTCATGGTGCAAACATTACATTCAAGCTGTAAAAATGTTATATTACTGCTTCTTTAGATAACTGGCATAAATGTCTTTATAGGAAGTCTTTTCCATCACATGGGCTAGCTTTGTTCCAAAAAGGAGGCAGGCCTTTCAACACCCCAGCCAAATGTCATGCTCTCGTCAGCTTTGCCCAGAGGTTGCTATGACTCCCCTTTGATCCTAGGCAGTTGAATCTCACACTTCAGTGACAGGGCTGTCCATTGTCCCAGGCTGCAGCAATGCTGCTCCGTCTGATGAAGTTGCCACTTCCCACACCTATGGGCTTTCAAGTGGAAAAGGAACCTCCTTTCCCATGGGGCTGGCACATTAGCAATGCCGCCTTGCTTTGCAAAGACTGGTTTGACAGCAATTTCTGGGCCTAGCCATGATGTTGAAGTTCCTTTTGTGGGAAAAAATAAACTACACAGAGTACTATTTACTTATATTTTGGCAGCTTTTCTTCCCAACATATTTAGTTTTGTTTCAGGGCATGTTGCAGTATTATTTCCATTGAACATGTATAATATCCACTCACTGCTTTGCAGAGCAGTGCAACACGGGTTCATTTTACTTTTCCTGTTCATTTACAAATGCGATTTTCCTTGCATCTTTATTCTGCACATTTCCACAGCTCTTGCCAATTTCTAATACACAGGAATCTGTCCAAAACAAGGGTTCTTTGAAACTGACATAAGCAAAGGGAGAGAGAGAGCTTCTTGTGAGGCATTTTGCCTGTGTTACTTTGTTGCATGAATTAATCAAGTTGATTGACAAAGGAGAAGGTAACAATCATCACAGAACCCAGAACAACGCCTTGCACACACTTGCCTTGGTATGTTTATCCAGGATGTTTTTGATGCTGCCACTCTATGAGGCGATATTGTTCTCTTGATAGGATATATGACATTTATAACGCGCCTATACACAAGCCTTTTAAGGCACTGTGCTAATATGACCAAAGAGTTTGTATGCAGCAGCCAGATGTCCACAGGGCTTGCATTCGGCAGCAGTGTCCACACGTAATTATTATTACGGGTATTTTATAATGCACTTATGTCAGGGGTTTTGACCCATGTTCGAGTTATTATGCTGCAACATTTGGTGCTGTGGGCTTAGAAAATCCAAGATGGCGGAAAAGCCCACATTTGCGCCAGAATCCATGAAAACCGCGCAGTTTTTGCGCACACCAAAATGCTTGCCTGACCTACCACCCACCAGTTCGAGCGTGATGGGCCAGAAGCGCCATGAGTGAAACGTGGTGCTAAAGGAAAAACAGCAGTGCCTGTTAGCTCAAAAAGCGCTTTGAAATCACCTTTGTTTCTCTGAAATGCAAGCTAAAAATGCCTATTTTAAACATTGCAAGATGTTCAAAAATCTCACTGAACACCAGCAGACATTTGGCAGAATGTAGTCTTGTGTGCATACAAAATCTGGAAAGATGAAGAGCCCAAAACAATGTTTATAACAAAACTGACTGAGCTGTGGATGTCAGCAGCTGAAGTGAAATTGGACTTAAAGCCACTAAAATCGAAATGTTTAAAATAAATGAGTGACCTACTGTTGAGTGTCACATAGTTTGCAACTGTTAAATGTCATAGTTTTGAACTTAGAATCAGCATTCTAGCTGCATGTGTAAAAAATGTAAGTTTGATTTGGATGTAGAAAACTGGAACAAAAGTGACATTTAGCTGAAGCCTGGCTTAAAGAGATTGAATTCTGCCTGGCAACTACCCCTGACAGGAGTTGAAACTTGCCCAGCAACTCTTCCCAGGCCTGGCTGCATTCTGCTGCCCCCACCAAAAGGAGATGACACCTCTCTGATTGAATCAGGGGAGTGGCACCTAGGACTGGAAGGAAACAGAACAATGTACTTTCCTTGGCAGACAAATGTTATATTGCGGGGGGTCATAAAATAGCTTCCTCTTGGGAGAAACTGGGAGGGGCAGTGCCTCTGTGAGCAAGCTGAGATGGAGGAAGTGGACAAACCAGAAATTCCACCATGTGCTTTGGGAAACCACACCCCTCTGGGCCAGAGCATCATTTTAAAAAGATGGATAATTCATAGTGCGGACTTGTCAAAGTTATATAAATAATATCATCATTCTTGTGATTTTTCTGTGCACATTTTAAGAGGTGTTAGGACTCTGTGGTATGTTCTGGTGGGGTAGTAGCGGAAAATAGGTTGTTACTCCAAATATATGTATGTTAAAAATCTGACACCTAATCATCTGATACCCATATTCCTTGTGCACATTTGTGTAAAATGTGGAAAAGGCTAGAGGTTGTTATCTGGATGAAAAGGGCAGAATTCTGTCAGAAGTGGACACGACATCTTACAAAGACAGGGATCGGATGGTTTGGTGCTACAGAAAATATGTTAACTGGACATATAATATTAGAAAAATGGTACATAGATAAATGTGTATTTGGATCAATATAGATTTGTGTGCAATTTCACAAGGGGAGGGATTTCAGCCAGCCATAAAAATAGCATCACTCTGACTCATCCTGACTCACAACTCAGTCCCCCAATCAAGGGAGAGAGGAAAACCTGGCCAATGATAAGTTGTGAGAGGCAGGCTTAGTTATGCCACGCACCCACCCATTTTCTAAAGACATAAAAGGAACACCAAAACCCAGGTAGAGACATTCATTTTCCATTTTCTTGCAGATCAGTTTGCCGGACCACACAACATCTAGAAGGAACATCCAGAACTTAGACTCCAGATAGACTACAGAACTTAAAGCAAAGGCCTAACCCACAAGCTGAGAACTCTTCTCAGCAGGCCTTCAGAATCCAATGTTGGATTCTTTGCCAAGAACTTTTGCCAGAACCGGTAGCAGACCCAAAAAGCAGTGGTGTATCCAGAGAGACCAGATCCAGAGAGACCCAGACCAGACCGCTGTGAAGTGCAGAGCAGAGCTGACCCAGAGAGCTGTGACTTCAGAACCACCCGCCAGGAGTCCAGTCTAAACCTGATCAGACCTTGACGGCCTATTTCAACTTTAGAGTGTGAGTAATCAGCTAGAACTGTGCCAGAACCAATCTCTTAGTCTAAAATAATCTGATCCAAACCATTTTAACCTGTCCAGAACTGCATCATAGAATCGTGTGTCCCTTCTCCGATTTTAAACCTGTAAAAGTGTCATTTTGCCATTTTGAATCACTATTTAATTTCTGAAAAACGACCTTCATAAAATCGTCCGTATCTTTGGAATCGTATGTGCTAGGAAAGTGGTTTAACTTTCATCTGAAAGCTAACATTCTAAGCTTTCTAAAAAGCCTAAAGCCAACTTGTTACTCCTTATAGTTCCTCCGTAATCGTGATCGACGCACTCGGAAAAAAGTGCAGCGAATTGACAGTTTGCTTCATTTCAACCACATGTAAAAATATCTGTCTTTTGCTTCCATTACTGAATCCCATTTTCAACCTGATAACCATCCCTGAATCATTGGTAGGGCTGACCTGAACTGATTTAAAGTATCTCTCACTCACCCTGAACCTCTAGAGGGAATTAAAAGCATTTTCAGCATATTTTTCACTTCATTGCCACCACATTTAAAAGGATCTTGCCTGCTTTAAAATCATACCTGGTTTCCTCTAAGCTCGCTGGGGGGGAACTGGAAATTTGTATTGTATTTTGTATTCCTGAGAATTGTGTGCTCTCCTTCCATCTCCTTATCTTGCATAGGGGGGGGGGGATTGTCAAAGAAAAAGTGATCATATTATCTTTTGTTGAAATCATATCAAGTTTATTTCTGTGCTGCATTTTTCCCTCATTGCTTTTCCTTGAAACCATAAAAGTATTTTCTGCTACCTTATCCTCCCTAGACTACCTCCTCATTGATTGTAAAGAAGTGTGCTAGCGTCAGATTATCTACTGTTGATCAACATTATATTCATAAGTGTGCTATCAATTATTCATTTATTCATAAAAGTGTGATATATATATTTTGTTTACTTTCTCAATAAATCTTTTAAATTGCAAACAAACCTACTTCTTGGCTCAGTGAGGTCAGGGGGATTCAAAGAGAGGGGCGTTATATAAGGGTTTATCATCCAGGGTATAACTTGCTATAAAAATATATAAATAAGGGCTTCCCTTGAGTAATCCCAGACAAGGCACTGACTTAGTGGGAGTGCTTGATTGGAGTCACTTAACACTTAGTACCAGAGATTGGTTTCTAAATGTGGGATCGGGATTTGAAGCTGTGTTCTGCTGCGTTATCTTGCTTCCAAGACAAATGCATTGCCGATGTGCTATCCCCCCTCACCTTCTGTGTCATGGTTTAAGGAGTCTTACCACAGCCACAAACTCAAAGTGTGGGCAGACTGACCATTCTCTGGCTTAGCAATACACTTGTCAGCCACCATGAGCAGAAGACCAGTTAATTGTCTAGTGTGTGGTGGAGCATTTCTTGGGAAGTTTATTAGCCCTATTAGAGGATCAAGGCGGAGTTCCTCCCCTATAATCTGGTTTACAGTTTCAAATACCTGGGACCATAATTTGTGTACCTTGTTGCAGGGCCAGGCTATGTGAACAAAGTCTGTGTCTAGTATTGGACACTTTTTACAGGCATTCCCTAAGTGTGGGTAAATCGTACGGTCAAGTATTACATCTGGTGTAGATATCTGAACTGGGTGAGCTCGAAACTTGCATTAAATGAAATTGTCCTGACCTGTCTACAAGCATATGACCAGTCCTTGTCCGTTATGAACGCTAGGTGCGTTCTCACTTCGATTTCAGTTATACAAGATTTGTCACATTATCCCAGTTTAGCCTGGCATATAGTCATGAAACCAATCTCCGTCCCCTTGTGCCTGCATTATATCATGGAGGATGCCAATCGTGAATGGTTGCAAGGTAAATGATAGCAGCTTTGCAGCCAGCACATTTTTCAGTCTAAATTATAAGAAGATGTTTAGCAAAGACGTACCCCAATTGGTTTTCCATGTTTTTAAGTTGATGAATTGGTCGTCCTCAAACAGGTCAGCCAGATCCTCTATCCATAATTTGGACATGGTCCTAATGTATAGTGGTTCTGAGGTGATTGGTATGCCTGCCATGTGAGTTGCCGGGGGGAGCAACGAGTGCAAAAAGTTGATCACAGCCTTTCTTGCTATCCCTCAAGTGCTCCTGATCCCCTTAAAATACCCCTCAATAGTCCTTTATATCTGAACATGAGGACAATCAGAGATAGGGGTGTACCAGAACAATAGATAATGCACATGTGCAGCCAGGTAATACCTCTCTACATCTGGCATCGCAAACCCACCCATCTTCTTCGATGCAGTGATGGTGTTCTGCCCCACCCTCGCAGGTTCCCCAGCCGAGATGAACTCTAGTAGCTGACTTCACAGGTGCACAAAAATCCTTTTTTGCAAGATCAGAGGGACATTGTTGAACGTTTATAGAAATTTAGGGAGGACGACTATTTTGATTAAGTAAATTCTTCCCAGTAATGACAGATGGAGACATCTCCATTGCGCTGTCTGCAGTTTTGACTTATCGAGCAGTTTGCCATAGTCCCCCCCGGTATAACAAATCTACCTTGGTAGTGATTACTATGCCAAGGAAGCGGGTGCTTTCCATTTGCCAAGTAAATCTCTGGTTATCATTATATCCCTTGGTGCGGTCAGTCAACGGAAACAGGACTGATTTCGTCACATTAATACGAAGGCCAGAGTACTGTCAAGCTCATGAATGGGCTGCATTTCTGGCACCAGATTGTGCTCCAGATTCTTTATAAAGAGCATCATGTCATCGGCATATAGTGATATCAGGACCCTTTGTGTGAACAGTTGTAGTCCCCAGTGGAAGTGCAAAGCCCTTAGCAACGCAGCCAATGGTTCGATTGCTAGGGTGAACAGCATCAGGGAGAGGGGACAGCCCTGCCTGGTACCTTTAAATAACAGTACTACCGTAGATAGACTGCTATTGATGCGTATCATAGCTATGGGGCAGGTGTAGAGAAGAGTTATTATCGATATTTGGTCATACCTGAGTTCCATCCTCCTCAGGAATAGGAATTAGAAGGGACATTCGAAACGGGATGCGAGATGAACGAGTTGAACTGGTTTCTGAACTAAGGAGAGGGAGCGGATGATCCAAGGTAGGCGGGGGGAATAAGGGAGTGGGGGGAATTTTCAGCAAAGTTTCTTGTTGCTATGTTTTTGTTGAAAAATGCCAAAAAAGAAGTGAAAAAAATGAAGGGCCATTCAAGAGAATAGAACATCTTCTCAGCATCCAGTAGAACCATAACAACCGATAGGTTGGGTTTAATCAGAAGTAAAGAGGTGTCGCTGGCCAAATGAGGTGGATCTGCCTGGTATAAACCCAAGTTGGTCGGGTTGCACCCAGACAGCTATTAATGTTTGAATCTTGTTTGATATTACCTTGGCCAGGATCTTGTTATCAGTGTTAGTTAGGGAGAATGTTCAATAGGAGGAGCACCTGTCAGGCTCCTTTCCGGATTCAGGAGGAGAGTGATGATAGACCCATTCATTGTCCTGGGAAGTGCCCTGCTAGTCAATGCCTCCTAATAAACTTTAAGGAAATGAGAGCTGAGAGTTTCCTTGAAGGCTCTATAGAACTCCAGAGGGAGTCCATCAGGGCCTGGCAACTTTCCCCTGGGGAGATTCCCTATGCCTTTGTATATTCGGTTCATTGGGATCGAGCCCATTGATTTGCCCCTTTTCTTCAATGTCCAGCCCATGAAATCCCATACTTCCAATATATTGGCCCAGTTGTGCCTCGCTCGTGCCTCCAGTGGATGAGCACAGTGTGATCTTATACTTAACAAAAGCCCCTATAATGTCATGATACCTGTTGTGGGTGACGCTGTCTTTGGTCGTTATGAATATGATGAACGTTTGTTGTTGCCCCTGATGCATAATGCCAGCAAGGAATTTCCAGTGCCTGTCATCCTCCCCATAAAACCTGTATAAAAACTGTTGGATGAATAATTTAACCTCCTTGTCGGCTGTATCATGGAATTGTTGTGTGGCATATCTAAGCTGAGCTAAAAGTACTAAGCTCCCTGTGTACCTGTGCCTTAGCTCCAGCCCCTTAATATTGGTATCGTGGCAATCTAGAACCCTTCTAATAGTGCAACTCCTTGGATTATTATATGTAGCTATGCCGCGAATGTAGCACTGGAACGATTCCCATAACACCAGCCACAATGAGACCTAGTTTTCATGTGTGTCAAAGAACTAAACTTATTTCGTCCCTTATTTTGTTGTGAAAGTCTATGTCAGCCAGACAGTCAGACTTGAGTCATCAATGCTTGCCTTGTACGGGGTGCGCTCAGCCGGTAGGTGAAGCTGTAGCAGGGCAGGAGCATGAGCTGAGAGAGTGCATGGCAGAATAGAACAGCTCTCTAGCCACCCCATTTGAGCACTAGTAATGAACATGTAGTAAAAGCACAAGGGTGAGCTGTGCACTGAGGAGTAGAAGGTGAACTCCCTTGCCTTCAGGTGCATTATCCTCCAGGGACCCAAGAGCTCAAACAACCTGGAAATCTGCAGCACCGTCCAGGTGGACCCAGTGAGAGGGTGGGGTATAATAGTGTTCGGGTCGCCCCTCCCCCCCAGACAATCAAGGAATCTGCAAATATGACCTGATGCTCAATAGCCATTCAAAGTTCTCAGGAGAGTCCATTTTGGGAGCATATGAATTTACCAAAGTGACTTTACAGCCTTCGAGAGTTCAAGCTACCACCAGGGTTCAATCTTATGAGGCCAAGCAGGTAAGAGAAGATGAACCAGGGTTGCCACCCCTCTGGCATGCATCGAGAAAGAGGAAAAGTATCTCTGACAATCCCATTGCTTTACAAAGCCAGATTAATTTGCCGGGTCCAGGTGGGTTTCCTATATGAAGACCACCTGTACTGCATGCCTTGATAAATAGAGAAGGACTTTCTTGGCTTTGATCGGGTGGTTGAGGCCTCTAATATTTCATGTTATGTAGTTGATTGCAAATGTCACATTGGCATAATTCAGATTGCTAATTTGCCGACACAGAACCCCCCCCCATGTTGAAAGCACAGTATCAATGGTGCACTGAAGCCCCCACTGTCTGATACAATCACCATCAGAATAACCTGAATCCCCCTCCCCGGTTAAGATCCATAAGACCCATGAGTTCCATAGCATTCCTAACTTTAAGAAAAATAACATTCCTTGGTGCCAGTACCTTCACTGACAAATTGAACCCATCAGTACAAATCTCTCTGTCTAAACAAACCTTCCCCAGCATGTGTGGTGCACACATGAGTAGCAGCTTGGGCCCGATCAAGCCCAATTTAGGAGTGATTCGCGAAACCTTGCCATAGAATGTGTGACAGCCCCTTATTTGTCATCTTCTGACCCTCAAAGCTTCTCGATAAGTCTGTTAATCTTCGGGAGGCCTTACCCTGGCCACGCAGGCGAGGGGTCATGTGCATCAGCTCTTCTGAGGGTTCAGGTGATCCTGTGAGGGGATTGAGTTTTAAGTATGTGCGCAAAGCTAGACGCTGATTCAGGAGTGTTGAAAAAATTGACTTTCCCATTGTAGATGACCCTCAATTCGGCTGGGAACATCATTGAAAACCTCATGTTCCTGGTCTTCAGCACTTTATTGATGCTAATGAAAGATATCCTTGAGGGATGCACAGCGGATGAAAAGTCAGAAAATATGTGCAGTTTTCCCCTTATAAAACAGATTGCCCCTTTGTCTGGCAAGCTTAGTGCTTTGTCGCGGTCGCAATATTTTCAGAGCCTGTCGATGATGGAGCGGTGCAATTTGCCGGGAACAGTTCTTGCCGCTGGGACAGTGGAGTAATTAGCAGAAAATGTTGGGGGGAACAGTACTGGGGTGGAGGGGGGGCGGATGGTGGCTCTTAGGGATCGTTTCAGCCAAATTGTTTGATAAAATTAGGTTGAATGGCAGATTTAACTGAATTCAGTCACCACCATTAGCCGAAGATACCAAACATGAAGAACTGGGACTGCGGGGGTGTCCCCTGCTCCCTATGTTTGGTATTTTTGACTTTGCGGTGCACGGGTGTCACCTGCCTCCTGAGCATTGGTGGCAGGGGAACCAACAAAAAAAAGAAGAAAATGGGGCACTGCAGCATCAGATCGGACCCGCGTTAGATGGATGGATCTGACTGCAAGGTACAGGAGAGTTGGCAGATGGAGAAAAGGTCAGTAGGTGGGGTTTATGGATGTACTGGTGGTTTGGGGGGACATGGTTTTGTTTTTTCGTATCAAGGCAAAAACATATTCACAGCGAAAATGTCTATGGTCATTTTTGCCGTAATTATGTACCTCGGTCAAACAACCTAAATCCTTGAGGGATAACACTAGACTACTACACCACATGAGTCCATTTCTGACGCTCTGTTATAACTTTCATAAGACTGATGGTCTATCGTTACAATTCAATTGAGCCCCCACACATCTCTAGCCGGCATGCCATGCACCCAGTGACACAATATAACATTCACAAACTTAATTGCAATAGAACATACAAACAATGCATTATTTATCATTCATTCAGGCACAAAAGTCAACACATATATGCGTACATACACTCTCACTCACACACACATACACCCAGCACCTCCACTGGCATACACTGTGTGCACACAACATTTATATGTACATATACAATAACACATGGAAACAGTGGCACAACGTCCATTGAGCAGACCGGACTATTACCCCCTGATCCCTGAAATTTTGGGCTAAGTTGACTTGACCAAGCTGAACTG
Source organism: Ambystoma mexicanum (assembly GCF_040938575.1). Taxonomy (NCBI): domain Eukaryota; kingdom Metazoa; phylum Chordata; class Amphibia; order Caudata; family Ambystomatidae; genus Ambystoma; species Ambystoma mexicanum. The sequence continues at coordinate 1,082,364,209 of NC_090935.1, read as the reverse complement.
TAAAGCCATGGCTGAAAGGAACAGATTCACTGGAATGTCAGCAATTTCCTTGATTTTTCCTTTCATTCAAAGGCAGAAGCCAACGGTTAATGCAGTGCACTGGGTGACCAAGTACACCTGGTATCAATCCAAACCTGGGTTCTGCACAGCACCTTATATGTGTATGTGCTGACAATTTTTTTCTACAAGATTCTGACTGATTAAAATTAAGGTATGTTTTCCTGTGTTCGAATGGCTCCAAGCAGTGGAGTACCAAGTGGGAGAGGCAGCGGGTGTGGGGGGGAAAGCTGCCCCCATGGCTCTTTTAACAGCCAGACCGGGACATTTGTCATTGGGACACCTTTCCCGTTCGGCATATCAAAGAGGGGGCCCAACGGCAAAGGTCTCCCACTGGCAGGACAACGTGTGCTGAGCAATTCCTGCTCAGCACACTCATTGTCCTGGCAGCAGGACACCTTACCTGTTCCAAATGGTAGAGGTGTCCCACTGCCAGGACAACGTCCCAAGGAACTCTGGGCAGCAGAGAGTCCTCATGTTGCTCTGTATCAACAGAGCATTACAATGTGATCCATTAGGTACTGATGGGAGGGAGGGGGAGTTACTATTAGCAGGGACTTTTGTCCCTTTAGAAATGTGAATGGGAGAGATTGATCTGAAGTGAGAAGGGTGCATAATGTTGCATGCTTTATGAAATAATGGCTATGGCTTTAAACCCCAAGGGGGATTTGTTAGGCTCACATTAATCTACATGATGCTATTGTGACTTTGCATGCAGAATGGGGAGAATACAACTAAAGCCATACTCCCATTGCTCAACATATTTCTATGACAATGTATATAGAGTATGGTTATGTTACTATGAAAGGCTGGTTAATTATGTAATGTGGTTTGCTTCCAAGGCATTGCTATAAATAATTATTTAAGCACATGAAATGTTAAGCAAAACCTTAATAAATATCTATATCAACTAAACCTGGAAACATGTGCTCGGTCGCTTAAATTGTACACATCTCAGTTTCACAATTTAACCAAGTGTGTGATCCTGAGCAAATCATTTAATCACATTGTGCCATATCTGCAATTCTACAAGTGACTCTGATACACTTCAATGCTTATGTTAATGGTTCATGATATAATGGAAAAGCCTAATGACTATAGAGTTGCTCCACATGTAACAAAAGTGCAATTTAGGTATTTTGCACGACAAAGTTATTTGTTAATTGGCTTATTTATGGCAAATTTTGCTAAAGTCACTTCCATTGTGCCTCCAAGTATCAAGGACCGATGATGTGCCTTGCAATGTCCTTTTCTGGGAATTCCCTTCTGTTGGTGCAATCTATATAATTATTATGAAGTTTGTATGCATTTTGGCCTGACAGGGCTTGGACAGAGCTCTAATAGATGAGTTTCCTGCATCTGGAATGATCCTGCAGTTTTATTTTTGTTGTTGTGTGTTAAAATCCCATCTTCCACTAATGTTACCAAAAAAGTAGATTCGGGCAGGGATGGGCGGTTTAGGGGTGCCAATGAGACCACGTGGAATTCCACACACTGCATTTCATTGCTCACCTCCCCTTACCCCACCACTCGTACAATGCTGGATACTCCCCTGCTTAGTTTGGTAAGTGAAGCAGTTTTTGTGGCCTGTAACCTGAACCATGACACCCATTTACTACTTTGCACCAAACCGTCCTGAAAAAGTGTCTGCAAAACTCAAAATACTTTTTGCCAGTTTGGTGAAGATTATTTTTGGCAGCAGGAGGAAAGGTTATACAAGGCTCCTAAAGGTGTGCTTTTAACACAACATCGCATATGGTTCCTTCTCGCTCGTGCCTCCAGTGGATGAGCACAGTGTGATCTTATACTTAACAAAAGCCCCTATAATGTCATGATACCTGTTGTGGGTGACGCTGTCTTTGGTCGTTATGAATATGATGAACGTTTGTTGTTGCCCCTGATGCATAATGCCAGCAAGGAATTTCCAGTGCCTGTCATCCTCCCCATAAAACCTGTATAAAAACTGTTGGATGAATAATTTAACCTCCTTGTCGGCTGTATCATGGAATTGTTGTGTGGCATATCTAAGCTGAGCTAAAAGTACTAAGCTCCCTGTGTACCTGTGCCTTAGCTCCAGCCCCTTAATATTGGTATCGTGGCAATCTAGAACCCTTCTAATAGTGCAACTCCTTGGATGTAGCTATGCCGCGAATGTAGCACTGGAACGATTCCCATAACACCAGCCACAATGAGACCTAGTTTTCATGTGTGTCAAAGAACTAAACTTATTTCGTCCCTTATTTTGTTGTGAAAGTCTATGTCAGCCAGACAGTCAGACTTGAGTCATCAATGCTTGCCTTGTACGGGGTGCGCTCAGCCGGTAGGTGAAGCTGTAGCAGGGCAGGAGCATGAGCTGAGAGAGTGCATGGCAGAATAGAACAGCTCTGTAGCCACCCCATTTGAGCACTAGTAATGAACATGTAGTAAAAGCACAAGGGTGAGCTGTGCACTGAGGAGTAGAAGGTGAACTCCCTTGCCTTCAGGTGCATTATCCTCCAGGGACCCAAGAGCTCAAACAACCTGGAAATCTGCAGCACTGTCCAGGTGGACCCAGTGAGAGGGTGGGGTATAATAGTGTTCGGGTCGCCCCTCCCCCCCAGACAATCAAGGAATCTGCAAATATGACTAGATGCTCAATAGCCATTCAAAGTTCTCAGGAGAGTCCATTTTGGGAGCATATGAATTTACCAAAGTGACTTTACAGCCTTCGAGAGTTCAAGCTACCACCAGGGTTCAATCTTATGGGGCCAAGCAGGTAAGAGAAGATGAACCAGGGTTGCCACCCCTCTGGCATGCATCGAGAAAGAGGAAAAGTATCTCTGACAATCCCATTGCTTTACAAAGCCAGATTAATTTGCCGGGTCCAGGTGGGTTTCCTATATGAAGACCACCTGTACTGCATGCCTTGATAAATAGAGAAGGACTTTCTTGGCTTTGATCGGGTGGTTGAGGCCTCTAATATTTCATGTTATGTAGTTGATTGCAAATGTCACATTGGCATAATTCAGATTGCTAATTTGCCGACACAGAACCCCCCCCCATGTTGAAAGCACAGTATCAATGGTGCACTGAAGCCCCCACTGTCTGATACAATCACCATCAGGATAACCTGAATCCCCCTCCCCGGTTAAGATCCATAAGACCCATGAGTTCCATAGCATTCCTAACTTTAAGAAAAATAACATTCCTTGGTGCCAGTACCTTCACTGACAAATTGAACCCATCAGTACAAATCTCTCTGTCTAAACAAACCTTCCCCAGCATGTGTGGTGCACACATGAGTAGCAGCTTGGGCCCGATCAAGCCCAATTTAGGAGTGATTCGCGAAACCTTGCCATAGAATGTGTGACAGCCCCTTATTTGTCATCTTCTGACCCTCAAAGCTTCTCGATAAGTCTGTTAATCTTCGGGAGGCCTTACCCTGGCCACGCAGGCGAGGGGTCATGTGCATCAGCTCTTCTGAGGGTTCAGGTGATCCTGTGAGGGGATTGAGTTTTAAGCATGTGCGCAAAGCTAGACGCTGATTCAGGAGTGTTGAAAAAATTGACTTTCCCATTGTAGATGACCCTCAATTCGGCTGGGAACATCATTGAAAACCTCATGTTCCTGGTCTTCAGCACTTTATTGATGCTAATGAAAGATATCCTTGAGGGATGCACAGCGGATGAAAAGTCAGAAAATATGTGCAGTTTTCCCCTTATAAAACAGATTGCCCCTTTGTCTGGCAAGCTTAGTGCTGTGTCGCGGTCGCAATATTTTCAGAGCCTGTCGATGATGGAGCGGTGCAATTTGCCGGGAACAGTTCTTGCCGCTGGGACAGTGGAGTAATTAGTAGAAAATGTTGGGGGGGACAGTACTGGGGTGGAGGGGGGGGCGGATGGTGGCTCTTAGGGATCGTTTCAGCCAAATTGTTTGATAAAATTAGGTTGAATGGCAGATTTAACTGAATTCAGTCACCACCCTTAGCCGAAGATACCGAACATGAAGAACTGGGACTGCGGGGGTGTCCCCTGCTCCCTATGTTTGGTATTTTTGACTTTGCGGTGCACGGGTGTCACCTGCCTCCTGAGCATTGGTGGCAGGGGAACCAACAAAAAAAAGAAGAAAATGGGGCACTGCAGCATCAGATCCGACCCGCGTTAGATGGATGGATCTGACTGCAAGGTACAGGAGAGTTGGCAGATGGAGAAAAGGTCAGTAGGTGGGGTTTATGGATGTACTGGTGGTTTGGGGGGACATGGTTTTGTTTTTTCGTATCAAGGCAAAAACATATTCACAGCAAAAATGTCTATGGTCATTTTTGCCGTAATTATGTACCTCGGTCAAACAACCTAAATCCTTGAGGGATAACACTAGACTACTACACCACATGAGTCCATTTCTGACGCTCTGTTATAACTTTCATAAGAATGATGGTCTATCGTTACAATTCAATTGAGCCCCCACACATCTCTAGCCGGCATGCCATGCACCCAGTGACACAATATAACATTCACAAACTTAATTGCAATAGAACATACAAACAATGCATTATTTATCATTCATTCAGGCACAAAAGTCAACACATATATGCGTGCATACACTCTCACTCACACACAAATACACCCAGCACCTCCACTGGCATACACTGTGTGCACACAACATTTATATGTACATATACAATAACACATGGAAACAGTGGCACAACGTCCATTGAGCAGACCGGACTATTACCCCCTGATCCCTGAAATTTTGGGCTAAGTTGACTTGACCAAGCTGAACTGTAAATCCATGGCTGAAAGGAACAGATTCACTGGAATGTCAGCAATTTCCTTGATTTTTCCTTTCATTCAAAGGCAGAAGCCAACGGTTAATGCAGTGCACTGGGTGACCAAGTACACCTGGTATCAATCCAAACCTGGGTTCTGCACAGCACCTTACATGTGTATGTGCTGACAATTTTTTTCTACAAGATTCTGACTGATTAAAATTAAGGTATGTTTTCCTGTGTTCGAATGGCTCCAAGCAGTGGAGTACCAAGTGGGAGAGGCAGCGGGTGTGGGGGGGAAAGCTGCCCCCATGGCTCTTTTAACAGCCAGACCGGGACATTTGTCATTGGGACACCTTTCCCGTTCGGCATATCAAAGAGGGGGCCCAACGGCAAAGGTCTCCCACTGGCAGGACAACGTGTGCTGAGCAATTCCTGCTCAGCACACTCATTGTCCTGGCAGCAGGACACCTTACCTGTTCCAAATGGTAGAGGTGTCCCACTGCCAGGACAACGTCCCAAGGAACTCTGGGCAGCAGAGAGTCCTCACGTTGCTCTGTATCAACAGAGCATTACAATGTGATCCATTAGGTACTGATGGGAGGGAGGGGGAGTTACTATTAGCAGGGACTTTTGTCCCTTTAGAAATGTGAATGGGAGAGATTGATCTGAAGTGAGAAGGGTGCATAATGTTGCATGCTTTATGAAATAATGGCTATGGCTTTAAACCCCAAGGGGGATTTGTTAGGCTCACATTAATCTACATGATGCTATTGTGACTTTGCATGCAGAATGGGGAGAATACAACTAAAGCCATACTCCCATTGCTCAACATATTTCTATGACAATGAATATAGAGTATGGTTATGTTACTATGAAAGGCTGGTTAATTATGTAATGTGGTTTGCTTCCAAGGCATTGCTATAAATAATTATTTAAGCACATGAAATGTTAAGCAAAACCTTAATAAATATCTATATCAACTAAACCTGGAAAGATGTGCTCGGTCGCTTAAATTGTACACATCTCAGTTTCACAATTTAACCAAATGTGTGATCCTGAGCAAATCATTTAATCACATTGTGCCGTATCTGCAATTCTACAAGTGACTCTGATACACTTCAATGCTTATGTTAATGGTTCATGATATAATGGAAAAGCCTAATGACTATAGAGTTGCTCCACATGTAACAAAAGTCCAATTTAGGTATTTTGCACGACAAAGTTATTTGTCAATTGGCTTATTTATGGCAAATTTTGCTAAAGTCACTTCCATTGTGCCTCCAAGTATCAAGGACCGATGATGTGCCTTGCAATGTCCTTTTCTGGGAATTCCCTTCTGTTGGTGCAATCTATATAATTATTATGAAGTTTGTATGCATTTTGGCCTGACAGGGCTTGGACAGAGCTCTAATAGATGAGTTTCCTGCATCTGGAATGATCCTGCAGTTTTATTTTTGTTGTTGTGTGTTAAAATCCCATCTTCCACTAATGTTACCAAAAAAGTAGATTCGGGCAGGGATGGGCGGTTTAGGGGTGCCAATGAGACCACGTGGAATTCCACACACTGCATTTCATTGCTCACCTCCCCTTACTCCACCACTCGTACAATGCTGGATACTCCCCTGCTTAGTTTGGTAAGTGAAGCAGTTTTTGTGGCCTGTAACCTGAACCATGACACCCATTTACTACTTTGCACCAAACCGTCCTGAAAAAGTGTCTGCAAAACTCAAAATACTTTTTGCCAGTTTGGTGAAGATTATTTTTGGCAGCAGGAGGAAAGGTTATACAAGGCTCCTAAAGGTGTGCTTTTAACACAACATCGCATATGGTTCCTTCTCGCTCGTGCCTCCAGTGGATGAGCACAGTGTGATCTTATACTTAACAAAAGCCCCTATAATGTCATGATACCTGTTGTGGGTGACGCTGTCTTTGGTCGTTATGAATATGATGAACGTTTGTTGTTGCCCCTGATGCATAATGCCAGCAAGGAATTTCCAGTGCCTGTCATCCTCCCCATAAAACCTGTATAAAAACTGTTGGATGAATAATTTAACCTCCCTGTCGGCTGTATCATGGAATTGTTGTGTGGCATATCTAAGCTGAGCTAAAAGTACTAAGCTCCCTGTGTACCTGTGCCTTAGCTCCAGCCCCTTAATATTGGTATCGTGGCAATCTAGAACCCTTCTAATAGTGCAACTCCTTGGATGTAGCTATGCCGCGAATGTAGCACTGGAACGATTCCCATAACACCAGCCACAATGAGACCTAGTTTTCATGTGTGTCAAAGAACTAAACTTATTTCGTCCCTTATTTTGTTGTGAAAGTCTATGTCAGCCAGACAGTCAGACTTGAGTCATCAATGCTTGCCTTGTACGGGGTGCGCTCAGCCGGTAGGTGAAGCTGTAGCAGGGCAGGAGCATGAGCTGAGAGAGTGCATGGCAGAATAGAACAGCTCTCTAGCCACCCCATTTGAGCACTAGTAATGAACATGTAGTAAAAGCACAAGGGTGAGCTGTGCACTGAGGAGTAGAAGGTGAACTCCCTTGCCTTCAGGTGCATTATCCTCCAGGGACCCAAGAGCTCAAACAACCTGGAAATCTGCAGCACTGTCCAGGTGGACCCAGTGAGAGGGTGGGGTATAATAGTGTTCGGGTCGCCCCTCCCCCCCAGACAATCAAGGAATCTGCAAATATGACTAGATGCTCAATAGCCATTCAAAGTTCTCAGGAGAGTCCATTTTGGGAGCATATGAATTTACCAAAGTGACTTTACAGCCTTCGAGAGTTCAAGCTACTACCAGGGTTCAATCTTATGGGGCCAAGCAGGTAAGAGAAGATGAACCAGGGTTGCCACCCCTCTGGCATGCATCGAGAAAGAGGAAAAGTATCTCTGACAATCCCATTGCTTTACAAAGCCAGATTAATTTGCCGGGTCCAGGTGGGTTTCCTATATGAAGACCACCTGTACTGCATGCCTTGATAAATAGAGAAGGACTTTCTTGGCTTTGATCGGGTGGTTGAGGCCTCTAATATTTCATGTTATGTAGTTGATTGCAAATGTCACATTGGCATAATTCAGATTGCTAATTTGCCGACACAGAACCCCCCCCCATGTTGAAAGCACAGTATCAATGGTGCACTGAAGCCCCCACTGTCTGATACAATCACCATCAGGATAACCTGAATCCCCCTCCCCGGTTAAGATCCATAAGACCCATGAGTTCCATAGCATTCCTAACTTTAAGAAAAATAACATTCCTTGGTGCCAGTACCTTCACTGACAAATTGAACCCATCAGTACAAATCTCTCTGTCTAAACAAACCTTCCCCAGCATGTGTGGTGCACACATGAGTAGCAGCTTGGGCCCGATCAAGCCCAATTTAGGAGTGATTCGCGAAACCTTGCCATAGAATGTGTGACAGCCCCTTATTTGTAATCTTCTGACCCTCAAAGCTTCTCAATAAGTCTGTTAATCTTCGGGAGGCCTTACCCTGGCCACGCAGGCGAGGGGTCATGTGCATCAGCTCTTCTGAGGGTTCAGGTGATCCTGTGAGGGGATTGAGTTTTAAGCATGTGCGCAAAGCTAGACGCTGATTCAGGAGTGTTGAAAAAATTGACTTTCCCATTGTAGATGACCCTCAATTCGGCTGGGAACATCATTGAAAACCTCATGTTCCTGGTCTTCAGCACTTTATTGATGCTAATGAAAGATATCCTTGAGGGATGCACAGCGGATGAAAAGTCAGAAAATATGTGCAGTTTTCCCCTTATAAAACAGATTGCCCCTTTGTCTGGCAAGCTTAGTGCTGTGTCGCGGTCGCAATATTTTCAGAGCCTGTCGATGATGGAGCGGTGCAATTTGCCGGGAACAGTTCTTGCCGCTGGGACAGTGGAGTAATTAGCAGAAAATGTTGGGGGGGACAGTACTGGGGTGGAGGGGGGGCGGATGGTGCCTCTTAGGGATCGTTTCAGCCAAATTGTTTGATAAAATTAGGTTGAATGGCAGATTTAACTGAATTCAGTCACCACCATTAGCCGAAGATACCGAACATGAAGAACTGGGACTGCGGGGGTGTCCCCTGCTCCCTATGTTTGGTATTTTTGACTTTGCGGTGCACGGGTGTCACCTGCCTCCTGAGCATTGGTGGCAGGGGAACCAACAAAAAAAAGAAGAAAATGGGGCACTGCAGCATCAGATCCGACCCGCGTTAGATGGATGGATCTGACTGCAAGGTACAGGAGAGTTGGCAGATGGAGAAAAGGTCAGTAGGTGGGGTTTATGGATGTACTGGTGGTTTGGGGGGACATGGTTTTGTTTTTTCGTATCAAGGCAAAAACATATTCACAGCGAAAATGTCTATGGTCATTTTTGCCGTAATTATGTACCTCGGTCAAACAACCTAAATCCTTGAGGGATAACACTAGACTACTACACCACATGAGTCCATTTCTGACGCTCTGTTATAACTTTCATAAGACTGATGGTCTATCGTTACAATTCAATTGAGCCCCCACACATCTCTAGCCGGCATGCCATGCACCCAGTGACACAATATAACATTCACAAACTTAATTGCAATAGAACATACAAACAATGCATTATTTATCATTCATTCAGGCACAAAAGTCAACACATATATGCGTGCATACACTCTCACTCACACACAAATACACCCAGCACCTCCACTGGCATACACTGTGTGCACACAACATTTATATGTACATATACAATAACACATGGAAACAGTGGCACAACGTCCATTGAGCAGACCGGACTATTACCCCCTGATCCCTGAAATTTTGGGCTAAGTTGACTTGACCAAGCTGAACTGTAAAGCCATGGCTGAAAGGAACAGATTCACTGGAATGTCAGCAATTTCCTTGATTTTTCCTTTCATTCAAAGGCAGAAGCCAACGGTTAATGCAGTGCACTGGGTGACCAAGTACACCTGTTATCAATCCAAACCTGGGTTCTGCACAGCACCTTATATGTGTATGTGCTGACAATTTTTTTCTACAAGATTCTGACTGATTAAAATTAAGGTATGTTTTCCTGTGTTCGAATGGCTCCAAGCAGTGGAGTACCAAGTGGGAGAGGCAGCGGGTGTGGGGGGGAAAGCTGCCCCCATGGCTCTTTTAACAGCCAGACCGGGACATTTGTCATTGGGACACCTTTCCCGTTCGGCATATCAAAGAGGGGGCCCAACGGCAAAGGTCTCCCACTGGCAGGACAACGTGTGCTGAGCAATTCCTGCTCAGCACACTCATTGTCCTGGCAGCAGGACACCTTACCTGTTCCAAATGGTAGAGGTGTCCCACTGCCAGGACAACGTCCCAAGGAACTCTGGGCAGCAGAGAGTCCTCACGTTGCTCTGTATCAACAGAGCATTACAATGTGATCCATTAGGTACTGATGGGAGGGAGGGGGAGTTACTATTAGCAGGGACTTTTGTCCCTTTAGAAATGTGAATGGGAGAGATTGATCTGAAGTGAGAAGGGTGCATAATGTTGCATGCTTTATGAAATAATGGCTATGGCTTTAAACCCCAAGGGGGATTTGTTAGGCTCACATTAATCTACATGATGCTATTGTGACTTTGCATGCAGAATGGGGAGAATACAACTAAAGCCATACTCCCATTGCTCAACATATTTCTATGACAATGAATATAGAGTATGGTTATGTTACTATGAAAGGCTGGTTAATTATGTAATGTGGTTTGCTTCCAAGGCATTGCTATAAATAATTATTTAAGCACATGAAATGTTAAGCAAAACCTTAATAAATATCTATATCAACTAAACCTGGAAAGATGTGCTCGGTCGCTTAAATTGTACACATCTCAGTTTCACAATTTAACCAAGTGTGTGATCCTGAGCAAATCATTTAATCACATTGTGCCGTATCTGCAATTCTACAAGTGACTCTGATACACTTCAATGCTTATGTTAATGGTTCATGATATAATGGAAAAGCCTAATGACTATAGAGTTGCTCCACATGTAACAAAAGTCCAATTTAGGTATTTTGCACGACAAAGTTATTTGTCAATTGGCTTATTTATGGCAAATTTTGCTAAAGTCACTTCCATTGTGCCTCCAAGTATCAAGGACCGATGATGTGCCTTGCAATGTCCTTTTCTGGGAATTCCCTTCTGTTGGTGCAATCTATATAATTATTATGAAGTTTGTATGCATTTTGGCCTGACAGGGCTTGGACAGAGCTCTAATAGATGAGTTTCCTGCATCTGGAATGATCCTGCAGTTTTATTTTTGTTGTTGTGTGTTAAAATCCCATCTTCCACTAATGTTACCAAAAAAGTAGATTCGGGCAGGGATGGGCGGTTTAGGGGTGCCAATGAGACCACGTGGAATTCCACACACTGCATTTCATTGCTCACCTCCCCTTACCCCACCACTCGTACAATGCTGGATACTCCCCTGCTTAGTTTGGTAAGTGAAGCAGTTTTTGTGGCCTGTAACCTGAACCATGACACCCATTTACTACTTTGCACCAAACCGTCCTGAAAAAGTGTCTGCAAAACTCAAAATACTTTTTGCCAGTTTGGTGAAGATTATTTTTGGCAGCAGGAGGAAAGGTTACACAAGGCTCCTAAAGGTGTGCTTTTAACACAACATCGCATATGGTTCCTTCTCGCTCGTGCCTCCAGTGGATGAGCACAGTGTGATCTTATACTTAACAAAAGCCCCTATAATGTCATGATACCTGTTGTGGGTGACGCTGTCTTTGGTCGTTATGAATATGATGAACGTTTGTTGTTGCCCCTGATGCATAATGCCAGCAAGGAATTTCCAGTGCCTGTCATCCTCCCCATAAAACCTGTATAAAAACTGTTGGATGAATAATTTAACCTCCTTGTCGGCTGTATCATGGAATTGTTGTGTGGCATATCTAAGCTGAGCTAAAAGTACTAAGCTCCCTGTGTACCTGTGCCTTAGCTCCAGCCCCTTAATATTGGTATCGTGGCAATCTAGAACCCTTCTAATAGTGCAACTCCTTGGATGTAGCTATGCCGCGAATGTAGCACTGGAACGATTCCCATAACACCAGCCACAATGAGACCTAGTTTTCATGTGTGTCAAAGAACTAAACTTATTTCGTCCCTTATTTTGTTGTGAAAGTCTATGTCAGCCAGACAGTCAGACTTGAGTCATCAATGCTTGCCTTGTACGGGGTGCGCTCAGCCGGTAGGTGAAGCTGTAGCAGGGCAGGAGCATGAGCTGAGAGAGTGCATGGCAGAATAGAACAGCTCTCTAGCCACCCCATTTGAGCACTAGTAATGAACATGTAGTAAAAGCACAAGGGTGAGCTGTGCACTGAGGAGTAGAAGGTGAACTCCCTTGCCTTCAGGTGCATTATCCTCCAGGGACCCAAGAGCTCAAACAACCTGGAAATCTGCAGCACTGTCCAGGTGGACCCAGTGAGAGGGTGGGGTATAATAGTGTTCGGGTCGCCCCTCCCCCCCAGACAATCAAGGAATCTGCAAATATGACTAGATGCTCAATAGCCATTCAAAGTTCTCAGGAGAGTCCATTTTGGGAGCATATGAATTTACCAAAGTGACTTTACAGCCTTCGAGAGTTCAAGCTACCACCAGGGTTCAATCTTATGGGGCCAAGCAGGTAAGAGAAGATGAACCAGGGTTGCCACCCCTCTGGCATGCATCGAGAAAGAGGAAAAGTATCTCTGACAATCCCATTGCTTTACAAAGCCAGATTAATTTGCCGGGTCCAGGTGGGTTTCCTATATGAAGACCACCTGTACTGCATGCCTTGATAAATAGAGAAGGACTTTCTTGGCTTTGATCGGGTGGTTGAGGCCTCTAATATTTCATGTTATGTAGTTGATTGCAAATGTCACATTGGCATAATTCAGATTGCTAATTTGCCGACACAGAACCCCCCCCCATGTTGAAAGCACAGTATCAATGGTGCACTGAAGCCCCCACTGTCTGATACAATCACCATCAGGATAACCTGAATCCCCCTCCCCGGTTAAGATCCATAAGACCCATGAGTTCCATAGCATTCCTAACTTTAAGAAAAATAACATTCCTTGGTGCCAGTACCTTCACTGACAAATTGAACCCATCAGTACAAATCTCTCTGTCTAAACAAACCTTCCCCAGCATGTGTGGTGCACACATGAGTAGCAGCTTGGGCCCGATCAAGCCCAATTTAGGAGTGATTCGCGAAACCTTGCCATAGAATGTGTGACAGACCCTTATTTGTCATCTTCTGACCCTCAAAGCTTCTCGATAAGTCTGTTAATCTTCGGGAGGCCTTACCCTGGCCACGCAGGCGAGGGGTCATGTGCATCAGCTCTTCTGAGGGTTCAGGTGATCCTGTGAGGGGATTGAGTTTTAAGCATGTGCGCAAAGCTAGACGCTGATTCAGGAGTGTTGAAAAAATTGACTTTCCCATTGTAGATGACCCTCAATTCGGCTGGGAACATCATTGAAAACCTCATGTTCCTGGTCTTCAGCACTTTATTGATGCTAATGAAAGATATCCTTGAGGGATGCACAGCGGATGAAAAGTCAGAAAATATGTGCAGTTTTCCCCTTATAAAACAGATTGCCCCTTTGTCTGGCAAGCTTAGTGCTGTGTCGCGGTCGCAATATTTTCAGAGCCTGTCGATGATGGAGCGGTGCAATTTGCCGGGAACAGTTCTTGCCGCTGGGACAGTGGAGTAATTAGCAGAAAATGTTGGGGGGGACAGTACTGGGGTGGAGGGGGGGCGGATGGTGGCTCTTAGGGATCGTTTCAGCCAAATTGTTTGATAAAATTAGGTTGAATGGCAGATTTAACTGAATTCAGTCACCACCATTAGCCGAAGATACCGAACATGAAGAACTGGGACTGCGGGGGTGTCCCCTGCTCCCTATGTTTGGTATTTTTGACTTTGCGGTGCACGGGTGTCACCTGCCTCCTGAGCATTGGTGGCAGGGGAACCAACAAAAAAAAGAAGAAAATGGGGCACTGCAGCATCAGATCCGACCCGCGTTAGATGGATGGATCTGACTGCAAGGTACAGGAGAGTTGGCAGATGGAGAAAAGGTCAGTAGGTGGGGTTTATGGATGTACTGGTGGTTTGGGGGGACATGGTTTTGTTTTTTCGTATCAAGGCAAAAAAATATTCACAGCGAAAATGTCTATGGTCATTTTTGCCGTAATTATGTACCTCGGTCAAACAACCTAAATCCTTGAGGGATAACACTAGACTACTACACCACATGAGTCCATTTCTGACGCTCTGTTATAACTTTCATAAGACTGATGGTCTATCGTTACAATTCAATTGAGCCCCCACACATCTCTAGCCGGCATGCCATGCACCCAGTGACACAATATAACATTCACAAACTTAATTGCAATAGAACATACAAACAATGCATTATTTATCATTCATTCAGGCACAAAAGTCAACACATATATGCGTGCATACACTCTCACTCACACACAAATACACCCAGCACCTCCACTGGCATACACTGTGTGCACACAACATTTATATGTACATATACAATAACACATGGAAACAGTGGCACAACGTCCATTGAGCAGACCGGACTATTACCCCCTGATCCCTGAAATTTTGGGCTAAGTTGACTTGACCAAGCTGAACTGTAAAGCCATGGCTGAAAGGAACAGATTCACTGGAATGTCAGCAATTTCCTTGATTTTTCCTTTCATTCAAAGGCAGAAGCCAACGGTTAATGCAGTGCACTGGGTGACCAAGTACACCTGGTATCAATCCAAACCTGGGTTCTGCACAGCACCTTATATGTGTATGTGCTGACAATTTTTTTCTACAAGATTCTGACTGATTAAAATTAAGGTATGTTTTCCAGTGTTCGAATGGCTCCAAGCAGTGGAGTACCAAGTGGGAGAGGCAGCAGGTGTGGGGGGGAAAGCTGCCCCCATGGCTCTTTTAACAGCCAGACCGGGACATTTGTCATTGGGACACCTTTCCCGTTCGGCATATCAAAGAGGGGGCCCAACGGCAAAGGTCTCCCACTGGCAGGACAACGTGTGCTGAGCAATTCCTGCTCAGCACACTCATTGTCCTGGCAGCAGGACACCTTACCTGTTCCAAATGGTAGAGGTGTCCCACTGCCAGGACAACGTCCCAAGGAACTCTGGGCAGCAGAGAGTCCTCACGTTGCTCTGTATCAACAGAGCATTACAATGTGATCCATTAGGTACTGATGGGAGGGAGGGGGAGTTACTATTAGCAGGGACTTTTGTCCCTTTAGAAATGTGAATGGGAGAGATTGATCTGAAGTGAGAAGGGTGCATAATGTTGCATGCTTTATGAAATAATGGCTATGGCTTTAAACCCCAAGGGGGACTTGTTAGGCTCACATTAATCTACATGATGCTATTGTGACTTTGCATGCAGAATGGGGAGAATACAACTAAAGCCATACTCCCATTGCTCAACATATTTCTATGACAATGAATATAGAGTATGGTTATGTTACTATGAAAGGCTGGTTAATTATGTAATGTGGTTTGCTTCCAAGGCATTGCTATAAATAATTATTTAAGCACATGAAATGTTAAGCAAAACCTTAATAAATATCTATATCAACTAAACCTGGAAAGATGTGCTCGGTCGCTTAAATTGTACACATCTCAGTTTCACAATTTAACCAAGTGTGTGATCCTGAGCAAATCATTTAATCACATTGTGCCGTATCTGCAATTCTACAAGTGACTCTGATACACTTCAATGCTTATGTTAATGGTTCATGATATAATGGAAAAGCCTAATGACTATAGAGTTGCTCCACATGTAACAAAAGTCCAATTTAGGTATTTTGCACGACAAAGTTATTTGTCAATTGGCTTATTTATGGCAAATTTTGCTAAAGTCACTTCCATTGTGCCTCCAAGTATCAAGGACCGATGATGTGCCTTGCAATGTCCTTTTCTGGGAATTCCCTTCTGTTGGTGCAATCTATATAATTATTATGAAGTTTGTATGCATTTTGGCCTGACAGGGCTTGGACAGAGCTCTAATAGATGAGTTTCCTGCATCTGGAATGATCCTGCAGTTTTATTTTTGTTGTTGTGTGTTAAAATCCCATCTTCCACTAATGTTACCAAAAAAGTAGATTCGGGCAGGGATGGGCGGTTTAGGGGTGCCAATGAGACCACGTGGAATTCCACACACTGCATTTCATTGCTCACCTCCCCTTACCCCACCACTCGTACAATGCTGGATACTCCCCTGCTTAGTTTGGTAAGTGAAGCAGTTTTTGTGGCCTGTAACCTGAACCATGACACCCATTTACTACTTTGCACCAAACCGTCCTGAAAAAGTGTCTGCAAAACTCAAAATACTTTTTGCCAGTTTGGTGAAGATTATTTTTGGCAGCAGGAGGAAAGGTTATACAAGGCTCCTAAAGGTGTGCTTTTAACACAACATCGCATATGGTTCCTTCTGCGCACCTAGAGCAAAAACTGCTTAACAAAATTTCATATAGCACTCCAATTCATTTCACAGAATGCGTGGAGTACGACATTTGTTGGTCACAGGTTTTCTCAGCTTGACTCTTTCCATTCTACTTGGGGAGGGTGCTCCTTCTGCCAATTTCATTTTGAAATTAGGATGGTGGTGCTTTAGAGGCATCTGAAAAGTGGCAAGACTAACTTTAGAGGCGTTGCAGAGCTGTGGCTTGCCACAGAGAATGCACAATTTGTTATTGTTAATGTGTCTTCATACCTGGGTCCTTAATGTGTACTGTGAGCTCTGCTCACATTGCCCAAATGTGACATGCACCCTCACTAGGGACAGCCCACAGCCCAGCCCCCTAACAAACATACACAAACACAATTAAAAATGATTTAAAAAAAAGAAAAAGTACCTCTGCTCTGCTTTCAAATGCCACCCGGGCCACGTCTCATGTTACACCGACCTAACTTCTTTCACTCACGCACCTCCAGATAGAAACCAGCAAGCTGAGTGAGTTTCCTAGTTCCTGTCTGTGTGTCGCACGAACACAAAGCCGGAAAGCGATTCTCTGCGCCGCGGCCCCTGGAAGTGTTGCTGTTAGCGTGGCAGTACAGATGCCAGGCCCTGCAACACCCAGTTCAGCACCCTGGCTGCTGACTTTAAGTCAGGCCAGCCAGGGTGGCGGACTGAGCCATGCAGGGCATCCCGGCCCTGAAGGTGTTGCAGCGCGGCTGCCAGGAACCTCATAATTATGTAATGAGACAGCGTAAGCCTTGCTGGGCACCCCAGCAGGGCTTGTGCTGTCCAATTACATAATTGATGAATGCGGCCCCCCTGCCCGCCCTCCAAAAGCTGGGGGGACAAACAGGCATGACACAGAAGTTGGGTGTGACAAAACCCCCCATCCCCACGATAATAACGCCCATGCACTGGGAGCCTGAGCACCCTCTCAACAAGGAACACTGCTGAGAATGCATCGGGGCCAAATAGTTCCTTCAGTAGGGCTTCAACCAACAGCTCCATAGTTTGTGACCCCTGCATCAATCTTATCCCAAGGATGCAAATGTTGTTCCTGCGACTCCTACTCTCGAGATCATTGTTTTTCACTGTCACATTCTTCAGAAGCGTTTGAACCCTAGTGAACTCGGAGGTATACTTGGTGATGGAGTCTGCTGCCGTGGAGACCCTGCCTGAGCATGGTAACTTATTGTCCAATGACCCAATACCAGCCATTGGCTGGATGCACATCTCGTTGATTTCCATGTTGCTGCTGATGGGTTTACTTGTCTAGATTTGTGCATTCTTCCCCATGGCATCAGGAGCTGTTCGGCCTGCCCCAGGGTGACCAAGAGTGCTGCACAACCAAGTGATCCACTAGAGCAGGCTGTGGCTTGTCTGTGGACTCTGCAGGGGAAGATCACTTTGATCGTTCAGGCCCTCTACACAGCCAGGTTCCAGCATCTGCCGGGTGACAGTCTCACTGTTATATTACTCAGCAGAAGATATCTGCTGCCACGGGCATGATGGAAGCCTACCTCTGCATTCTCTGAGGTGTCCCCTTCCTCAGCTCCCCTCTGCTGCAGTCCACTTTCAGATGTTCATTGATATTGGGGCGACAATGGTACCGAGCCAGCATACCAACTGCCACCTATCGGAGAATTAAGATTTACGGCCCAGTCCTTCTCCACTTGGGATTGATTAATCCAGACACCAAGGTATTAGATGGTTTTCACTTGCATGAGTTTTTGTTTTTGCAAGAAGAAGGAGAACAAATTCTTTGGGCCTCATTACACGGAAGGCGGTAAGGGTTAACGGTCACCGGTAATGGTACCGTTAACCCTTACCGCCTTACTACGAGGTCCCTTTGCGGGTAGGTACTTTAACACCTGCTGTTTAGCAGGCGTTAAAAACCAACCCGCAAAGGGACCATGGTGCTAATTACGGTACCGCAATTAGCAGCACCGTAATTAGCGCCTTCCCCATTCCCATAGAGCCCTATGGGGCAAAAATGGGAATGGGGAAGGGAAATGGGGGAAGGGGGAATTACCGCCCCGCCAACCTTGGAATAGGGCGGTAATTCCCCTTTCCACCAAGGCGGTGCCGGTAGTTTACCGACATGGGCCAAGGTGCTAGTAGCACCTTGGTCCTCCGCCTACCGTGTAATGAGGCCCTTTGTGTTAGTACGATCTTGAGTCAGTGTCATGACTTTGGTTTTGTCAGTATTTATTGCCAGTTGATTTTGAGCCATGCATTTCGGTAGATTGTTCAGAGCTATTTGTAGGCCTCTTGGTGTTTTTGCCAACAACACAATGCCATCTGCATACATCATACTGGGTGGTATGGTCCCATTCAGTTTCGGAGGGTTCATAGTTGGTATGTATATGTTGTCTTCAAAATGAGATGTAAACAGATTGAATAGGGAGGCCGCCAAGGGGCACCCATGTTTAAGGCCATGCTAGGTGTTAATCGAGTTTGTTACCAAGCCCTCCTTTGACATTCAGACCTTGATCTTGGTATGAGAATATAGCAACTTTATTGGCTCCAAGATCTCCTGGGGGCAGCCCCACTCTGATATTTTATCCCACAAAATGTCTCTGTTTACCATGTCAAATGCAAGATGGAGGTCAACAAAGGCGGCACAGGCCCGGGTTTTTTTGTATTGCCTCCTGCTTCACAAGGTTTAGTAGGAAGAGGTTGACATTTGTGCCCACTTGTTTGACAAAGCCAGTTTGTCTAGTTGCTTGTCTTTTTGCTTTTTCAGCCCATTTGTTGAGTTTGTTTAGAAGCAAGGTGGCAAAGATTTTCCCTAAAGGATCAAGGAGGGCTATTGGGTGGTAATTTCCTGGTACTTTCGATGATCCTTGTTTAAAAATAGGAATAAGAATTGCTAGTTGCCAGGATCTAGGTATTTCATTTGTGCAATCAATGAGTTAAAAAAATTTAGAACATAGAGCCGCCCGGTTTTCAGGATTGCATTTGATGGTGAAGTTGGAGAGTCCGTCAGCAACTGGGGCTCATGAAACATTTAGTTTGTGAATTGCACTCAGGATGTCATCGCGGACCCATGCGAGTGTCCATTTCTTTTTTAAACAGAGTTCTCCCTTTTCCCTCAGTGGAGGTCTTTCTTTGTATAATTCTTTGAAGTGGGAAATCCAGTGTGCTTCTTGCACGTCCGATATCATCAAGTCTTGCCGTGGAAGTCGAGGGTTAAGCAGATTCCATAAATTCCTAGTGTTGTGCGTTCTAAGTGCTCTCAACATGTTTTCTGTATCGTGGTGATAGAGAGTCATTCTTGATATTTTCATTCAGTTTTCATACTTTTTGTTTTTCTGCTTTCATCAGCAGGTATTTTGTCGGTGATGGATCTTTTCTTAGGTGATTCAGTTTTCTCCTTAACTCTTTCTTTTTTTTCGGCAATCTTGCTATTGAATGTGTGAGCGTGATGCTGAACCTTCGCAGTCGTGTGACTTGTAGGTTGTCTAAATTTGCAAAGCATCCAATCATAATTCATTTTTTCTGAATCTTCGAGCATTGCTCTCTCAAATGTCTCTGGGAGTTTCTCCAAATGTCTTTGGGGTATGGTGAGCCTGTTCAGGCCGGGGTTAACTTCCATGTATGGTAGGTTTATTCTGGTCATTGGGGTGTTATCATTTGACCATGATCTGATCATCATGTAATGATCACTATGTGAGGAATAGATGTTTTCAATTTTTTGTATGTTCTCATTTATTTGGTTGGTACTGTATATATAATCGATTATTGCAGTTGTTTTGTCGCAGGCCTAAGTGGGAGCCAGCATTCCTGTCTTGGGATCCGTGGCATCTAAACATTGCAAGTTTCTATTTGATGTTTCTGTATTCCATCTCAGAGCACGCGGTTGTGACATGTGATCCTCAAATGCGATTCCAGCATGATTAAAAAGATGGAGATTGAGGTCTCCGCATATTATGAAGTCTATCAGAGGATATTTCTGGGACGCCATGTCCAAGGCTGCAAATACAGAGTCTATAAATGTTTCTTGCTGGATTTCAGTAAACATTCAGTATACCGAGATTCTCTTTTTGGGATGTTATTTCCTCGTCATTAGTAGCTCTTTCAATTGATCTCAGTTTTTGTAGTATTTTTATTTGAGCCCACAGGTTTATGTTGGTATATTCAACTGTCTCTAGGGTGGCATCCAGGTTCATGAGTGTAAGCAAACCTGCTGATGGTCACCCTTTTTTTTGTATTGCTGGATTCATGTACGTTGTAAAGTCATAACATATCGTTTGAATGTAAATCCACATCTCTTGAAGGCAGATGATTTGATAATTTGAAAAATCAGGTCGTTCCCTATTAAATAAGTGAGAATGTCTGCATGTATTCCATGAACAATCGTGGTCACTTTGTTCTTGATCGTAATTCGTTGTTATTGTTTATGAGGGCTTCTCGTTCTCATTATAGGTGCTGTATCTCCCATGTCTCTCTAGAAAAAGTGCTTTGTTATCGCTGAGTATTGTCTATTGTGCCGATATTCACTAATAGGGTTCTCTTGGTTGTAGTTTTGTCCTTCACTAGAATGAGTCTCTAGATAGTCACTTTCGCAGCTGCTTATGAGTGAAAGAGTTCACATATCCCCTTTATAGCAACAGTGATCTCTGTTTTCATCTTGGGCAGAGGCGTTGGGTGTTGGCTTCTACAAGATTTAGTGTATTGAGAGAGGCACAATCTATCCATACTCTGTCCAATCTCTGATCTTCCATAAATTCAACTTGCTGTATATCTTGGGATTTCAGTGCTTTGAGGTTAGGGATGGCATGAATAAGTCGTAGGATATTTGTTCTATTTAAGATGAGCCCATCTTTTTCATGTTTGATTCTTTCAAGTTTTATTCTGTTCCGAGTGACTTGCCGCCGTGGATCGATGCCGTGTATCGATAAAGTGAGGATGTTTCAGAGTGCTCAGGGCGTTACTCCGGGGGGGCTCACTCATCTCAGTGAGGTTTTTTTGTCATCTCAGTGTTTGAGCTTGTGACTTGCATGATTCACTTGCGTTTGTTGTCTGAGTGTTTTGTTACGAGCTGGTGTTGGTGGATCTGAGTGACCCTCTTCGTAGAGATCTATAACAATTAGCGAGGCTTCATTCAGATGGAATTGTTGTTGGTCCGTGGTGTTGACATCTTCATTCATATACGTTGACAGGTTCATCAAAGCCTCTAGGTAAGCTTCATTTTATTCATTTGGTTTCTGATCTCTCTTACGGACTGTTTTGACTAATGTAGTTTTCAAGCTAGGGATTGATTCCTTTTCTTGTTCCTTGTGAAGCTCTTTATGTTTTTCTGGTTTCTGCATGGGAATGGCAGTGAGGTTTCTAAGGAAAGCTCTTGATCCTTTTTGTTTTGTTAGCTGCTTTGGTTTTTCTTTTTGTGGTTTAGCTTATTTAAGGTTTCGAGTTTGGTCAAATATTCAATGTATCTCAGGGTTTTTGTTTGGTTTTGCAAGTCGATTTTGCATGGCAATGTTGATCGAGGGTGTCATTGCTGGTAGTTGTTGTGTAGCTGGTGGTTCATCATTGAATTAGATCAATTGTCCTTCTATCACGTTTGCGTTCGGATAGGCAATGTGTCTCACGTCAAGTTAGGCGTTATTCGGCAAAGATGTCAAGTGGCCGGTTTGGGTGGTTCCATCCGTTGATGGCAATTTTCCTTTATTGTGTTCTTTAGTTGTCAAGATTGGACGAGCATTATGGGAGTTCATTATGGCAATGGGGGCGGCCGTTATTTGGGTTGTGTCTGCTCTATCATTCCTTGCAATGTCCAATTATCGTATTTGCCCATTGGTGTCCTTAATTTTTGTGTTGGAATGGTAGTGCTAGGTTTCAATTCTCTTGAATGCTGTACAGGTACTGGGCGCATCTTTGTACTCAGCGTTGTTGCATGCAATGCTTTCGATTGGTCTATGGTGTTCATCTTAGGCTTTTGTCCAAAGGCTTGTCTCCTTTTTTCGTGATTTTCCATTAGAGATTCTATTTCGGTAAAATCGAATGAGAGTCTCTCAAGCCGTTGATTTGTTGTGTAATTAGGGGGGTAAACATGAGGTTCAGATTTTATTTTTCGTTCAAATTTAATTTTCCATCTTTGTTTTACGAGTTTTGCTTTGTCTTTTTGTGACAAGATTGTATGTTCTGACTCATTTCTAATTTCGTGTTCACATGAGTATGCCTCTGTTGCTTCATTATTGTAAGTCTTTAGCTGTTGAGAACGTGTCTCTTGATAATGTGCTGTCTGGATGTCATCATTGGGGGGTATTGAGTCAAGGTTTCCCAAGGCACTGTCAGTGGAATAGGTCAGAACTACTTTTAGGGTTCCATTCACTTCATCCTTCTTTTGTTTGGGTATGACTTCTATGGTGGGTTCTACCTGGTGGTGCCATAATTCATGATCCAGAATATCTGATGTCATTTTTGGATGTATTGTCTTTAATCCTGGGGGTATATTTTCTTTTCCCCTCTGGGTTTGGCATACGGCATTGTTTAGGTTCGACATGGAGAGAAATGGCCATACTTTCTTTCAACATTGCTTTAGAGCTAGCTGATGTTATTATATCAAGTGCAGGAAGAGTACTTGTAAAGTATTTGTGTTTGTTCATTATCTGCAATTTTTTTATTGCATTTTCCATTGTTGGGTGCATGTGTTGTTTAAGGGATAAACATAGTTGTGTTTTTGAGCATTGCCTTGTTAAAGGCCCGGCTGAGCTTTGTGTTTGTTTGTTCACTTGATGTGCGGCCATATTAGTTTAGGTTCAGTACCTTTTCTGTTAACATTGTTGTGCTAGTTGTGTAGTTGGGTCCTCTGTATCCTGTCCAAGCCGTAGACAAGAGTAACGCCTCGCAACCTCTGCACAAGTTGCCGCCTCCTTGCAGGAAAGGTTTTTACACGTAGGTCAAAGGCTCGTGGCCCGCAGTCCCTATTGTGTGTATGCTGATGTCGGGTAAGTCTCTGGTCGCTCGTCCCTGAAGCAGGGGAGGATACCAGCATTAGAATATCACAATAGCTTTGTGAATTGTGTTGCACACACAGGTCAAAGGCTCATAGCCTGCATTCCCTGGTGTCTGTATTGTGTTATCCAATGGGACGTAGAACTTTCATCATTAGCTATGGGGGAGCTACCGACAATAAGTGCTTACCGCAATGATGTCACAGGTTGGCAGGAGTTATCCTGCTCTGGGAGGCTGCCATGATAGTAGTTCCAAATCTCCTGATTATGTGTATCCTTTGTCTGGATCTAGTAAGGTTCCCGTCCAGTGATGGACAGATGAATTATGCGGGTGAAATCTGTTGTTTAATGAATGTCTTTACCTATATCAATCAATCAAGCACAGTCCTGTATGGTATTGCTGGGGCAACTTACTTTGATTGAATGCTGTCAATGTTTTGTTCAGGGGTTGTTTATTGAAAGTCGAGTATAACTGGAAAGACTGCACACTCGAGACCACACTCTGTGGCTCACTCTGCGGTGTGGTTAGGATTAAATAGAAAGCTGCTCCACCTCCAGGAGTAATAGGCACAGGAAAGATAGTGCAGACTGCAAAGACTGCACACTCAAGACCACACTCCGCATCCCGCTGCGTGGTGTGGTTAGGATTAAATAGAAAGCTGCTCCGCCTTCAGTAAATCAAGCTATTCGTGAGTACACTGGCAGATGGATTTATGTACAGATGTCTTACCCACTGTTTCAAGTTTTGACCAAATCCCACCTTCTCCAAGCATTCAAATAGGAAAGGCCATTCGACACAGACACGGTCAAATGCTTTTTCAGCGTCCAGAGAGACCACAGAAGCTCGGCACACCTGTTTATTTCAATTGCCATAAGTAAACGTCTTATGTTTTCCGCCACTGATCTTCCTGTCACAAAACCCACCTGATTTTCGTGAACTAAAGAAGGCTCTACCAGCTCTATTCTTTTTGCTAGCGTGTTTGCCAGAATCTTGCAATCTGTATTAATCAAACTGATCAGTCTATAATTGGCACATCTTGTCGGGAATTTATCCTTCTTTTTCAGAACAGTTACCAAGGCATGCTCCATAGTATCCGGGAGAGATCCAGTATCAAATGACGGATTATATACATCACATAGCAGCTTTAGGGCACAATCGGGCAAAATCCAGTAGAATTACACAGGCAGCCCGTCAGTACCAGGTGACGTGCCCACACTGAGCGCGGAGACTGCCAAGCGAATATCTTCTAACTGTTACCTTCTAGATTAGGTGCTTGGTCATTGGGTAAGTGAGGAATCTCTAAGGAGTCTAGGAAAGAATTTATTGTTCTATGTTCACAGTTTAGGTCTGATCTGTAGAGATTTTCATAACATTTATTGAACATATTTATGTTTTTTGTTGTGTCTCCATATTGCCATTTGAATCTCGTATTGCAGTGATGTTAAAATCACTTTCAGCAATCTTCAGCCTATGAGCAAAAAGCCTTCCAGCCTTCTCGCCGTTCTCAAAATAATTGATTTTACATCTGAACGGTTCCTACTGATTGCATCGAATGCAAAACCATTGAAATGAAATGCATTGAAAAAATGCATTTTTTTAGTATTTTATTAATGGGGGGGTCCCCCAACCTCTGTTTTTTCACCCCTTAAAACGCATTATAGTAATAAAAAAAACCCTTACATACAAAAAAAATGAATTTTTTTCCAATGCTTTTGCATTTGATACTGTGTATCCGATGCAATGCCTGGATACCATCTGAACAAAGCATAATCAATCTGATCTGATATAATTTTGTTTAGATCATATTTTTTTCTCCTTATTTTCGATTTTATTTCCTGGTCATGACTCATCGCATATTGCTTCTAAAACTGCTTGGCTTCTACATAGAGTTTCTTTATGTCTCTTTCTTTCATCTTTCTGTATTTGATGGTCTTGGATATCAAGACACCTCTTATATAGCTTTTCATCACCTCCCATACTGAGTGATGCCTTCTGTTCTGTTCATTGCAATGAATTTATCGATCTCTTTCACAATCTCTTCCTTAATGTGCTTGTTCTGCAGAATATTTGAGTTCATTCTCCATCGTAGTGATTTAATTAAAGTGTGTTGTAGGGAGAGGCATAGTGATATTGGAGAGTGGTCAGAGATACCAATTAGTCCTATTTTTGAGCCAACACAACTTGGTGTTACTCGTCCAGAGGTAAGAAAGAGATCAATGCATGAAGAAAGAGATCAATACATGAATAAACATCATGACATGCGGAGTGGAAGCTATAATCTCTTTCAGATGGATGCTCTAGGCGCCATATATCCGCTAGACATAGTTCAGCAATCCGACTCTCTACCGATCTCCTGCTTCTCTAAGGAACTTATTAACAGTCCCCATTTGAGCGGTCAAGGAATGGATCTAACAGCAGGTTAAAATCTCCAGCTAGAATAACTGAGTCAACATTGCAGTTCTGAATAAGTTGTGCAAGTTCATGGAAAAAGAGGGGATTGGCCTTGTTTGGTGCATATATATTACAAAGTAGTATCACTGAGTCTTGTATCTTAACTGTAACACAAACAATCCTTCCCCACTTATCTGCTTTGCGTGACAAGACAACTAAGTGTAATTCTTTTTTTAAATTATCGAGACATCTCGCTTGCTGGAT
Organism: Ambystoma mexicanum; assembly: GCF_040938575.1. NCBI lineage: Eukaryota > Metazoa > Chordata > Amphibia > Caudata > Ambystomatidae > Ambystoma > Ambystoma mexicanum. The sequence continues at coordinate 1,082,338,287 of NC_090935.1, read as the reverse complement.
GAGAATGTTCAAAAATAAGTTTGACCTACCCACCCCTGTATAAGTTTACCAGCTTCAATATCATCAAGGTGTGCCTCTTGAAGAAAAGCAATTATCACAGGAAAATGGATTTAAGGCAAGATAACACTTAAGCTCATTTCACTGCATTATTTAGTCCATTTACTTTCCACAAGACCATTTTAAGGTGATTTACAGTTCTAGAATCCATGTTGTATGTCTCAATAGTGTGTGCAGTAGGCATGCAAAAATACAATCAACAAAGGGAGAAAGAGGAAAAGAAAAGAAAGGGGAAGGAAAAGAGAGAGGGAGAGAACACCACCCAAACCAGGCATGAACACCCAGACAACTCTGGTGACAGTTATAATTAGACTGGTCGGATGCAGAGCCATGCCAAAACACATTAATAATAAAAGAAATTCAAAATCACTCTACCATAGCCCCCGGGCCCCCACCCATTATATTATATTCAGCTGTCATTAATGATCAAAGACAATTCGCAATTGATTGTAGAAACATCCAAAACCCAATTGCACTTGCAATTACAAACCTTGCTGGTGTATACTAGTGAAGGATCAACCAATAAATATAGACTCTCCCTATTTTAAATTGTGTAAGAAGTATGAGATAGAGGTTTTTTAATAAACTGTCACAAAGCACAATGTTATTGCACCAAGACCTAGTTCCATTTTTAATTGAATAGAAACTCAGCAAAACCTGTCCCTGTGATAATCCAGATTGGTATTTAACTTTATGTAGCGCTTCATACATGGTTCGTCCAACATCTAGGCACTGTGATGATTATACCTCAGTCGAAGGATGTTAGCCAATGAGATACTTCAGCCAGTTGAGCGCTCATCGCGATCTGTGCATGATTTGTAGGTTGCAGGTTCATGTCCTGGCAAAGCCAACTCAGCCTTTCATCCTTTTGAGGTTGATAAAGGAGTACCAACTTCGGTTTGGTGATAATTGTGATAAAATATGTTCTATGAACAGCGCTTTGCCAAAAGCGCAACATAAATAACCATTTGACTGTGAGATTAGTTATAGAATTTAGCATGCAGTCCTTGCCTCTCTGCACTGTTGTATCAAAACATTTACATACCAAGGGGGGCATGGCTAACAGCCAAGCTGTAAGGATGTGTCTCACTGGAGCGCCTGCCTGATCCTTCAACGATCCTATGTATACGGCATGAATGCAAAGCCATCCTGAACCCAAGCAGAGCACAACAGTGAGAGCATAATATAGCCACACTTTCACACCCATGATTTAACTTGATTTAAAAAAACTGGCCACCATGAAACCAGACAGCCTTAGCAATGAAGCTGTCATAGCAAATCACACTCACCCACATACAACACATAACACTGCTAAATGTAATCTTACAGAAAGAGTAATCTCTTCAAAAATGTGTCATTTGCCTACAGTCATAATGTATATTTCTGCGCTGCAATGTAGTGTTTGCCATCCATGTCCAGACTATGATGTGCCGAAAGTGCTTTGAGGACATGATACTGGCAGTACGGTGCTATACAAATGTCACATAATATAACAATACAACACTAAGTTAAGGAGATCTGCACAGTATTAATCAGGACTACACAGTGCTACTCTCAGCACTAGGATTCTAGAGACCTATCTTCAAAAAGCACCTTTTGACAGATATCTTTATATATAAAACAGAGGAGAGAGTGTGTGTGTACCAACTGGATCTAATATCTGATACACTGGAATCACTTAATAGCAGATTGATGGTTGTTTAGGCCAAAACCCTGAACATGTCCCAAAGCCCTTGCTGTATCTGGCTACTTCTGATTTAGCATATTGTTTTGTAAGAGGTTGTATTTCATCTAACTTGTATTTGGGTAGATGTTGATTTCTATGTGCAACAAAAGATGTCCACAAATCATATATTGTATTTCCAGTAACAAAAAAACATTGGTGCACTATATTGTCACAAGGAGCAGGATGCCAACGCGAAATATGAACCTCAAGCAACAATATTTTTGTTTGGTTAGTTTAGAAGTGTGACCTTCCAAATTAATGGTGGCCGTATTGTAATTTTTTTTTATTGTAAAATTGTGTATCGTTGTGTATCGTACATATTATCACAGTACATGGAGGTCATTATTGACTGATTTTGCAGATCCAATTTCAGTCCAAAATGTTTCAAAGTTGTGGTTTGTATTATTTGTTGGCTGATAAAATGTGAGCATATATCCCAGGCTCGATACTTGCTAGGTTGGCTGTCAATAGAAGATTAAATCCAAGTGCATTTTCTCACACAGATTTGGAAAATATTTAATCGATATGCACCAAAGTATATATCCATTAGGGCGCAGCAATGCATCCCAACTCGTTCTCTTAGATGTAGTACTAAGGACCTGTTAGTTGTTGGTTAATTTTACACCACACAAAATGGTGGTAGATTATTGAGTACTTTAGGGTGCCGTTTGGGAAACAATCTACCAATGCTCATCAAAAATAGTATTACATTGCCGGCTTATAAGAATAGCCTTAAAGATCACCTATCATCTGTTTTGTTCCTTAAATCTTAGGGATGATAGAGTTGTCTGCCATTGGCAAGGTACTGTTCAACTTTGTGGTGTCCAGTTACTATTTATTATTTATTTGTATCGTTGTTCATGTAATGTTTGCCCCAACACCTTTAAACTAGTTTATTGGTGATAAGCCTGTGTAAAATAAACAATGTTATTAGTAGTATTACTGCTACTACCTGAAATCCCTTTGATACCGTCAAGGGGCAATGGATACTTTCAACATATGTTTATGTTTCAATGTTTGTATTAATGTACTCATGCAATAATGTGTATTGTCATGTCCTTTACACGAGGAACAATGGCAGAATATATGTTGTAAAATATGTAATTTTGGTCCATTTCCTGTGAGTCATTTGAATAGAATAATTTAAATAAATGCATAAAGAACGAAATTGTGAGCATTCAGATGGGATACATGACAGTTCTTACTAATTGAATAATAATAATATTGTTAAGTTGTTCTCATTTGTAAAGTTGGAAAGATTCATACATAAGTATCCCTTCCACTTCCCGAAATACCAGAACTCATACTTGCAGCCATGACTATCCGAGAAAGATAATGTTATTTTACACGAAGACTATTGTTGGTTTATTGTTATTGTTTTATTTAACGTTGTTAATATTTGTATGCATCTAATACAAATGCCAATAAAATGCGTTTAAAATAAATAAATAAGTATCATAAATATATAAAGAAAATGTAATCCGCCTTCTATGTTGGGGCCTTTGGGGTTTCGGCTATTGAATCAAAGCTTAGCCTCTTTTTTCTTTCCATTTAATTTCATGGTTTTCTCTCTCTGATATCAAGAGGTGGTTGCTCTGTGTTACTCTCATGTCTCATCCTTTCTGTGTTAGCTTTTACATTTTCTATTTCTTTTATTCTTAAGCGGTATATCAGTTCTGAATATTGCTGTGGTACCTGTATATATTCTCCAAAATAGAGACTTCAAAGTGGAAACATTACATACGTTCAAGGTATAATACCTTGAAGTCATACAACTTTTGTAATTTACAAGCTGCCCATTGACAAATAATAATTTCAGAACTGAAATCTTTGCAAACAAAAAAGAAATATAGCTCAAGAGAAAGAACACTGGGAAAACACAGCAAAAATGCTTTCAGAAAAGAAAATATTACTCCTCCCTGCCCTGCACATCATTGTTCCCTGCACCATAACAATGACACAAGGCCCAGTACCACCATTGATCCAATTTATCCAATGTATCCACCTATGTCCACCACCTTTCGTCTGGAGGTGCCTGGAAACATTTGCATATAGGCCCATCACAAATTCAAAATGTATGAACTGTAATCTCCATGCAGAGGTCTCATGTCACACAATGTATGTACTGCATGTTGCAAGGCCATAGCATGTTACAGAGGTGGCAAACAGCATGCACATTTCACCCACACAGGCACATCATCTGACAGCGATCAAGGTGGACCAAGCACCTCACGGACACCCACATAGAGGAGGAGAGCCACGCGAAACCACTGCCAAGGCCACACAAACCACAGGCCCAGTGAGCATGCCACCTGCTTCTGCAGCAACACCTGCTGGGCCAATGGAGGCACAGGCAGCAGCCCCTGCAGCAAAACGTGCTGTGACAACTGAGGCCCAACCAGCAGCCCCTGCAGCAACACCTGCTGCACAAGGAGGCACAGCCAGCAGCCCCTGATCCCTTTGGGCCAACAGCATGGCCATTCCCCCCCACCAGCCTTCCATCAAGATCAGCACCTCGATGGATGATGATGGTGGTAAGGAGGCTCGGGACACCACAGAGGGGTCACCAGACCACACCCCCTATCACCATCCCTCATTCAGCCCCTCCAATCTCTACAGCCCACCTCCACCACTGATTCCCAGCATCCGAGAAATGGATGCACGGATACGGCGCATCGAGGCATGTCATTATGGCTGGAATCATGCGCCAGCACCTGGAAGAGACCAGGTTTATGCTGAAGACCAGGTTGATGCAGGAGAGGATGCAGGATACCGGCCAGTGCTTTGCACATGCTGTGGGTCGCTCCTCATGAACAAAGTCCTGCTTGCACAGAGGGTCCAGGAGGGGAACAAGGCAATCTGAGCACTGGCTGATTCCTCCACCCTTTCCCTGCAGGCAGCAGGGACACGGCAGGTTCAGATCCCCCACTCAACCATCACCACGCCTGCCAGCTCCCAGCAGAGTAGCTAGAGGTGATGATCCCTGCGCCTGTCAGGCTCACCACAGAAGTGCAGGTCCGGTGTAAAGAGGCCAGAGACCTGAGCCTGTTGCAGACCTCAGGTGACACTGATGCTGCCTAGGTTTTCTTTTCTGGATGGTGTGTTTGGGAGGCCTAGTTGGGGAGGGTTAGTCAGGGAGGCTTAGTTGGGGAGGTTTAGTGGAGGAGAGGTTAGTCTGGGAGGCTTAGTTGGTGGGCCACACGTTTGTTGTTGTTTGTTCATTCAAAAATACACATAGTTCTGCATTTGAATTCACGTCTGGGCATTCCATTTGTGAAGTGGTGTGCTTTAGTTTTGCACTGCATCTCATGCAGTGTGTGCCATGGATCATGTTCAGGTGCTGTGTGCTCAAATGTAGTTCTCTGCAACTTCCTGGCGGGCTGCACACCTATCCCTGACATCCCTGTGATGTTGTAGTCGCATTTCTGCAGCTGCATCCACGTCTCCATCATCATCATGCCCAAGTCTGGGGGCAGGGGAATGTTCCACCGGATGCACATATTGTGCAAGATGGCACAAGCCAGGACTATTTTCACCACTTTCCCTGGCTTGTACATCAGTGTTCCAACAGAGCAGTGAAGGCACTGAAACCGTGCCTTCAACAGCCCAAAGGCCTACCCTATTGTCGTCCTTGTTCTGATGAGAGCACAATTGTATGCTGTTTCCTGGTGCCTCTGTGGACCTCTCACAGGGGTCATCAGACATGGTACTGAAGGGTAGCTGGAATCAGCTGCATGGAATGGGACACAGGGAGGGACATTTTTCTGTGCATACTAGTTGGGATGTGGGTGGGTGACACATGCATCTGGTTTTGTGCTCTTGTGGGTCCTCAATCACCTTGCTGCCCCCTGTGAGAGGAAATGGTGGTCAGGCCATGTGTAGGCACTGACTTCCAAGGATGGGTTGTTTGGTGGTGGGTGGGGCAACGTTGGCATATGCTTTGCTTTGTGACATGGCAGTGATGCATTGTGGTACCTGTGGTCCATTTTATGTGTCTGTCCATCCGTACAAAGACTGTGATGGGGGTGTCCATCCATTGACTCATGTGGTACATATCAGTTATGGCCACCCACTCTTGCATGCAGAAGGTGTCTCTGCATTTGCATGGGGCCTGTGGGTCATCCACTGGTGCCAATGTAAATCCCCCATGCCCTGGTGCACATGCAATGTTGTGTGTGTGTTGATCCTTTTAATTACCCATTAGCCAGGTCTGCTTTCTGCCATAACACGCCATGTACCCAGGCAGTGTGCTATTCCACAGGACCATGGTGTCATGGGTTGATCCCGGGAAGCGTGCGCAGCAGTGTGTCATCGTCAGGTCTGCATTGCAGATGACCTGCACATTGAAAGAGTGGTACAGAGTCCTGTTTCGATACACCTCCTCTGTGGCGTGGGCAGCCACTAGCTCGATGTGTGAGCAGTCCATTGCTCCCAATACATTAGGCATGCCCGCGAGGGCATGGAAGTGGACCTTGGTGGAGTTCACCTGTGCCTGTGTCATTGGTAGGGCGATATGCCTGGACACATGACACAGGAGGGCATCCAGAACCTACATGAGCACAATTGAAACTGCTGGCTGGGAGATGCCATACAGCTCCCTGACTGTGTGTTGGAATGTGCCTGTGGCAAGAAAATGCAGCACAGACACCACCTTCCAAAGGAGGGGTATGGCAGCCCAGATGCCAATGATGCTCTGGATGTTGTCCAGGATGAGGTCCACTATTTCCAGGATGGTCTCCCTGTTCAGGCGGTATAGTGTGTGGATCTGCCTGTCAGTCAGGGAACAGGGAGTGGCCCTTGTGGGGGTATAGGTGCATGCCCCAGGGCACAACTGGCTGCCCATTGTTCCTCTGCATTCTCCTTTGCTACTCTGGCACTTCCTGCTCATAGAGCTGCACTCCTGCATGCAGCACCTCCAGGTCCATGACTACTGCTATGAGTGGCAGCATGGTTGTGTTGGAAGGTGTGTGTGGTGTGGGTGTGGTCCTTTTCAGCAGTCTCTGTGCCCATCATGTGAAGCTGGTTCAATTGTGTGCGCCTGTTCCTCCACACCTGGACCTGGTTACCGCCTGCACTGCGTTGCCCGTGTTTCCGGCACGGTTTTCCCAGTGGCACTGGCATTTTTGTGACAGCGTTTCTGGGAAAACCTCTGTTGTAATGCTGCCTTCTTTTTGTGGTGCTGGAGTTTCCAGCACTCATTCCCGAGGGTCCTGCTGTCTCAGTATCCACTGTTACAGACATTGTTATTGACAGCATTTTCTCTCGTAGTGCTACGGTCCGGAAATAGTGCTGGTAATCAGAATTACTGGCACGTTGCTTCCGGACCGGAGCACTTGTAATGCTGCTCAATGTATCCATTTGGTTTCCATTTACCTTAACTAAAGCGCCATATTGCCACCTCTGGGATTAGGTCTCATCTTTTGAATAGCAATAAAATTAAAATTCTTGAGCTCTAAGTTGTGAAATTCCTTGATATTAACAGCTTGGCCATCATTTGAGCCAGCTTTAGGAATAGCACAACAGTGTTCTTGAATCTGGATTTTCAGAGGTCTAATAGTAGAACCAACAAAGCCCAGTCACAGGGTATCGCAAAAACAACAAATTGTGAAAGACGATAGCATCATAAATCTCATATTACCTGGAATTTCTTTGTTGAAATGGTACCTAGGTTAAACAGCAAAATCACATATGAACCTCTACTACATTTGTGGAAGCCTTCTGTCCTGCATGTTAGCCAAAGGCTCCCTGATCTGCGGCAATTGGCTTGAGGATGTAGTAGGAGACATAATATTACATGTTGTAAGTCATTTTTGACAAGAGATAGAGGGTATTTGTGTCAAACCTGGATCCATTTTTAATATTTGCCAGTATTTCGAATTTCTGAAACTTCATGGTATTGGTTGTTAAATTTTGTAATGAGCAAAACTGGGTGTCAGGGTTAGTAGAAGATGATGTACTTGAAGTACAGTAGTGAAGGTTCTTGTTTTTTCTAAATGCCAACAATGTACATTCCTTATTATTCATTTTAAACTGAGTTTTATGAAAAAACTTGATCAGGACACCCTCTATCCTGAAAGTGTTTCATGGCAGTCCTGGCGTATTTGTGGAATGTTCTTGGGTGTGCTACCCCTGGAAATTGGAAGGACCTCTTGTGTGACTTGCACCCGAAAATGATTACCTAATCAAGCTTTACATTATTTAGTATGCTTTCTAATTTTGGGGAAAAACATTTTAAACCACAATATTGTCTATGCGATAATCTTAAACTTTAACACATTTTCATTTTCATAAAAAAAGATAATTTAATCACAAGGCACATGCAAATAATCATATCAAATGCATTTTGGTCATTGTGACCATCTTCAGAGATTATGACCGAAAAAATAGATAAACATAATTGTAACTTCTCTATGTGGTTCTTATCTCAATATTTTCAATGTTAGATTTACATGTTCTGTATTTTGCACACAATGAATGAAAAGTGTTTTCCTTCCTGCCTGTTTTTCTGTGCTTATATCTATGGAGTAATGCACACAAATCATGTATTCAAATGTTTAATATAGGCACAAAAGAGAGAGGTTTTCAAAGTAGGAATTGGAGATCCTATCTGTGGTATATTCTTCAGCATGATACTCAAATAGTGGCATGTATGCTGCTAGAGGCCTTCCTCAGACAATTCTGTGATGGACGAAAAACTCTGTGTTAGTGTGGGTAAGTGCCCAAGTGCCTGGTTGGATATGTCTGTATTGTTTGTCCATGAGTTTCCTAGCCTGTTTCTGCAGCCCATCTTTAATGATCAGTGTTCAAAACAGATCGGTTTGAGGATTTCACTTTTTATAATTCAATTTTATACGGGATACCAAAGTAAGAAAAGCAGGGCAACTCACGCTTCTTCTCTGCAGGTTTGCCAGGATGGTGGCGTGTTATACCATTGAGCGGGTGCTCACACTATATAAAAAGTGTTTTTGCCCCATGGTATTGCAAAGCTTTGAGGCACTCACAATGCGGGAGGTTGGGTGGCTAAATCAGTTGGAGGGCCTATTTTGGCGTAGTGCCCTAAATGGACCCCAGTCGACCTCAATAGAGTACTTGAGACTCAAGCTGGGGATTCTTTATCTAAGCACCCAATTGTTGAAGAAGAGGGGTGAGCTATACATCAAATCTAGAACAGCAGCATTGAAGGCATTGGGGTGCAATTATGGTTCTGAAGTGGTCGGGCGAGGAAACAATTTTGAAGAATGAAATCTAGACTTCTTCAGAAGTATACATTGGATGCTGAAGCCTGAATTTCTGACGCATTGAGAGGCAATAAAGGATTGTCTACATAGAAAGGCCAATCTGTGTGATTGGAATGAAAATTATACACATATATCGAACCTACGCAACCACAGTGCAGTGGCACAGGTATCTTACCGATATACGAAAGCACGTGTTATTTACTCAGAGCACAAGCCCTGCAGTAATGCATTTTATGTTGCGGCTGCGCACAGATCAGCTTCCCTTATTAACAACTCGAGGCTCGCAACTTGGCATTCCTGTAGAGAAGAGGTTTTGTCTACTGTGCAAACGTCCCAATCATTTGGAATCAGCAAAGCACATGCTCACCGAATGTAAGACTCTGGGATCGGTAAACATGAGCACGCTTGACAAATGTGCACATAATTGGAGACATTTTGGACATACTGTCTGATTTCAGAATTGGACTCATTGCACGTCACACTTTACTGGGTTTGACATGAGGGAAAAATATTTGAAAACCTCCAATTTATAAGCTAATTGATAAGCAAGAGATGTTTTGAGAGGGGCCAATGGTTGAAGTTGTCTCGGAGGTCTGTGAAAAGGTCAGAATTCCATAATCTGATGATAATGTGATAATATTAAAATTGAATCATGTAAACAAATTCTTAAATACGCTTTTGCTACATCCTTTTAAAGTATTCATTTATTAGAAGCAAATGGGATACTTCAGATGAAATTTAAGAAATGGAATTTGAAATGCAAATTGGATTTTAAATTGGATATTAAATTGAATGTAATTTGAGTGGCGTTAAGTATCTTTGCTACAGTATTTATGTGTTAATTTGAACATTTGGATTTTGAAATATTTATGGAAAATTGTATGCAGCTGATAATAATAAAAATGTGTTTTTTTGTTTTTAATTTTTTGTTCAAGTTCTTTTAGAACTGAAAACAAATACATATACATTCATAAATAAAGAGGATTACAGTTAAAGTTGTGCTGCAAGATAAGAGTGAGGAAGTGGTGAAAAGTGGTGAAATATGTGAATTCATCTAGGAATTCTTTGTTTAGACCTAGTTGAGTGTATATTATTCGAGAGGTGAGCAAGGAGCAGGTACGAATGTCGGCAGTTGGTGTAAAGGCTTTTGAAGGGGAAGTATGTTGAGGACAGGACGATGCTGAAAGTGAGTGTTCTTGTCTATGACAGTGAGACCACAAAGCGATGTAGGTGGCATATATATTAAATGTAGGTAGGATGGAATAACCAAACATGGATGTGGCTATTTGTGTAAGCCCTGTTTCGAGCATGTCTGGATCGTGGTATTGGTTTTGGTTAATAATATCTGCTGCTTGTTGTGAAGCTGACCTGCATTGATGAGTGAGAGATTTTGTGTGGTGGGAATTGCCAGTGTATTTATACTGAGCAATGACTGATGAATGATGTTTGTGGTTATAGAAGAACATTTGAAGATATGCTCTCTGTCCTTTGATGGGATAGGACCAATCTGGAGGTAGGGGATCAGTATGAACAGGGCAACCTTTTGGGTAGCAAGTGTACAACCCTGCAGCACCTCCAAGCCCTAGCATGTCCTAAATAGGTAATCACTGCTGGTGTCACCACTTGCTTCATGGCTTTTAACTGAGACAAAGATTAGGAAACATATAAAGCGACCGAAGAAAAGCACCAGAAAGCCTACTGTGTGTGCCTATTGCATAGTAGCTCATTGCAAATACTCTACACATGTTATGTGCTTTCTCTGCATCACATAATCTATATGTACAATCATGGGGGCTGGTTTATAATAGATTGGACGTGGTGCATTATTTTAAATATACTGGTTGTATTTTACATATGGTGTATTCTGGTGTTTGGAGTGTTTAGAAGACATTTGTGGAAATGTAAAACTTGTATCTCATAAGCCCATATCTAGTGACCACAGAGCAATATTTAGAGTGTTTAATGTCTGTAACATGTACCTCTCCACAGGTTCATAAGCCTTAGGGATAGCACTGTCAGTGCAGACTTGAACGCTGAGATTAAGGAAGAGCGAGACAGCTGTCGAGATCTTCAGCAGTTTGAGAAGGAGTTCATGAGGGCCTACATTGAGGACATAGTAGAAAGAGGTAACTGCATGCCTTCAATGAGCTCTGCTTTTTTAGCTCTTGTCATAAGGAGACAGTCATTCTTAAATCTTATACATTATTGATGTAGACTGAGAAGTCTGGATTAAAAAGCCACTGCATTAACCTGCATGCAGGAACTCTTATAGATTAACCAGGTTAACACAATATTCTGCACAGAAAAATACTATTATTTACAGATACATTTATAGTGTATGAAGCTCTGTGGTGACCTCAAATGTTCGCTATTTTAATAAGTCAAATAAAATATTCCACTCCAAATTGCCCATTTCAGAACCATTTCCCATTTGTAAATATTCTGTACATCTGAATCGTTGGTATAAGGTCAGGGCGGGGGATTGCAAATTTCACATGGTTCTTAATTACAGATCATGGCTTATTCCTACAGTCAACAAAATAGCAACTACATAAAAGATAACCTTTTAAGGAAAGGTTAGAGGGAATATAGAAAAATCTGTATTGAAAATGTTCAATTTGTTGTTTTGCCTTGCTATGCTCTGTGATGGAGTGTCCTAAAGAATGTAAAACACACACTGTTAAAGTCCAAAGTGCATTAAGTAAACGTAATGTATCAGGATTGTGTAAACATTGGTAATGGTTGTTTTCTGATTTGGGAAATCTTCCTCTCTGTTTGTTCTTGACTTCGTCTCCCTCTCCCTAGACTCTTTCAGAACACGAGAGTACAGTTCCTCACTGTTCTCTTTCATGCTTATGTGATGTTTAGGGATTCACCTTTCTTTTCCAGAGTGTACCGTCTCATTTGTTCTCTAACCGGACTTGGTCTCTCACTTCATGATAGTACAGTAGCTGACATATTGGGGGACCCTGCAGTCTGTGTGGTGCAGGGCCCGCCTCCAAATGTCCACGGCTTACTCAAGTCAGGGTGAGGGCTGGGATGGGGCTGACTGCAGCTGGCTGGCGGGGTGAAAGGAGCCACTCCGCCTCCAGCTTTCCTGTGCATGTCAGACAGGGACCAGGAAGCTCTACCTGGTTCCTGTCTGTGTGCAGCACGGGAGCCAGAGAATCAAGTGTGACCAACCAAAGATGCCATAGAAGCATGTAAGAAAGATTGTCTGTATATGTGCATGTGTAATGTGTGTAATATGTGTATGATGCTATGTGTGTGTCAGATTTGTATGTATGTATTTATGTGAATGTCAATGGTATGGTATGTATGGGTGTGAGTGCATGTGTCGCTGGGTTGGGCGAATGAGAATGCAGTGTGTGTGAATGTACTGGGTGGGTGCGCGTGTGGACAATGCATTGTGAGTGAATGCGAGATAAGTCTATGGGTGAGTGACTAGTGGGTGAATGGGTATGAAAGGAATTGTGTGTCTGTGTGTGTGTATGTGTGTGTGGGGGGGTGCATGTGTGTTTGTGTTCAGGGTGCCTGTATGGAGAATGCAGTGTGAATGTTCTGAGTGCACGTGTGAGTGACTGTGAGTGGTTCATGGGTAAGTGACTTGTGAAGGAATGTGCATGGATGTGATTATTAGTCAGCATGTGCGTGTTCTGTGTGGGTGCCAGTGTGGAGAATGCAGACTGCAGTGTCAGTGTTCTGGATGAGCATGTCAGTGACCGTGGGTGAGTGACTGGGTATGAATGTGTATGTGTGTGTGCATGCGTGTGTGTGTTTGTGAATGTTATAGGTGGGTGTCAGTGTGGAGAATACAGTGTGAATGTTCTGGGTGAGCATGATATGATGGGTAATTTATAACGCGCTTAATACCCAGTGGTTTCTTAGCGCAGACCCGGGGATAGAACCTGTGTTGCTCTGTGACGTCTTGCTTCCAAGGCGAGCACATTGCCCCTGAGCTATCCTCCCAAACATGTCAGGGAATGTGTGAGAAGTTGTATGGTTGAGTGATTTGTGGGCATGAATATGATTATGTGTTTGTGTGTGTGTGTGTGAGGCACTTGTGGGCCCGGGAAGCACTTGAGCATTGTTGACATTTCCCTAAAGTGAAATGGCATGTTTTACTGTTATTTGTGGGCAAAGCCAATTTGATGAGTGTTATCACATGATATCACACTTGTAACATTCTGGACTCCTTGTAATCAAATAAGCTTAGCTATTTTAGCAAACAGTGAGAAGCAATAATGTAACTGAGTGTAATCTAATTTCAGGTGCCGGGGAGAAAAGGTCAACCCAGGGACATGCGTTGAATAACTGAAGCAGAACAAACAAAGTTCCCTATTAGGAAACTCCCATCCCTCGCACACTATCTTACGCCCTAATAAGAGCCAAACATTTTAGGAAATCCATTTCTTCAATTTAACAGAATATTAGGATATTCCATGTGTCAATACAATCTTTCATAACAGATTAATTCATACAAAGTTATATTTCCTTGTGTCACAAATCTGACTTAAGGCAATATTCATTCATTTTCATTAGTATTTATTCATTAGGACAACACGTTTCAAGGACATCTTTCTCTTCATCAGGGGCAAATTTCAACTTCAATTCTACAGAAATAAAGCAAATAATATTCTTTTAGTAAATCGAAACACCATTTTATACAAAGAGAGCAGTAAATAATGCTTGATTAACTCAAACATCTCCACCTCTAAAGTTCTAATTGTTAATGTAAGGTCAAGAAATGATTCATTAGATAAAGAGAGATCACTTTATCTCTCATGTAACTTGTACATCTTATCATCTCCTCAGTGAACTAATTTGACACATCCAAGTGCTGTGAATAGGGTATCATGAGTTTAAAGTAAGTCATAGCTCACCTTGCTGTTAGTCGAACTGATGTCAGAATGAAACAATAGATGTCCTAATTTTCTTAGTTTATGGAGGTTCCTATAGTGAAAGGATATTATATTCATTATGTTTTGCATCTGATACATGTACAGTTGACATTGAGACATTTTAAAATGAAGGTAAATAAAATAGGTAGGTCAAAGTCCCGGTACTTACCAAAGAGTAAGTTGTGGTTACCCAGGCTATTATTCTGCTTAGTGTCCATACCGCATGGTGTATTAATCTGTTGGAACAATACAGGCTTGAGAATATGTCCAAAGTGTTCCCCCTCTTGTCTGACCTCCATGTAAGTGTTATGAATTGTTTCACTCATCAACAGTCTTCTGTCTAGTGCTCTAACTGTTTTTCTGCAGAAAAAAAACTAAGCCACTAAGATGGGCAATAGAAATATCAGCATGAGAATGGCATTATGACGTCATCACGCATGACGTACCAGTTGTCATACTAGTAAACAAAGTCAACGTAGGTTTGGTAAAGAGTATGAGCATCCTTACTAGTTGATTACGGGAGACACCTCAATTTAATATTTCTAACTTGTATCACATAAATTAGAAAAAGATAAATATATAAATAAATATTATATGTGTAATTGACGCTATGCCATCATCACACATAACGTGCGTGATGTCATTTCTGTGAACAGTGTGAACATTAGTATCAATTAGGTTAGAGCGTTCCTCTATTCATTAGTTGATATCTTGAGGTGTGTGTGATCTCTCAACCCTCTTAGATTTAAATAGGTTAACACAATTAACATGAGTTCCTAAAGACACTAATCGTCATAGAGTATAAACAAGGACATGAAAAAAAATAAAACATTGAAACAATTAATAATTATTTCAAAATAATTGTAAGAATATGGTTGCTTCTTTCCCTACAATGAGAAACTGTGGTTTTGGTCAATGCAGTGTCACCAGATAAGGCTGCCCCAAAGGGGTTCATATTCTGGTAGTCATATAAATAAAGGATTGTCACCATGGTTATCCCCATGTTCCATATGGTGCATCAGATGTTTATCCTTGGTGACAGGAAAGGATAGTTTCTGCTTAAAGACATTATTCATTGGTGAAAACCTCTTAAACTATGTTTGCGCTGCCTCCTCATGAGTTCACATTCTTTTCCATTACTTTAAACTCGTGACCATTCTTTAGGTAGTAAAGCAATGTTCGGATATAGCTTATAGGATATCATTATTATGCCCAAATTAGCAATTGCCTGAACTCAGAATTTTTGCTGTACCCGTTTACGATGGGTAATGCCATTACTGAATACTGAACTGAATAGTCAACGATTTCGATATGTGCAAGTTATTAACATCTTGCAGGTAGAAACCGCTTCTTTAAGCCCATAGGTCTCTTAGTAACAATGATGGCTGTTTGGAACTGGTGTCATCGGTCTCATAGGAGTGTATAATCTTGCCACCAATACATTTGAATCATGTTGTTCAAACATTCCTGTAAGTTCCTCTCTTACTTATGCATACGCCGTCTTACACTTGTTTATAAGGGAGCATGTTGTTCAAAGCTACATGTGTCAATCTATTACCTATGGTAGTGTGTATCCACTCTTTCATTGAAAGGGGCCCAGAACAAAATCATCGTTTATCTCGAACGGGCCATTGAGTCCAAGCAATGGATTCAAAATACCTCTCTCTGTGAGAGACGCCTAGCTAGATCACATCTTCTCGGAAGCGGATGTATCACTTCAATATGATACATCTCAGCTGTGCCGTAGTGTCTGTTATCCCTAAAATGTCTATATACTGGGGATTCCACATTTGCAGTCCTCAGGTTGGACATATGTTCAGTGCATCTTTCATTTGCCTTACGTGTGGTTTTTCCTACATAGTATCTGCTGCATGGACATCTTAATGAATGCATTACATTTTTGCTATTACAAGTGCCATAATATTTAAGTTTTATCTTTTTCCTATTATTAGGGTGTCTTATGTATTCACCCTTTATTATACTTGAACAGTGCTGACAGTTGAGGCATGCAAATTTCCCACATTTGCATTTGTGTAGTGTTGTTTGAGTTGACTTTCTTGGTCTCTCTGCTCTGACTAATGTGTCTCTCAAATTGTTGCCTCTTTTGTAAGCCAACATAGGTGGTTCTGGAAAAAGGCATTGTAAGTTAGAGTCAAGTTTGATCACATCCCAATTTTTATTGATGATCTTTTTCACCTGGTAACTCTGCGAGGAGAATTGAAGTGTGTCTATCAGTCTGGCGTTCTCTTTCTTTGGGATTCCTTTAAGGAGATCGAACCTATCGTGTCTTTCAGATCTTGATATTGCTTTCTGTAACACCTCTTCTGAGAATCCTACGATCTTTGAATCTGTTTGTCATATGCTCGTATTCCTTCTGTAAATTCTCTTTGTCGCCCACAATGCAGCTTCTTCCTCTTGCTTTTTCTAGCACTTTAGGAGATATAGGGTTCACTTCTCGCTGAGGCTTACATCTGACACTTCATGCTGTAGGCTATAACTAAGATCTCCCTAGAGTCTATTGTTTTTCCATCTCTCACAGTATGTCGGAGCATCTCCCCACCCCCTTAGCTCTGACATTTTAATTGTGATTGCAACGGGAATGAGGAGGCAAGATAGAAAGTCTAAATTTATGTCTCAATTGAAGTGACCCCAGTCTGTATATTAATTCCTGGAATCTTTCGGTCAGTTTCTGACATTCTGCAAACACACCTGGTGTGGCAAATAAAGTATTGTCTAGATGTTCATCTCACTTAAAGTGCCATTCTAGGAAGGAACTGAATGTCTCAAACACTGTGCACAATATGGCACAGCCCAGATGGAAGCATTTGTCAGAATAGGAATTGGCCTTCCAGGGAGAAACCAAGCAACCTGTTGCTCTAGGTCATTCTAGCAGCAGCCTGAAAGCTGACCTGGAGTCCCCCCTTTTCTAGCAGGGTCCACCACACTGAAGCTCCGTTCATTAGAAAAGCCTTGTTAATGGAGGTATAAACAATTGAGCAACCTACCTTGCTTAAATGATGATTAACATGATTCCCTTTGGGTAGGATAAGTGATAGATTAACCTGGTCTACTCATTTTATGGAGCCAACCACTTACATTTCTCAAAGGGAGGAGTGTCAAAGTGGCCAGCAACCCTACACAACTGCCTTTCATATCTTCTGATGCAACACGGCTAGGTGCTCTTGTGCTGATTTGACATTGTTGTCCTTATTGCCTAGCAATTGGAGCTTGCAAGGCATCCTAAATAACACTGTCAAACCCTCAAAGAGAAACACAGCTGATCTAGGGTTAAGATATGCCTCAATCACCTTGTGTGACCCAGCAATTTTCACTGGCGTGGTAGTAGACCAAATGTTGCCTGCTTTGCCCTACTCTGACTCTCTTTTACTGCATCATTGTTCTGACCTTGGTCCATGGAAGCGGATGCCACTTTCATGAGAGCCCTTGGGTGGCTCCCTTGGCAGTAGATCTACTTCCCCAGGATTTCATGTCCATGTTTGGAAACCTGCAGCTCAGTCTGGGTTGAGGCTCAATGCAGCCTCTGCATGTGTGATCCAACCTGCAGAGTACCTCTTCAAAACACTCCTCAGAAACAAACCATCTATTTCTTTTTGAAACTCATATCTCTGCCCCCCCCTTCAGCTCTCTAGGAGGTGGCCAGACAGAAAGGGATCAGTGCGCCGTGCGTGATTGTCTGTTAACACAGGTTATTTTGAGTCTTATCCCACGTCTGCAATAAATTTACATCCTTATGCTGTCAGAAACAGTCATTGTATCGACTTCTGATATTTTCACAGAACTGTCATAAGGAAAGATACTTCCACCCACAAAATGGAGGCCATCCTCCAGTTCCATATTATATGTTGTAAAGCACGATAAGAGGCCTTCTTCGCTGAGTCGGCCATGTCTTATCTATTTGTTATATCGCCTTCTCCTTCACCCTTTTCCTAGCAGGAGCAGGAACATATTAAATGACGTAATATTTTCTACATTGTCTGTAAGCTCTCTAGCCATGTTCCTGCCATTATTTACACCTTCCGATGCTGGCCAGACACAAGGAGGACTCCACCTGGATTCAAAGCATTTAGAAAAATCCAAGAAGGCTCCTCACTGATCAGAATTAGAGTCTTTGCACCTGTACCAGTGGTATACGCACTGGGGGATGGCCCTGCTGGTAGCACAGGGGGATGAACAGACTCCTTTGTCATTGTGGGATTAGGCACTGCAAACAACACACAGTGAGTGGTGGGCACTACTGACAATGCAGAGGCAGGAGCAGACACTGTCTGAATCTTAGGGAGGGGAGCCAGCATTGCCAGCAAAATGGAGTGACCTGGGACCAAGCCTGATTTGAATATGGTCTTACCCTTTCTGTAATGGCTCGACAGACTGAAAAACGATGGCCTGGAGGGTTGCCCAAATCTGTGCCAGTGGTTATAATAATAATAATAATAATAATTTGGCACTTATATAGCGCTACGAACCCTCAGGTATCTGATGTGTGTGGTGCTCATTTATCGACCTCAGAAGGATGAAATGCTGAGTTTGGCCTTCCCGGGGTTCGAACCTGCGTTAACAGGCTCTGCACGGATGTCAAAGCGAGTGCTCTACTCGCTGTGCCACTTGAACGGTTATGTAATGATTGATTCAAAACCTTCCAGCCATCACATTTGGTTTAACAAAATGGTGTGGAACAGGCACAGCTGGGAACACCAGGGGAGGAATATGTTGATCGTGGAAAATAACAATTCCCATTCATTCCCCACTTCTATAACCCACTTTTTTGAATGATTCCTCATTCATTTCCCTCATAATCTCAATATCATCTCTGTCTTTTCCCTTTTCCTCTCCCATGAATTTTTTTCAAAAATACTTGTCTGGGACATTGCCTCTTCCCATCAAGCATATATTACTAACCCAGTCTGGTCACACTCTGCCCAGACATGCTGCTTCCTCACTTACCAACTGTTGTGGCCCTCTCTCTCTTCTTAACATGCTCCTCTCTTCTACCCCCAACTTCCCACTGTTTCCCCTTGCTCCCTGTGGTGCCACTGATGTCTACCGCACCCATATCCTACCACTTTTCCATCCCATTTATTGTAGCTCTCTTTCTGCTGCTGACTTCACCATTACCCTCAAACCATTAGCTTGCTATTCTTTTCTACTTACAATGATCCTCTTTTCTTCCCCAGGAAGCTTTTTCCATTTCCACATATTCACTTCTTACTCGTTGTTAATCTAGAGGTTTTCTCCATTATATGTGGACCCCTCCCTGAGTTCCCACTTACTTGACTCTGGTGACCCTCCTGAGGTGGTGCCTGTCTCCACTGTTTCCAAGATGGCCTGGTTGCCCCCCTCTCTGCTCCCAACCCCTCTGATTCATTATACTGAGGAGAGGTTCTGACAGGTAAGAAAATGTATCAAACACTGCATGCCAGGCTTACAGGGCGTGCAGATGTTATTACAATATTCTGAATCTGATTTCTTAAAGGGGCAGTAGTGGCAGCATGAGCCATGTGGTGGTCCCCTGCTCTATGCCCCCAGTGTTGTGGGGGCGGCTTGGGATCCTCCCCATCCTGCCCCGCATCCCATCTCCCATAGTGGGTGGTTGGGCATGGCCTTCCCAGTCACCCTTCCAAACACCTTGCAAGCCGAGCAGTTGACATTGTCACAAAGCCCTTCAGCCTTACAAATCCGTACTACTTTTCATGGGTTGTAGGTCAAAGTTTCGAAAACAAAAGGATCGAATGCCTTTTGTTCGACAAAGGACCAAAAAAAAGGGTCGATTTTTTTTAAATTATTATTGTACCCCCCATTTTCTTTATTAAAAACACTTTTTTTACCAACCCAAACTAAAAAAATATATAAATAAATAAATAAAATTCGACCCTTTTTTTTTCGATCCTTTTGTATTCGAACAAAAGGTCATTCGATCCTTTATTTTCGATCCTTTGACTGGACACCCTTTTCATGCATCTGCCAAGTCTCTAGGGATATCATATGGTGGCTGACATAGTGTGCCCTACTCTTAATCCGCACTGCAGCACTCACGCACCTCTGGCAGGACATTGTCAAGATTGACTAACGGGCTGCTGCTTTTCTCCTCAAACCCCAATAACCCACAGAAGACTAAAGAAATCAATAACAACCTTTAGACTACTGTGGGTCCGTTAAGTTGTGGCAGAGCCTGTGCCTCTTTACCGTCCCCACGAAGCTGTAAAACAAGAACAGAAAACGAGTACAGGAATCGGACATAAAAGAAAGCACAACCAACCCCGGCTACCCAATTTTCCTGACCGATAGCCAGAAAGGTTGTCAAAGGACTTACTTCCTGGGGCAGGAAGAAGCTTAAAAAATCAAGTAATCCAGAAGGAAAGGAAAAGCAGCACTGGGAGGATAGCTCAGGGGCAATGCATTTGTCTTTAAAGCAAAACAACGCATAGCAATACAGATTTGAATCCCGGTCTCCCGGTATCGAGAGTGTTATAAAAGAATAATTATATAACAAAAAGATACAATATCCAAAGGTCACTGAAATCCCAAGAAAACCAAACAAAAAAAGAAGGAAAAAAACAAATCCAAGAGTAAGTGTCCACAAGGGCAGAGCCAAAAGTTACCAAGGTTTACTAAGGAAGCGAAAGCTCCACAAAGCTGAGGGCTGTTTGCAAATTACCAAGGTCCCATGACCTGGAGGCTCAACAACAGAGAAGCGTTGAGGAGCACTGAGCTGAGTTTCTTCCGGATTGATAAACACATAGATCATGATGAATAAAGATTCATGGGTAACACAATGTGTGGCTGACGTAACGTCATCGATGTGTGGTCCCAATCCTGATATAAAATATAGTTTACCCGTGGGCTGTGATGGCGCATATTCGACCCCCCCATACAAACCAGGACTGGCTGGAAAAACAAATCTTTTTAATCCCATAAGGTGTCCATTGGGCATTACCTGATTTTTAGAGGAGACAATTGAATCAATCACCCTACTCAAACCTCTGTGCTACTAAAAAGGTCAATGATTAGGGCTCCTTCTATTCTCAGATTCCACCCTAGGCAACTCAGAACTTGCATGTTATGACTCTGTTTTCCTCCAATCTCACTTGCTGGTGGTATACCATGGTGAAGGCAACCAAACTAAGAGGCAGTGCATGACAACCCTTTTAGGGAAGTAGGCACTCTGGCTTCCATGGCACCCTTCTGAGTTTGGTTAATTTTCTACCAGCCGCTTGGACTTGGGTATGTTCCCAGATCCATAACTATGCATGCGTGCTGGGATCCCTAAGCTCCCACCCTAGGGTGTTAATATGCACCTCACCCAATGTCTATCCTCAAATTGGCGTTTGTAGTCCTGGAAGACTGTCATGGGTAATCATTTTTCATTGTGGGGCTCAACTACTAAGCAGCAGCCCTGGAACCATCATTTTTCATTGTGGGGCTCAACTACTAAGCAGCAGCCCTGGAACCATCATTTGCAGGTTCTCCGTCATCCTGGGCTTCAAAATGAATGTATGTTTCTGGTCTTCCTTTCAAAGTTTGTTTTCTTCTTTTCAGGCTCCACAGCACAGGCAGGAACCAGGAAGCTCTCAAGAAGGGAGAGCTTCCTGACATGCGCAGTGCAGACTAAGTGCCTCCATCTTGCATCACAAAAGGAAATCATCCTTTAAAGCTCGAGATAGAGTCACGCCATCTCCATCTGCAAAATAAATTATAATTTCCTTTGTGGCGTGAGATGGGGGAGCTGGAGCACATCCATCTTGCGCCACAAAAGAAATTATGCATTCAGACTTTAGATATAAATCATTTCTTTTTGGAGTCTCAAGCTCCCCCAGGACATGGCATGGGGGCCTCCATGCTGTGGGTCTCCTGTTATGTCACTGACACCACCTCTGTAATCCCTGACCAGTGGCCGCAGAGGCAGTGCCAGGGGTTGCAGGAAATTCACCAGGGCTCAGAGCAGTGACACCTGCTGACCCCAAAATGACATCAATGACTGAATGCAAATATGACTACGCAAGATCATGCTGAGTGCCCTAAAATACATGTTTGCAGTGTCTCATAAGTATGATTATTATTATTGGGGTGTTTATTGAGCATGGACCCAGCTTCAGGAAGCAATGGAGGGCTTTACAATTCATAGGGGGAAGTACACGCTGAGGGAAGCAGAGATACAAGAGAGTGGGAAGCTAGAAGCTGGGAGGGCAGGCAGTTTAATACCAAGAAATCTATAAGTAACCATCCTTGGAAACAGGGAGGGGATACATCGCCTAGTCTCAGGTTGGGATGAGAGTGGAGGGGCTGTGGACCTAGGCATTTGGAGAAGCCATTCCTTAAAGAGCAGTTTCTTGAGCTCTGTCCTGAAATGTAAAAGTGAAGGGGTGATTAGGAGGAGATTCCAGAGTTTTGGGGCGTAGACAGAGAAGGTCTGCCTTGATTCTTTCCTTCTTGAACTCGCTGAGTTTAAGTATGCACATCTCCTTGCTTCTTGCCTCTGATTTATTTATTAGTGAGTCATATTTATCTGCGTGGAGTTGCTGGCGGGTGATGTGTGGGTATGCGCAATCCATCCATCTGTGTGGCAGCATGCAGCTATATCATGGAAGTTATTGTTAGTGACAATGTGTGTTTATTGTGTTTGTGCATCATCCAATTTGTTTTACTGTGAGATTTGTAATAGATTGTGGCTGCAGCTCCATCAATGTGATTTACAGGGACCGTACAAGCCTAGATTGTGCTCACAGCTTCATAAAAGTTATTTACAGTTACCATAATGACACCGATCTTGGCAACAAAATCAAAGTGCTTTACACTAGGAATGCTGTAATGTATTTTGGGTTCATGAAAGGATTTACACTGGCAATGTTGGGATATATTGTAGGCACAGCTGCATAAAAATGACTTGCAATGGCATATGTTGTGAACCTAGCTATCATGAACATTCTGTCAAATGCTCCTGTGTAGGGTTTGCCACATTGCCCCTATTAGATTTGTCCATGCATTACTCTAGTAAACCAATCGTAAATTGTATAGCTTTTTTAACACATTTTCTCTGTTAAATCTCAAGAATATCGAAGATGTTAATGTCCCTGCACTAAAGATATTCCTCTCCCACCACTGACCTTGAATCATTTACAATTCCCCTCAGAAGCCACCCATCCTGCTGGCACCAAATGCAGCCTCTGCTACTTCAATGTGCACAGCATATAGGTGCC
The DNA here is from genome assembly GCF_040938575.1 of Ambystoma mexicanum. Lineage (NCBI taxonomy): Eukaryota > Metazoa > Chordata > Amphibia > Caudata > Ambystomatidae > Ambystoma > Ambystoma mexicanum. The sequence goes on along the minus strand of NC_090935.1, from coordinate 1,082,315,153 downwards.
AAGGGCCAGGTGCCACACCTCTTGTTTTTAAGTTAGGTGAAAGATGAAAGATTTGATTCAAAACCTTACATCTTTCACCTAGTGCAGTCTGCAGTATACCACTGCGGCAGCATGATCATCAAAATTACTAGGCATGAGTGGTAGCCCAAGTCAGTACAAGAGACTGTGGTGCAGAATACACTTCTTTGAGGAGCTTGTGGGTGAGCCCTTAGCAGGGCCCATCATTTTGTGTTACATCACTGCAGAAATAAAAGCAAAAATGGGGGGGATAACAAAGCTTACAGCTTTGTGTTCTGTTGATTGGCAATCCACCATCTAGGACCCTCAGTTGTCCAGCCCCTAAGATTTGCTATCCACCATTTTAGTAACCAGAAAGATAATGTTACTGGCAATGGCAGGTGCCAGTTAATAGAATATTCTGGGTAATGTCAGGTCAGATTACAACATTCCTAATTGACATCTGTCCTCCATGTTGATAAACTGACATATTAGGGCACCTAGGCAAAAAGCTATCAACCCTTTAGGCTTTGTTGTTGTGTGATTGCCTCTCACCCGCTGTTTTTATAGCTGCTTCAACATTAATGTACGTCTGCAAGAGCATATTGAATCCCGGTTCAAGGCCCTAGACCTGGAATTAATTTGAATTAGCTTAACAGAATGCCCCTGTCTATCTGACCATGAAACACTCTATCAGTGCAACCTCTTTAGGATCTTTCCGTAGGATGCTTGCACAATCAAATGTTAGCACACTCTTCACTTGTATGTGCCACATTCCATGTTCACTCGCTTGACTTCTTTCACAAAACCCATATGCATTGTGTACTGTGAAGAAATCTCTACATTTCTGGACTGATCTTAAAATTCCCACAAATGCATGGCGACCCTATTTATTTAGATTAGAAAACAATTGCCACTTTCATGTCACAGAAAGGTAGTCCCTTACCCACTTCTTACTAGAAAATGGGAAGGCCACTACACCCTAGTGCTTAAGATCTGCCATTATGTTTTCAGGTGAAAAACATATTGAAAATATGTACAAAATAATTACAAAGTTTATTTGTAAATCCAAATTCCATCCAATTTGCAATGGAATAACAATATAAAATTGCTGCACCAAATCCAATACAAGGCATAATATAATCTGTTAAAAACCTTTAGCTCGCCTTTCAATTCGATTTTTCTTTAACACAAGCCTTATTGAAAATAAAATGAATAAATATATCAGCATCAGAAATAAGACAAATCGTCACAAAGGCAAAGTGATGGGAAAGATTTCATAATCCTCTAGCAATACCCTTACCCACTCAGCCTTTAGCAAGTTAGTTCTAACACTCATTATATATTTAAGAAAACCTAACAGTGACCATGCAATCTGAGGTGTGCTAGCTTTCAGAAAAAAACAGAACTGGTCTGCATTGTCTGACATTTAAAGGTTTAAGGAGTGGGATCAAGAAGCGCTGGCGGGATACTTTATAGGAAGGACATAAGAAGAATGTATGTAATAAGTCCTCCATATCAGCCTTGCAAATCCTACAGGGGTAGTTAGCTGGATAGGGGCTGTGCACTTCGCAGTGATATCATTCAGATAAATGGCATTAATCCTGGCTCTGGTAATAAGGACATGATCGCTTCCTACCTTTGGCCATGTTTAATAGCCCGGCCGCTGTCCCTCGGAGAAAATGATATATCTCTATTAGCAGATTTTTCAAGTTCCAACTGTTCTCTTCCCAAATTACGTCTAAGGCACAGGTCAGAGTTCATTCTATCTACCAAGGGTTTGGTCAGGGTAGGACCATTGTTGAAATAGATAATCCCCCTGAAGGGACCTTTTCAATACAAAGCCATCCATGGGATCTTCAAAACATTTTTTTTGTTATTCATCAAGTATGACAAAATGTCCTTGCTCAAGACAGACTTTTCATTTACCCAGACCCTTAGCCGTAGCTTCACAGGTTACGTTCTCAGTTCATCTTCTAATGGTGTTACATGGAGCTCTTTAAGGACTGCATAATTAGGTGATGACTGTGGTAAACACAAAATATATTTCATGAATGAGTTCTCGAGGACAGATAGCCTGAGGTGTTCCCAAAACCGCATACACTTGCACCATATAGGACTATCGCTTTTGGTTTGCCCTTACATACCCATACATTAATTGGAAGGGGTTGGGCCTTCTAGACTTTGGAAAACCTCTTTATTTCCCCTATTGCTTGCGACATCCTGGAGGCCCTTTTGCCACATGCACATCCCGATTAAAAACAGAAGAAATCCCCAGATAATCAAAGGACTCTGTAAATTGAAGGCATTTGTTATTGACCAAGGAATGCTGTGGTTTATCTTTAATCGACTTACCCCTGGGGTTACAGATTAATTCAGCAGATTTAGCACCATTAAGACTGTTCATGAATTTGGCATAGGCTTCCAACGGCTTTTATAATGATCATCATCCTATGCTAAGACTGGTATATGGCATCTTTCAAAATCTGGAACATCAGCATTGCAGGACATTAATGATTCGGTATGGCCATTGATACATAATGAGAAAAGAATAGCGGCCAGGACACAACCCTGTTGTACCCCTCGAATCCACTGGGAATCAGGGCGTGTAGTGTTCATTATTCCTGGATTGAACCAATGCCGAATTATTGCTATGGTGTCTCAAAAGAATATCAGTGAGTTATTTATGACAATTCATGTTGTCAAGGCACTGCCATAACTTTGCCCTGTTTACTTTGTCGAACATAGTGCTCAAATCCATGAACGTCATGTATATAGGCTCCTTTTGCTTGTGGGTTTCAGGGTATGGAAATCACTCTCCATTCATCATAGGGGCTAAATCAGAGCCAATCTCAGTGATGGAGTGTCATGGCTAGGCACAGCCTGCTTCACCACTGGAGCTGTGGTCAGCTCACCGGAATGGCTTGCACCCTTCCCAAGATGGCAACTGGACTAGTACAGATACCCATTCCAAGATGGTGTCCGGGGGCTCTTGATGCCTCGTTTCCGGTTCCAGGGAATGATTGCTGATCCTCCACACTGCAGTCCTTATCAGGAAGCATGTGGTGCACTTTAATGCGTAAGTTGCTAAAAATGGTGCGCCTTGCCTCTTTCTTGCCATTTTCCTTTTCCTATCTGCAATTTTCCTTTGGATACCCTTCTTGCTGGAATCCTCTGGCTCCTGTTCCCTTTCTTCCTTGTTCTTTGTGGTTACTTGGATCTGCTACCTCTGTTTGTGTCCTACCTTGCTCCGGCTGCTGACGTTTCCTCATAGTTTCTGTAGCCATCATGTCATCACTGCCTCGGGAATGGGAGTCGTACATTCCAAAGTGTCATCCAGGGTTTTCGCTCTTCACAGGGTTTTTTTCACTGATATCAGGTTTGCTGTCTTAGGGAACCACCTCTCTGGTTTGTCTATTCAGACAGAGCGGCTTCCCCACACGGCCAACTACAGTTCTCTAACAGCAAGTGCCAAGAGTTATGGGTCAGACCGGCCATTGATATGGAGTCTCCCAAGTTGGTTCTAGTGGGAGGCTTTGCATATAAGGCAGTGAAATGTTTTACACACACCCTATCCTGCACATTGGAGTTAACTATATTACTGCGGCTCCTATGTTTCGGACCATGATTAACCAACTCCCAGAATGCCCTGTAATTAGGTTGTGCGGCAGCCAGTAACAGGTCTTCTCAATCCTGTTCCTCTAGTTCCACTTTTCTACGTAACCTTCTTAAATGCTGCTTTAGCTTGCATAACCATTTACTAGTCTTGGTTTTCCGACCTTAGAGCAGTCATCTACTCTGCTTTGACCAATTTACAATCCTCATTAAACTGGACTGTCCCCCTCGTTCTTTTAAAGACCTGTATCTCTGTGAAATAATTTGATGAAATACACGGTACTACGTTATAATAGGAGTTCAAACCCGATGCTGCAGAAGCTTGGAGTCTAAAATGGACATCAATAACTCGCTATTACCTAAAATGATTTATTTTTGGGTTACTTCGCTAACACTCACATTGCATCAAATTTTTTTTTTATTCGTACTCCCAGCATTGTTATGCATCAGGGATATATATTCACCATTGGTAACCTCACGACCTATTTCCAACGTTAAGTTGAGGGCATAATAAATTGGAAGTCATTAATGCTTTCCCAGTTTTTTAGAGAGATACACAGATAATCCAATGTTGTTTTGCACTTATAACCAATGAACATGTAACTCCCCGGAATACCATTCCCATTGCACCTATTAACTGAACGTAAGCCCCACTCTTGCAGCCAATAGTAAAACATTTTTATTTTTGTTATTTTTTTTGTTTTTTATTTATGTAAGCGGTTGACATGTGGTCAAATGTTTGGCTAGTACATACAACAAATCCAATACAGTTTTGGATTTCATATTATAGATAAAATCTAGAAAAGTATAATCAATTGGTTATTAAACATTGTCCTCATTACCTTATCCATTAAGGTACACAAGTTAAAACACAATCTACAATTCCAACTACCTCAAAAACCTAACTACTGCCAATGTCAAAGGAACTGAGTTTCCACTCAATAGCTTCGGCCACCACGACTCTGGCGTGAGGAACTGGTAGAGTTTTATAAACTTTTCCAAGTGTAAACCCTGTTGCTCCACCAAGAATGGGCAGGTTATTAAAAGGTGTTATAGTGTCTCTGCTTCTGACGGAGCTCTGCAAATTATACAATTAGACATTTTTTTTCAAGTTTTCAATTCAAAATCGTAAAAATCGTGAATCCATTCCACACATTTGCCTTCCCAGGTTACCAAGGGGCATCATTTCTTGAGAATATTGCACTCCTAATGATCTTAAACAATGAACTCTCATCACCTTTAAGTATTTTCTATATAGTGTATTTTCCATTGCATCAGAACCATTAGAGAAAGTAAACCCAGCTCAGAGCAAATGATATGACACTCTTAGGAAAGCTGAGAAATGTTTTCCAGAAGAGTCCCTCTAGAAGATCCCATTGTCATGATTCCCAACAGATGGAAGTTATGGCATGCCTAGAGGCACCACCATTGATGCGCCACCACGTTCTTCCCTCATGTTATGCTCAGAGGACTAGTGTTTGATCCAAGATGGTGCCCCGCTCTCAGAATATCGGCAGTACAGGAGCGCCCCGCACGATGCGTTACAACCCTTATGATGCATCTATGGGTAAGCCGCTAGTTTTCCTCAGTATCTCTCCAGCGTTTCTTTCTTGTTCTGTACAGCATTCTCTAGACTTTTCTATTGCTTGTCACTATCCTGTGTGTTTACACTCTGCAGTTCTATTACTCGCTACCTGATCTGCTTCGCTACAAGCTCTCCCTGTGCATCTACCTCTGGTGCTTTTGCTTCACCAGCTGATGCGATTTACAGAAAACTGGTCTTTCTACATCTGGATCCCGCTTGGACAGAACGTCAGACCCAGGTTTTTTTTATGCCTGTAGGCTTTTTCACCCATTAGGGCTGCTGTAGAGCTGCCACTCGGTCTTGCTAGGTTCATCAGGCGGACAGTGTGGCTTCTTCCAGGGGCAAACCTTACCTCTTCGAGGGTCGGCGTTCGGCGAGAAAGAAGAAGCCTGCAAGTGAACAAATAAGGAGTACTTCTGACACTCTCCTTAAATTTGTTCAGTACTCTCACTTCCATAACTTAAACTTGACTTATTTGCCATTATGTTTGAAGATGAAAAACATATTGAAAAGGTGTCTGCTCTCGCCTTGATGATAAATCTCAATAACATGTTTATTCTATTGTTGCAGAAACCGCACCCTGCTATACAACTAAGATATCGCTGAGTCTGCATCTTTAAAGAGCATCCCATCGTGCAAAGAATTAATGGAAGAAAACTTTAATTCACATCCTGTTTTATCCATTTTATTTGGAAGGTGTCCTGAGAAGGTCGACGTGAATTAACCTTCAGGATATACCGATTATGAAGTGTTTTCATGGGAATGTATTGTGTATTTGACACATTTCTTTGCTAGTGAGAAACAGTAAGCACTTTGTTGTTGACTAGTACCTTCCTTGTACCATAAAGTGCTAGTTGGTGGTTCCCCTGAACTGCTCGTGATGTTGTATTGATCTTGAATGTAAAAAGCTATTCTTCGTCTCACCAATTATAACATCGGTGCAATACTTTAAGACCAAATAATGTTGCTTGTACATGCTTCATTACAGATGTAAATGTGTTGTGATGTATTCTTCAAATAGGTGAGGCTCTTGGTAAATTGTAGATGTTCTAGAAACCACTAGAGTTAAAACTGTTTTGAAGATGTATGCATGTGTTGTGCTGTGATATGAGACATAGTACATAGACTGTAAGTGAAAAATAAGTGCACCACACTCAATTATTCAATATATGTTGTTGTCCAAATGTTAATTCTGTACCTATCCTGCATCTGAATTCTTTAAGTTGTTATTAACTGCATGACAGTTTGACATAATTGAAGGAACAGAGCGTGCTCAGATCTTTGCAATCAATCGGCTTGAACAAAGACATCTGGGTGAACAGTCCTAGTGTATGCAGGAAGACTCTCTTCATGAACATTCGAGGAAAGACTGTGTGGGGCTGATGATATGCCTAATCTGAAAGCCATTTGGACCTGCAATTAAATATGCATGCAAATTATTTCAGTGCCTACTGCCACAATTAGGACGGGAGGGCAACAGGATAAGCGGATGGATTAACAAAGTGCCTGCTGTGCATCTTCCCTGTCATCATATTTTCAAAACCTTTTATAAATCGTCGGGCCTTTTCTTCTTGGATAATTATCAGAAAGTTCAAATGCTGCCTAGAAGTGCTGTGAGAATGTGTTATGGAGTCACATTATAGAGCGAGAGGCTAGAAACACAACGTTTGAAGTACTTTTCCGTGATTTCTTTCTAGAATGTAGTAAGATACCCTTTCAGAAGTACAGTTTGTTGGCTTACTGTAGTGTATGGTGTGTTGGAGGCAGGGAGTATTATATTGCCTTCATGTAACCATTGAATGGTCTTTGTTGTATAGGAGATGAGGTCTATGAAGGATGGGTGGGACCCATCCCAATGGCTTTTTTCTGATTTGATGGAATTCCCAGGTAGAGGCGCTTCCCAAAGTTTGGTGTCAGGCATATGTGACACGATAACTGCCATATATCTTTTTTAATATCAAGATGAAGGCCTTCTTGTCAGGTTTCAGTAGAAAGTTGTTTTCTTCAGGGTGCCATTGAATTGAAGCCTAATAGTGAATGGTTTAGCGGCATGGTAGTGTATATTCCTACAAGATGTGTTGCACGCAGTGATCTTTTTAAGGACAGAAGAGTAAACTGCTCTGCAGAGAGAAACCTCTGATTTCACCTCTGTTGAGAAAATCCTCTTTTGTTTTATTGTCCGTATGCTTACTTTGGTCATGGAAAATCCGCTCACTTTTGAATGAATAATGTTACAAAGTGCTTCAAGTATTATAGCAATAAAGGTTTTATGATCTATGCAATAACGTTTATCGATTTAAACCATGATGCATACCTGTATATTGTGCTTGTATTTAGTTGTGAGCACTTTGACCTTAGTTGCAATAATTAGGACATTGTGGTAGGGTTCTACATTGTTACAACACATTAAATTACTTTGTGGGAATGTACCTCATTGCAATTACTTCGATTTTTAATGGTGGGATTCCAGCCTACATCCCTTCCTCTCCATTCACTATCATCCCTACCCCAACACCTCCCTTTATGCCCCTTAACCTTTAAATACATGTACACAATTACTTCCCCACGAATTGATTTGAAGTAATTGCAATGGGAGACAGTTCTGGCTATCTAAAGAGGCCAGGAAAAAGAGAGTACCATTGCAATAAACATTTGCGACTTTTCTGTATGTTCTATAATCAATATTTACCAAATGTGAGATGATTGCAGAAATAAAGGAGGGTGACATAGATGTCTCTATCAGATATACCTGAGAGAAGCAGCATGGCTGACCACTTAACCATGCGTGATAGCCAACACTGTATTACTGAGGTAGCTACCAAGGTCAGGATATATTACAAACAAATGAGTGTGTGTGGATGATCTCTAGGGTAGAGAGGAGGCTGTAACTGGTCTTTGACACATGTATCGTTATTTTCTGGAAAATTGAAGATTGTATTATTTAGTGAGTTGGGATAGTTGTCGTTGTTGCAAGGCTTTTCTGGGACATTAGTTTTGTGTATTAACCATCCACAATAGATGGATCAAATCTCGTTTTTCTTTCATACGAATTCAGAAAGTTGGGATATCCTGATCACGTCATTGCTTAGCATTTACAGTATTATTAGGATATATTATTTAGGCAATCTTTTATTTGCTGAATTTTAAGTTTCTTCACTTCGACTTTCAGAAGAGAGCTTTTTATGAGTTCCAGAGAGGGAGATTCTCGAAATACCTAGGCAAGGATCCAGCACAGTTTTGTTTGCTTGTTCAGTTCCAGGTTGCCGTTGTCTAAGATGAAATGGTTGTGGGACTGTCATTTATGGCTTTGTAGATTTAGAATACTACCTTGGTCCTGCACATGTGAGTGTTTCCTGGGAATGTCGAACTCTGTGTGTCTGATGAAGCAGGAATGAATTGGTAATGGAGTTCATCAGAACAAGCACTCTAGACATTGCACCAAGATAAAGCCCAATCTATGATGCTTCAATTCATACATTTTGGATTACAAGGCCCTACAGCCACCTAAAAAGCATGGCATCTCTATGACAGCCATAGCATCCGTTCTTCCTTGGAGGCAGGCCCTTCATGGTGCCCGAGTCACTGGAATTGGCTTTCTGTTTTGTCTCACCCAGGCAATTAAATCCCTAGGGTGAAGGCGAAGTATCCCTACGTTTTGAACTACAATGCAAAGTGCATAACAAATTAATTTCTTATTGTTTTTCATTGTTAGACTTTTGTATACAAAGGAAATCAACAATGACATGCTTGTAATGGGTTGTAGGTCAAAGGATCGCAAAAAAAGGTCGAGTCAATTCAACCGAAAAAAAGGATCGAATTTATTTTTGTTTTTTTGGGTGGGGGGTTCCACCCCCAAACCCCTGTTTTTGGGTTAAAAACACCCTTTTAAAGCTACACTAGAGCAAAAAAAATATATATATATATATTTTTTTAAATCGATCCTTTGGTTTTCAGTCGAATGCACTCGACCCTTTTGCATTCAACCCTTTTGCTTTCGACCCTTTAACTGGACACCCTTGTAATGGATATACTAATTTGAAAGATTGTGTTGCTGTTTCTTTGGTTTTTAATAGCTGGGCAAGGAGCCTTTTGGGTGTTGTTAGTGTGTCACCAATCAAGTGATGGAGATTAGCATATTTCAAAGCCAGAGAATTAAATGAATCAGAAACATCAGGAAATGAACAAGCTGAGATTTCAGCTTTTTCAATAGACAGTTTTGTTTATCTTTACTTCATGCTGTCCCATAATTGGAGCTGTGTAGGCTGTAATGCAACATGTCCGTTTTCTAGATAAGTCATGATTTTGTTTACATCTGAAGAGAGAGGACAGGTAGATGTCCCTTTCAAATAAAATAAAAATGTGTATTAAATTCAAGTAAGAAGAACAGATAGACAGAGATGCAAACAGAACCATCTGTCCTTTGCCTCTTGTACTTGAATTTAGAAACACTAACAGAACTGGACGAGTTCTGGGAGTATCACAGGCATGAAGGCAAGCAATGGAAGGCATGCAGGATACATGATATGTATGGTGCATGTTCTTAATACTCTAGACATAGATATCACGGCATCTTAAAATGTGTATTTTTCTAGTGGCAGTGGTGTTGATTTTTTAAAAGCAGGTATCATATGGTCTCAAGTCGCTAATCCTAATGTTCAATTTAATGAATTTCAAGTATGTATTTCCTTTTTTTGTGCCAACATCTTTCATATATGATTTTCCAAATGAACATATCATTTAACTATAATACAATCCATCTATCTGTGCTCTTAGCATAGCATTTAGAAAGTCAAGAAACATAAAAATGAACATTCAACAATTAGGCGGTAAACCAACATAGGGTCTCTTGCAAAAGACAATAGCTACAAATAAATCACAACAAATGTATTTAATATCTAAATTGTTATATGATAATAACACAAATATATATTCTAATACCACTATGTTAAAAAATGATTTGGCATACATCATATCTTTATAGTTCTAATGGAAAAAGTATACATTTTCACCACTTTATTTGGTGCAAGTGCTACTAAGGATTTCACAATGTGGGTCTATTTACCACTGTATGTGTCCCTTATTGTTTGTTGCATGGATACATTGTAGTGTTAACTACCATTGTCTGGGGTAGGATTCGATGGTAACAGCCCGCCAGGCCAGGCTTTGGTAGGTCTGAGCGAAGCAAGGACTATGGCAAGGTCTCGGGCCTGTTTCAACTAAAGCATGCCGCAGACTGAGGTAGTTAAGGCTATTACGTTCAGGGCACTAAAGACCAACGTTCGGGGTGCTAGTGCATTGTTTGTTTATGGGAAACCAGCTTTTCATGTCCCACATTTACCGATTTCCCTATTTTTAAAAAACGACAAACAAAAATGTCTGACATTTTTACCATTACTATTTCCCTGGTGGTTGGTGAAACGACAGGATGAGGAGCCAGAATAATAACAAGCAAGGGACGGGTAAGTGGGGGGATGGTGTGTGGAGGAGGAAGTTAGATCGGGATGACAGGTTTCAGAGGAGGGCCAGGTGGGGAGAACAAGGAGTCATGAGGGAGGCCAGGGGCACTGGTCAAAGAAATTAACATGGCGGCTTTGGGAGTCAAGTAGGAGTCTGGAAAGGCAGGAAAGTAACAGGCTTATGCCAACCAATATATTCTGCTACTCTGCATTCCTCACCTCCTGATTGACTGGCACCACTCTTCAGGGTGTTTATAAGTATTAATTCCAGAAGTTGAATGTTTAATGGTTTAATGAAATAAAGCTTTATTTGTAGATGCAAGGGTTTATTTTGGTTTTATATTTACTGCTTTATAGTGCCTATATTCTCCCAGAAAAAGCATGAGACTATGTGACAAAATGGAAGGTCAATTCATTAGGTGGATATAATGAAAATAAAATGAACAAATAAAACTATGTTAAAAATATATATATATATTATAATTACATTGTAATACATAGAGTAAGATGTGACTACACGTTCAGATTGAAACCAAAATGATTGCATTTAGCTCTGATAAAAAATATGAAGGGTGGGGCAAAAGGGTGAGAAAGGATGAGGCATGCTTTGTGATCATCAGTGTGGGGAGGCTTAAATCGATAACTCGCTAGGAAATCCTGCAGGATAAACCTGACGAGGCGGCACAGGAACAAATTGAAAGCCGAAGGTGAAATGGCATCAGTCAGCCAGATGCTATTTTACTTTTGCCTATGGTAACAATTTTTGTCATCAATTAGTGTTTAGGATAACATGGGTTATCAGTGAGGGATATATTGGCAAATTAGTGAGATTAAGAGAAAGTATGAACTACAATTGCAGTACACATAGCATACTATTGCTACCGAGGTTCGTCAAGATTTCCTCGTGGTCATACTATAGCCTTAACCCACACAGACCTGGGATTTTCGGTTTTTTTCTTGATGGTCAATATTTGCTTCAACAAGTTGACAAATATCCAATATGGGTCAAATGTTGAATACACATTTGTTTAGAATCTTCTACATTGTTATCTTGACAAAATGCATTGGAAACTACAAGTTACATGTAGTGGAAAGTACTTTGGTATGAAGACGCACTTTTGTTTTAATAAGTGGGCAGTGTAGAAGGCTTTAAATAGGTGTATTTAAAAAATATGTTATGAAAGTATTGCTTCGAATGGAATCTTTTCATTTTAGTCTACAGGCGCATGGTAAATATCCTGTATGTGGGATGCGTCCATATTTTAGGTAATTGATGATTTTATTTAAATTAAAGAGAGCCAGGTGATGAGTATCCCCTCAAAAAATGGTTTGTTACAAAATGTGTATGTAAGAAATAATCATGGGGCAAGTAAACACATCATGACTAGAATCTAATGGTGCGCGCCAGTGAGAGAATCAGGTGGTCGATTCAAGTGGGTTACTTATGTATCTTGGCATAGAAATTCTGGTTTATGGGACATGCCCATCTTTCCCCAGTGTTTTAATCTCATCATAATATGAAGTGTATAAGGAATGTCGATAAAGATGTACACATCAATAATTCTTCAATAGTTCCTCAGTATAAAATGGCTGCCTCAATCAGTTTCTCATATTCCGAATCTCGCTTAATGTTGCATGTTTTACACTGCCCAGAAACCGGCAATATTTAAAGTTAACGCACCGCATATTGCCCATTAAATTAGGTAATGTGAATGACTGAACATGGAATGATAAATTTGACAAACCCAAACAGCATTGGCCAATTTCTTTAATTTACAAAACTATTGTAAAAAAAAAAGACTTGCTTGCAAAGGACCACAAGTTAATGAGTTCCCTCAGCTGGAGTGGCATCGCACTAGTCGCATTGTCCCTCTTTCACCCCCCCACCACCATAACTTAAAGAGCAAACTAAACCCTTCAAGGTTTACTCAGTCAGCTGCAATGTGTTTAGTTCGACAGTCCAAGCAGCAGTGGTTACCAGCAAAACTAGATGTGGTGAGGGCAGACCCTAATGACAGAGGTCAATATAGAATTCCCAGATGTTTATTGCACAATACAAAATAGTAATATATATTATTCTCCATCACGCTTTCAAAACATGTTTGTGTTTGAAAGAAAAACACATCCTCCTCAAGCCAAACTTAACCATATGATTTAAATTTAAAGGAGAGTTTCTAATGTATTACACTACAATGATGGCTTGACTGTATTAAACCTCTCAACCTTTGGTCCCTTTGTGTTTGATCTGACGAGAAGCACTGAATTACATTATAGGCTAATCCCTCACATACTTATGGTATTGCAGTTTTTATTAGACCACCATCCGTGAAAATGGGTCAAGATATCAGTATGTTATCAAGAAGCACTAAGATCTTACAAGAAGAGATCCAGAAACTGCATTGTAATTAACAATGGAAACATCCGGCATAGACCAAAGAAAGCACCGAAGGTTGTATGCATTGACGGAGGCGTAGCTAGGGAGCACAGTGCACTACAGATATGCGAATCAATCAAAACAAAGCGCAGTGAGCCCTTGAAAGCAAACTAGATGATATGGTAAGAAAACAAATATCAATGATAGAATGCAATACAATGAGACCCTAAAGAGGGCATATGCTGATCAACAGATCTTCAATTAGTGAACTTTGGAATCACTGGTTCCACACTGGGACGCATGTATCCTGAAGGCAGGGGGCGAATGGGTGAAGAGGAGTCCTGCCAAGGTTTAAAGGGTGCACGAGCATCCAATGGAAGAAAGAAGATCCCACTACAAACACATTCACCCTAGGAGTCGCTGCAGGATTGAATTATTTTGCGTGTTTATGAAACAGTTAATAACCGAAAGCCACTTTGATTATTCCTGCATTGGGTTTGCACTTTTATGAAACTTGTTTGTGTGTTAAATTTAAGATCTATTTTTGTAATGCAAATAATAATTAGATTTCTTGTGATTAGTCATAAGAAAGGCCAGTGCTTCATATGCTGTCTGTACTATATAAAAAATAAAATATAAAATCTGAATTGTGTCCAATGACTAGTTTGTGTTACAGTAAGCACACATGGCCTACTGATCAAGAATACATATCACTAGTATTAAAAGAAAGTTCAGATTGTTCACATAATACTTTTAAAACAGGTTCCTGTACCATATATGAAAAGTCTGCATTCCCGTTTTGTTAGCATAAAGTTTGCAATGCAGTGGATCACCTCATTTCTAGAAGGCGCATACATGGACTCCTCAAGGGCACGTCTCCTTCCGCTTGCCATCCATACTGCCCCCAGGAATTCATCCTGTCCTCAATGAATTTGAATCCATACCTCTAAATCCATTTTTCTCTCGGCTCTAAGGTCGGGTCTGAGTATGGTTCCCAGAGAAGCCAAAAACGACTTTTCAAGCTTCCTTTCACTCACCCAGTGGTCGAAGTTTACGAAAAGAGGTAGTGGAACTATGTTCCCTGCTGCCTGCCCCCGCTCCCCACAAACCCCATCGCCATGCCCCCTCCGACACACAATCAAACCCCAAAACAAACATACCTGCTCTTTATGGAAATGTTCAGTGCACTGCACTGAAGTGCAAGCTTCAACTTCTTCCGATACTTTTATTTTAAAACGAAACCATTCCAGAACGGTTTCTTTTTAAAATAAAAGTATAGGAACGGTTTCTTTTTAAAATAAAAGTATAGGAACGGTGAAACTTAAAAATGTAAAGTATAGGAGCACCGCTCCCGACCGCTCCCACCCTCTTCAACCTCTGCGCTCACCTATCGGTATCTAAGTTAACGTGAGGGTATGTCTGTTTGGAGTGGACTGGGGCAGATGGGATAAGGTGTATCATGATATCACTTTGAATAATAAGCATTGGCAACCCCAACAGTTCTAGCTTTTGTATAGGCATGTAATAGGCATCTTCCAGGCACTGCCATAACGGCACACCCTACACATAAAATAGCAATACGTGGAAATGGATGGCTTTGTCAATGTTTGTTCATAACAGGACTTTGGTGGAACAAACACAAATCAATCAAGTGGCTGAAGACACAATGGGTCTCATTACGAGTCCGGCGGTACCTGAGCCGGAAAAACTAGCAGGTTACTGCCGGACTCGTATTACCATTCCGCCTCCGTGATTCCCGAAATCACAGGGGCGTTACAACCCCGGTGAACCGGTAATTCCCGAGGCGGAATTCGGTAAATCCCCATTCCCATGGAGTCCAATAGGACTCCATGGGAATGGGGAAGTGGAAACACCGGCACCATGCTGTAATGGTGCCGGTATTTCCACGTCTGCCTGCAGGCGGGTGGTTTTAAACCCGCCAGGTCAGACCTGGCAGGAGTAACAGCTCCCACCTGCAGGACTCGGAATCAGCCGGTCCGGAAAGAACTGTGGTGGCGGGTTTACCACCACCGTTCTTTCCGGACCGGCTGACTCATAATGAGGCCCAATGTGCTTAAGACATTTTTATTACAGCAGTAATACAAAAAGGCAGTATTTAAGACAGCAATTAAGCCATTATCTCTCAGTAGACTGCTTAGAAACTACCCTAGTATGCCGCAGTTTGATGTTATGGCATGATAGAACTAACTCAGAGAGATCCCAGAAGGATGTATTTTGCGTCCAGTGGGGTAGTTAATGGGAGGGCATGGCAATGAGGATCAGCAGGCAATGGCCAGTCAATGGGTGGGTAAATACCCAAACATCACCCACAATTTGTGTGTCCCTCCTCAGATCTAATCACCCCCCTAGCTGTACTCCAATGCAGTAGTTTGAGGGGTTTACAGAGAAGCATCCGTTATATTACTTTGGTTCAAGTGGATTCAATATGTATAGGTCAAAGCAATGTTCTTTACAGAAAGTATCAAATCTCTTGAAGAAATTGTTATTGATTTCTTAAATGTATATGGCATTATAATGATAATGATGTGTTATTTATATAGCGTCTTATTCCAAAGCACCTTAATTATAAAGCATGCCTACCGACCATCAGTGTGGTGTGCATACTGGGTAGACAATGGAGCAGAATATATGGTTCCATGTGTTTTTACTGCACATTTTCACTGTTTTTACCGCATGTTTTTTTTACCAATTTTGTCTGTTGTTGCAGCCACCCACCACTCTCTCCCCCTTCCACATTGCCTCAGTCATACCTCTCCTCTTCATTTTGTGGTAAACAATCAGTAAGAGGTGTGAACACATTCTACAATGACTTTTCTGAAGTAAAAACACTGGATACCCACATATATATATTTTAAAAATATATCAGCTAAGTAATATCAATAAACCTGAATAAATTGCATATTTTTAGGGGGATGTTAATAAGCAATCAAAGGTAGGTGAACCTAACAGATTATTTGGGATGGATCAACATGCCATAGAACTTACTGATTGCGTAGTGTGGTGAATTGGGATCATTATGAAAGGTCTAATTCAGGAAGGTTTATGTTTTGTTTTCTTTATGAAAAACAGTGTCAGGCTATCTGATAGCAATGCAGCAATGTTCATAAAACTGTCACTCTAGTCTTGTGACTGTTGGGTTCTGTTGTCTTTTAGAGGCTTTTGGATAACCCGCCAGACAACTAGGACTGTGACGAATCAACCTCCAGGGCACCAGTGGTCCAGGGATGAATATCGGTTTCTAAACCATCAATCAGCCCCACACCTCTAGTGCACTAGAAGGGATCCGCACAGATTGGAAACACGAATAAATGATCAACCTCCAATTTTGGTGACATGGACGAAACGGCAGGCTTATTTCTGCAAGGTCGTGGATCGTTGGTTAGTTGCAGCACAGCGAAAATACTGTTATTACCCAATGATAAAAGGGACTGTGCAGTCAAAGCTATATAAAAATATCGACTTTATTATTATTGCAACAGACAGTTCTAGCACACTACAAAATACAGACAACCCTGTAAAGAAACACAGAGGACAGACAGTTTCATGAAGGAAAGGGATGTACTCTGGGTATTGACAGGAGGGTAGTTGGTAAAGCAATCAGTCTTAAATGTACAAGATTATTCGGTTTCTGCACCAAGGGAGCAAGGGTCCATAAATGCCACTAGCGGAATTCGGAGAAGGGCGAGGGGCACAGAACCACAATATACCTGGTGCTTGAGATGTTCTTGAACTCGACAGCGTTGAGTCAGTTCCAGGATGCTTTGCAGCTCCTGCGACAGAGTTCAAGATGAGAGACAGCTGCGGGTATCAGGCGGCAGACATTTCGAAAGCGAGTCTTGACGGACGGCCGCAGGCTGTCCTACATGGTGGCTCAGAGTCAAGAATCATTGTCTCTGTGCTGGTTGGCAGATCTGGAACGCTGGTACGGGTACTCGGATGGTTATAGTGACTGCAGCATGACAACAGTCGGCGGTATAGCCAGTTGCGGTTCAAGGGCTAGACAGCCTAAAAAAATGTCTTTAAAAGATGGACGCTGGTTGATGCTTGATGTGGCACTCCTCCTAGCTTCTTTGCAGGGCTCCTGTCGTCCTTTAAGATGGACGACCCAAAGTTGAGGAGAGTGTTTGCAGGCAACAGCCTTCTACTTTGTTCAGAGACTCTCTGGCACTTCCCACCTAGGAAGCTTGCTGGCAAAACCTAACAGGGCATGCTGTGTGCTGGCTGGGTACCGGTTCTGGAGCTGCTGGACGGGTCCTCTGAGTCCGGTATCTCCCTCTGTTCCCTGGGTGATGTTTAGGGAAGGGATCTTGCTTCCCTCTTGGAAATCCCGGCCTTCCTTCACTGGCGGAAGCTGTAAGGCAGACTGTACCTTCAGCCAGGGTCCAAAGGAGTCCTTCTTCTTACTCCTTTCAAAGTCATTGGATGATCTGCTAAGTGAGAGGCTCAGCCCTCTTTTAAAGCCAAATGGGCCTCAGTGATTGGTGCAAGCTAAGCCTACCTTAATGAACCAATCTTGGGTCCCCACCAACAATCTACTGTTATGCGTGAGGTCAAAACCAGAGTGCTTTGCATCAGGCAAGGTAAGTGGAGACAACATGTACTACTAAGTCCCACCAATCTTCCTGTCTGTTGTGGATCAAAGTGTCTCTCTGGTTAATTGAGCTTTCTGTGGCTCCTGGTCAAAGCTCAAGTCTCCCTGGAAGTTGGCACAGTGCATATGAAAAAGGTGTTGTGTTTCCTGTCCCTTGTGTTCTGTGCAGAATCCCCTTTGCAGGCCTGCTTCAATTAACGCTCATCAGTATGTGCTGGCACCACACAGAACTACAATAGAACAGGGCAGATTCATGGAGCCTTTGAATTTTTTATTAGATTGTCCCTGGCCGGAGGAAGGTTTTGCCTTCCCACTTTTTGAGATGCTTTGATGTACCCATGTCTGTCACATTCCAGTTGAACGTGACAGAGAGGACTGCTCCTGTAGACTGTGTCCCCCCAGAGTACATTTGACTATGTGCTTGTTGGGCGGCGAGCATAGGAAAATGTTTCGGATTTGCCCCACACGTTTTCTGAGGTTGATCTCCCATCATTCATTTTAATTACAAAAAAAAGCCCAGGCGAGTTCACACTCCTCGTGCAAATGGTCGAATTCATCACAAGGCCCTAGAGGCAGTTAGCCTTGTGTCATGATTTCAGCAGACACTTGGCTTGGTCAGGGAAGATTTTAATAAGAGAATTCATTAACATCTTGGAATTGTTAGGCAAGAGTTCCTGAGAGGCCTCTTCAGCCTCTTGGCTTTTTCAGACATGAAATTGCATACACCTCATCAGCCTCTTGGCATTGTCATGCAAGGGTTTCCTCAGGGAAATCTGCAGCCTCTTGGCTTTCTCAGCAAGCAATATCCAGGGAATTCACAAGTCGCTTGTCTTTGGCCATTGTTTTCTCACAGAGTTCACTAGTCTCTTGGCTTTGTCAGATAAGGAATTCCTCTTAGAAGTTATCAGCCTCTTAGCTTTGTGAGGCCACATTTTCCTCAGATACTTCAGAAGTCTCTTAGCTTTGTAAGGCCAACATTTTGTCAGAGCAATAGGTCTCCAACCTGTCACTCTCATGATCTCTTCTCATTGGATGTGCTGGTCTGGGTTGATGGGAGTTTTGGTCCAAATTGTATGGAGATCCAAATGTTGCAGACTTCTGCCATAGAGTTTCTCTACCTTCTTTCCTATGTCAGGTTAGTGTTTCTCAAACTCTTTACTAGCCCCTTGGCTGTGTCAGACAAGAGTTTTCTTAAAGTCCTTCAAAGACTTGTCAGGCAGTAATTCCTCAGAGGCTTCACCAGCCTCTTGGCTTCATCAGAAAATGATTTCTCAGACACTTGAACAGCCTCTTGGTTATGTCAGGCAAGCATTTCTTCAGTAATGTCAACAGCCTCTTGGATTCGTCAGGGAAGCATCCCTCAGAGTATTCACCAGAATATTTGCTTTGTCAGGCCAATGTTTCCACAGACACCAAGCTACTCAATTTTGTCAATCAAGCATTCCCTCAGGACTAAGCAGCCGCTTAGCTCTGAGGCAAGCATTCCTAGAAGGCGTTAACCACCTCTTAGCTTTGTCAGCAATAATTTCACAGATATGTCACCAGCCTCTTAGGCTAATATGTTTTCAAACTGTTCCCCAGCCTCTAGACTTTGTCAACCAATAGTTCCTTAGAGTGATCTCAAGACTCTTGGCTTTGTCAGGCAAACATTTCCTCTGAAAACCCCTCATCCTGCAAGTATTTCCAGAGGTCTTCTGATAGATTCCGTTCAGTATCTATATCCCTTTAAAGCAAGGTGTTTTAGGTTGACAAGGTGCTCTTGAGCAGCTTCGCAATATGTGACAATCTTGCACTGCTTTGTCCCTCTTTTTACAGATTGCTTCTTTGTACTCTATTGGTGCAGTGATTCCCTCATTCTTAGGACCACATCTGGTTTGGTGCTTTCGTCACAGCTTTCCTTCCCAACAGAGTGTGAACATCAAAATTAGAATTGTCTTATATTTCAGAGATGGTTAAGCAAAGGGATGTATTATTTTGCTTATAAGAAAGACAGCATCCTTGTCGCTAACAGGTTTCGAGATCCACCACTTTTATGTTCTTCATAGAACATGACCCTCGAAATCTCTATAAACAATTACCAGGCCTTAAGGCACGCTTGTCCTGCCTCCTGCCTAAAACAATGCAATCTTTGTCAAAATATATAGTGCATAAACAATGTTCATGCAGAACAGCACCACGTGATGATCCTCTTCTGGGCAAACATGGCTGCTGAGGTTTACTTCTGGTCTCCTCCTCCACAGGCGAGGGACATGGGGCCTCCACAACCATGATGCCTTCCGGTGCCAATGAAGGGCTCATTTTATCAGCTGGTCTCTAGCAGCGGAATCCATTGGCCTACGTTGAATGGCCTTGTACCACTGACCTTTGCAGGGTGCGAAGCTAAGAGTCTGCGGAAATGACGCACATGTGCAGTTCGGTTCATAATGAACAAGTGTTACTTAATGCCACAATGGGGAAAGAGGCATTCTAATCACAGTCCGCTAGGAGAAAAGTAAAATAATACACACTACGGTTATGAATACGGCATTATGTCATGATGGGGGTACATTTTTTCAGGTGAAAAGTGAAAGCCTGAGCCCCACCTCTCCTTTTATAGGTTTTCATGCCCCTGATTAACATCTTATTTCTGAATTGTATTGACTCAGGTCTGGGAGTTCTCTGCTATGGAATAGAGGGAGTACCAAAGGTGAAATAAGTTCAACATAATTTTGAAGTTCTACCTTTGAATGAGTCATAGCATCGCACAGCAAATATTCCAGATTGCGAGAGGGTAGCAGTTTAAGAAATAAATTGTCATCAATAAAGGCGATTTGCACCATCAAATACAGATCAGAAAGGTACACTACTATAAAATGTATTATCCAGGTGTGGCAGATGGCTCATGAGATAGGTGCACGCCATTGAAATGCGCATACCTGAACTTCACTAGTTGGAATCCGTCCAGAGTCAGTGTAGCCATCCATCTTTAAAGGGCAATGAGTTGAGTACCATTAACTTGGTTAATAAATAAAGTAACAATGATAGTGCTCGGAAGCAAATTCAACGTGTATGGGCTTCGTACTAGGACAATGCTCAGGTGTGGATTCAGCCAAATTGCCAGACATGATGAACCGATCTGTTCATGACCTGTCCAACATCTCCAGATCTGGGAAGCCAAGTCATGCCTTTCACACATATGCAGCACCTTGAAGTAATGCCAGGTCCTCACTTCTGGATTTTAACAGGGATAGCCAGAAGAGTCGCCCAGGAGTGCAGCCCAGCTGTGCTCTCTGCATCTGATAAACTGCAGATAACCAGAGAGACCCCTCAATTCTCAGTCAGACCTGCAAGACTGCTTGCACAGCGAAAGGGGTGTACAGCTCTAGGATCCCGAAGGGCACACCTTGGGAATTGTGTCCCTGATTGTGGTGTCGTCACTGCACCCCTGTCACGTGGGGAGGCCCGGGAGGTGGGAGGAAGGGGAGGAGTAGAGGGACAAGAAAAGCCGGCAGTTCAAGGCTGGCACTTTTTGAATAAAGAAGTGTTCCACCCCAGCTCTGTGCCTACTCATCATTGCATGCATGAAGGGTGATTGAACTTCAGCGTGAGGCAGTCCACTTGGAAGACACTGCATTGGCGATGGAGCGGACACAAGTTCCCACCGTGCCTGCCATCTCAGGTCCACTGCACTCATGGCATGCTCTCGGGCACCACTGGAGACGCGGGACCCCACCTTGTCGAGGACTCCCAGAGAAAGTGGGTTTGAGCGAGAAGGCCCCCACCATCGGAACAAGTCCCCTGCGCAAGCTCCACCAGGGCCCCAATGCGCACATCTTCCAGGGGTGGAGCAGCAGCGTCAGCTCCCACGTAGTATTCTTCCGGGCGGTGGAGAAGAAACTTCTCCTGCCAACGGCAACGACGCAGCAAGGCCTAGCCTGCGTACATCTGAACACCTGCGGGTAGAGCGGTGGCTCCCTGCTCACACCGTCCGGGCAGTTGAGGAGCACAGGCCTCCCGCCAACGGCAATGACAGAGGAAACAACTCAAAGACGAGTGGTGGAAGCGTGGCTCTCCCGCTCCAATGCAAGCAAGATAAGGGTAAGATCATGTACCCCACCGCAACCAAAACCCACTGGCCCAACATCTCGCAGCGCAGCGGCCTCTCATGCGGTCCCAGCATCACTGCGCTCGGGGGAATGTTCGTGTATCGAACACAAGGACTCGCAGGGCCACCGACACGTGACACAGGACCCCTCCTGGCGTTGTGAGCCCCGATGCACACGTGACAAGGAGATCCACACTCCGACACCACAGAAAGCCTCAGACCGCCCCATCAACATAAGGCCCCACAGGCCCACCAACACGCGGCACAACGCCCCCCCCCCCTTGGCACTCAAGAACTGCTACGCATGGGACAGTAGACCTCACGAATCATCAGCAAATAGCGCAGCGCACTCTTCTGGCACCAGGGCCTCACCGCACCTAGAGCAAGGAAAGCTTATTTCAGCATATCAAAAGCGGAAAGGAGAACAATTAGCAACAGCCCATGAGCGGCTCGGAAGGTGAGTCACTGACTGTCCCAGTGACTCCAGCCAGACCAGAGCACAGAGCCTCCTAGCCCAATTGCCAGCAAACTTCGACCTCACTGACACCAGCACCCTCGGATCACGATGGAAAAGGTGGCTGAGGGATTTTGAAGTGTGCCTAAAAGTGGCTGGTCCACTAGAAGATGACCAGAAACTCAACCTCCTAAACCATGCAGTGGGATCAAACGTGCGAGACATCCTAGATGAAATACCAGAAAGCAACATAGACACCTATGTCAAACTGAAGACAACGCTCACAGAATACTTCACGCCCCACACATACGTGGACTATGAACGGCATGTGTTCCACACCACTAAACAGAACAGAGGGGAAACCATAGACGCATTCGTCATGAGGCTGCGATCAAAAATGAAACACTGTGATTTCAATAACTACTCCAACGAGGAGGCCCTCAGGTCGCAAATCATAGTGGGGTGCGAAAGCGCTGATTTTCGCAAACGATCACTGCAACAGCCACGCAACCTAGAGGAAATCTTACGTCTGGCGCAATCGGATGCTGCCCTCGCGGCACAAGTAGAAGGCCTAGATGAAATAAAAATCACGCACGGAAAGCATGAAAGACTCAACAAATTAGAAGGGACTGCAAGAAACAACAGTGATCCTTTCTGTTACCGGTGTGGACATAAAACCCCCATGAAGGAACATGCCCCGCAATGGGCCAGAGATGCTCCGCGTGTGGCGGTGACAACCATTATAAGGCTGTATGTTTGATCTTCCGCAGCAAGATGAGAGGGGCAGGAAGAAGTGGGAAGCCCACAACAGAAATGGAACAAAACCTGTTGACACACCACCACCGGGTAGCGCACCAACCCCACGATCAAGGGCGTCACAGACACCACGAAAACAGCCAGAAAGAAGACAAGACAAAAGGGACTGGAGGGAGAGCAACACCACGCCATCCAAGACAAGGAGAAGACCCAGGAGGTATGTACGATGCCTCATAGAACAGTCGCAATCTGACAGCGTGTCAAGTGCATCGTCGGAAGAAAGAGCCCGCAGACTGGAAAAACACCAAGAAACACCACGGAAAAAGGGATATGTATATGCTCTCGGAAACAACACGGCAAAAGAACACAGCCCAATACTCAGGATACAAGTCAAACAGCTGCAGAGTTTCTGATAGACACGGGGGCAACAGTGAATGTAATCAGTGAGGAAGTCTATGAAAGCATACCAAACGCCCCTCACCTGCAACCAGCACAAGCCCTCATCTATCCATACGGTTCAAAGACCCCCCTAGCATGTAAGAGATTCTTCATGGCGTCATGCCGATACAAAGAACACGAAAAAAGCATTCCCTTGCATGTGTTAGAAGCTGCCACCGAGAGCGGATGCATATTAAGCTATCAGGCAGCCATAGAGATGGGACTCATTCACATATTATATCGCCTCATGGTACACAAATACTTAGACCCCACGGCAAGCATTGACCAAGTTTTCCCATCACTATTCAAAGGCCTTGGCAAATTGAAGGACAGACAGATCGAGCTCCACATCAACACCAGCGTCCCACCAGTAGCCCAATACTACAGGGGAATCCCCATCAACATTCAAAAGCAGGTTGAAAATGAACTGACCAAACTACTTGAGGCAGACATCATTGAGCCAGCAGAAGGCCCCACACCATGGGTCTCCCCCATCGTTCCAGTGCCAAAAAGAGACTCCCCCGACATCCGAATATGTGTGGACATGAGGAGACCAAACAAGGCCATCTTGAGGGAACGTCATCAAGCTCCCCCCGAATAACCGATATGGTGCATCTCCTAAATGGAGCGACAGTGTTCTCCAAGCTGGACCTAAAAAAAAGGCTATCACCAGTTGGAACTCTGCAAGAGCTCCCGCTACATAACAACTTTTGCCACCCACCTAGGGCTGTTCCGTTACAAACGGCTAAGTTTTGTGGTATCCTCCGTGGCTGAAATCTTTCAAGCAGAAATCCACAGCGTCATCAAACACCTGCCCAACTGCTTGAACTATATCGACGACATCCTGGTCTTCAGCCAGACTCAAGAGCAACACGATGATACACTAATGAGAGTATGCATGGCCTTAGAAGAAGCCCGACTCACCCTAAACAAGGAAAAGTGTGAGTTTCACAAAAGGACACTTCGATTCTTTGGACACATATTTTCAGAGAAGGGCATGACACCAGACCCAGAGAAAGTTAGCGCACTCCGAGAAGCTGAGCCACCCATCACCACCTCAGACCTCAGATCCTTCTTGGGACTTGCAAGCTACTACAGAAGATACATACGAGACTTCGCATCCATCAGCGAACCCCTCAGAGCCCTCACCAAGCTCAACACTGAATTCGTCTGGTCACCCAAATGCCAGGAGGCATTTCAAATCATCAAGGACCGCATCTCCGGCACCCAAAACATGGCATATTTTGACCCAAAGAAAACCACGGAACTCATCGTTGACGCCAGTCCGGTCGGCATAGGGGCCATTCTCACGCAACTAGATGACAGAGAGGGAAGCGAAAAACACATCGTATCCTACGCCAGTCGAAGCCTATCCAAAACTGAGCAGGCCTACTCTCAAGCAGAGAAGGAAGGATTGGCAGTAGTCTGGGCCTGCGAACACTTTCACCTGTTTCTGTCTAGGAAACCATTCATAGTAGTCACGGACCACCAGGCACTCATCTTCATTTATGGCAATCCTCACACACAGGCCAGAGAAAGAACAAAACCCTGCCGATTTTCTCTCTTGTCATCCACGAGAAAATTGCGGACCAGAACCATCCATAGCTGATCAGTACATAAGATACGTCATCCACTGCAGCACACCACAAGGGCTAGACATGGATCAGATAACTTGTGAGTCCAACACCGACCAAGGAATACAAACTATATTAAGATGCCTAGAAACAGGGCGATGGAAACACGCGAAGCAGATCCGAGAAACAATGAATGATGACATGAAACAAGACATCACATGCTTTCTGGCCGTGAAGGAAGAACTCACAAAGTCAGAAGAAGGGCTGCTGTTATAGGGCACCAAGCTCGTAATTCCGCGAAGCCTGTGACAGAAAGTTCTAGAACTAGCCCACGAAGGACACCTAGGTGTTGTGTCTACTAAAAGGATGCTAAGACAAAAACTATGGTTCCCCCAACTAGCCATCTCCATGGAAGAACTACTGCAGAACTGCCCTACGTGTGCACTTGTAAAGCCACACACATCACCTGAACCACTGAGCATGACAGCACTGCCCGAAGCGACATGGGAGGAAATAGCTGTCGACCACTTTGGGCCACTGGAAGGGGGGGAGTACATATTGGTGGCTGTGGACGAATATTCAAGATACCCAGACCTGCAGATAGTCCTGTCCACATCAGCACATCACACCATCCCAGCCCTAGATCTGATGTTCGCAACCTACAGGGTGCCCAAGGTGGTAAAATCCGACAGTGGACCTCCATTCACTGGACAAGATTTCCAAAGATTCACAGAATATATGGGTTTTCGTCACAGAAAAGTAACACCACTGTGGCCACAGGCAAACGGAAAGGTAGAAAGATTCATGAGCAACATCAAACGCACAACACAAATTGCACGTATCACAGGAGAACCTGTCGAGAAGCTATTATACCAACTCATGCGAGACTACAGAAGCACACCACATAGCACCACCGGGAAAACACCATCAGAGGTGATGTTTGGGCACACGATTAGAACACGGCTAGCACATGTAGCGGCTGACGAAGACCAATATGAGAATGACACTGAAATGAGAAAGAAGGACAAGTTCATGAAAGAGAACATGAAAAGGGCTGCTGACGACACCCGCAGGGCCAAGGAAAATGACCTGGCGCCAGGAGACCTGGTAGTGGTCCGACAGCCTCAACATCGCAAAAATGTAGCTCCATTCAGTGAAGAACCCCTCATCATCTTCAAAAAAAAGGGATCACTCATCACCGCAGAAGGAGATCGCAGGTCCATAACAAGAAACTCATCCCATTTCAGGCGGATGCCTGGTATCCCATCCTTAGTTGACACAAACATGAATGACACCCTCTCTCAATGGGATGCTCCATATGAAGGAGACAGAGAAGACTCCGAAGGGGACACAGCACCAGAGACATGGACGGATCAATCGGCAAGGGTGGACTGTCGACCCCATATAGCACGAAAGAAACCCCACCGCCTCATTGAAGAAATTAACTGAGGGCAGGACTAAATGTTTAGTAATGGGAGGGTGTGGTGTCGTCACTGCACCCCTGTCATGTGGGGAGGCCAGGGAGGCGGGAAGAATAGAGGGACAGGAAAAGACGGCAGTTCAAGGCTGGCACTTGTTGAATAAAGAAGTGTTGAACCCCAGCTCTGTGTCTTCTCATCTTTGCATGCATGAATGGTGATTGACACTCCATCGTGAGGCGGTCATCTTGGAAGACACTACACTGATGACCTCTAAAGATTCGGCCTTATTAAGGGAAATGCAGTAAACTGTAAGGGAAACAATTCAGGGGTGGAGCACAGCTTGTACTTTCTTTCTCAGTCGTGGGGTCAAAGGTATGCTTCAAAATGAACACTAAATTCATCCTTTTCTGAATTGGTGACTCAGACACCTGTAGAATACTGGCTTATCTCTATGCGAGTATAACGCCTCTGCCATCCCCTGACTCCACTCGCCTAACAAGGCCACTGGACATTGTTTCACATTGTACCTTTAAGCTACACATGAACAAATAGGCACGCTCGTCTGCCATCAGATACATGTCCTCCCTTCGGGAAAATAAAGGTCTTCCCCACTTCCTCTAACCACAGCACGAGCCCTGCTCCTTTCCCACAGTATGGCTGGCCTCCCGGGCACTTAAGGCAGTTATTATGTCACAGGCGGATTCTTTAGTCGTCCAGTAGGTTTTAGAGCGACCGTGGCCCACAGAGAGCCGAAGACAGGCTGCAGAATCCCACCGGAATGGCGGCCATTACAAAGCTAGGCATTACACTGCTAAAAACGCAGCCGAATGACATTAAACTTGGCACGTGCAGCGGGTGCCACGGTGCAGAGCAAGAGGCAGAAGTGAGGTGGCGGAACAGGTAGCAGTAAGGAGCCCCTTCATGTTCTCAACTACCGGGAAATTAGAAAAGCTGCCCACCGGTTGTTCTCCTACAGTAGATTCATCATGGAGTCAGCTGTGATGTACAGCGCAATTAATTGCTTTTGATAACAAGCAGTTAGCGCCGCTCCAGCAGTGCTGGCGAGGGCTACTGTGCAGTTTGGCCAGGGAGCTATTTAGGGATGCTTTGGGCTGATTGCTCAGGTCTCACGGGGCGCTGGCGGAAGGATACCAGCAGCCGTCACCTCCAGCGTGGGCGGCGACATGCGCGGAACCTGGAGCGCTCATCAAACCATTCAGCCGAAGAGGTTTAGCTGGCCTGCACCCTGCGGCCTTTACTTAGCTATTCTTGCCAGGGTCGGTTATGTGTGTCTAAATCATGCATCGTTCATGAAATCCCTTCTTCGTCAAATCACGTGTTTCACGCGATGAAGCCTTGAGATATGAAAGCGTGTGTGTGCCCGTCAGCCTACGCGCTCATATTTTCAGGCGATTGCTCTCGAAAGCGTGGTGTCATCTTCGTGTGATGTGTGCATGCCAGCATTTCAGAATAGCAGTTATTCAGTGCTTAATCAATTAATCACCCAATCTCAGAAAATTGAGGTAACTCAGTTTCTATTAGAATCACATTTTATTCCGACGGATGAGGGACGTCATGCATTCGTACACTATTTTAACATGCCTTCATCAACTGGAGAAGGTGTTTTTAATGTATTGCTTGTGTTTTGTTATAACTACTGCTCACGCAATGCGTCCATGGGGCACAGTCCAGGTGTTCTTAGCATATCAGATTCAATGTTACTTAAAACAAATGGCTCACGATGACGGACAAAGAAGAACGGAGCAAAAACACTGAACGATACGGATCCATGGGCAGGGCGGAGTTAAGATGCTGGGTACCGTTTATAGGTAGGGCAAGGGCTGCAGAGGGCACGGGTTGTGCTGTGTAGGTTCTGCTGGTCAGGCACCTTGAGCAGATGACTGCCTGCTCAGAGGCCCATATTGATTTTTTATTATGGACTTATACACAAGTGTTTCAAAGCGCAACCACCATGATATGATAGTTTATTTGTATCGCGCTCGTACACAAGTGTTTCAGAGCGCGGCAAGGGAGGGGAACAGAGGAGAACACAACAACAATGTTACTAGACCCAGTGACATCAGTGGCAGCAGAACTGAGTAAGTGCAGAAAAAGAAGAAAAAGGGAGATGGGGGGACTGTATGGGTACAGATACAGTCCCCAGAGCAAGGGGTGGCCCAGAGGCAGTGCAGGAGGTACCTGGGTGAGGGTGAGGAGGTACCTGGGCCCAGGGGACAGATGGCGCCACGTGGACAGTGCCAAGAGAGAGCAGGGGAGAGGGGGAGCATGGGCAGAAGCAAAGAGGAAGGTCTTTAGGTGCTTCTGGAACCAGAGATGGTTCTCCTCAAGTTTTAGAGTGGCAGGGAGGCTGTTTCAGAGGGAGACCCCAGCCGAAGACAGAGATCTACCTCAGCTTGTTTCTTTGAAAAACGACCGACCCTGAGGGAGTTAGAGTTAGAGGAGCAAAGAGCTCGAGAGGGGAAGACATAAGGCAATCAAGACAAACAATCTTACTAGGCGTGGTACATTCAGATCATGCAGGTGCACAGAAAAGGAAGTGCGTGGGGTGTGGGGTAGTAGGGACCAAGTGCGCCCAGTCCTGTCAGAACATGGGTTAAGTGCAGAGATAACACTCTCACGGGTCGAAACTAAAGTGCAGTAGTGCTGCGGCAAGTGCAAGGCCCGGAGGCAAGTGCAAAAAGACTGGCGAGGGAGGCTTGGGACCTGTGAGGCTCTGAAGGTACACCAGACAACCAGTCAGCAAAACTGAGCAGAAGTAGAGGAAGAGAGCGATAGAGCAGAAAGAGATGGTTAGCAGGAGAGATGGTGAGAGAAGGAGGAGGCGAAGAGGAAAGTCTTGAGGAGTTTCCGGAACTTAAGGAGATCCGACTCAAGATGGAGGGAGACAAGGAGGCTGTTCTAGAGGGAAGCACCTGCCATGGGCGTAATTATAGGGGGGAAAGGGGGTTTTGTCCCCCAACTTCTGTGGAAGGTCTTTTTGGAGGGAGGACAGGGGGGCCGCAATCATCAATTATGTAATTGGACAGCGCGAGCCCGGCTTCCGCTGTCTCATTACATAATGCTGAGATGCCTGGCAGCATCGCTAACACATTCAGGGCTGGGATGCCCTGCATTGCTCAGTCCCTCACCCTGCTGGCCTGGATCAAAGTAAGCACCCAGGGTGCTGAACTGGGTGTTGCAGGGCCTTGCGCCTTTGCTGCCACACTAGCAGCAGCACTTCCAGGGGTCGCAGTGCAGAGAATCGCTTTCGGGCTTTGTGTTCGTGCGACACACAGACAGGAACTAGGAAGCTCATTCAGCTTGCTGGTTTCTGTCTGGAGGAGCGTGAATGCGAAGAGGTTAGGTCAGTGTAACAAGAGACGTGGCCCGGGCGGCATTTGAAAGCAGAGCAGAGGTACTTTAAAAAATCCCCCCCAAAAAAATTATGTTTGTATATGTTTGTTGGGGGCTGGGCGGCGGGCTGACCCTAGGGAGGGTGCGTGCCACATTTGTACAATGTGAGCAGAGCTCACAGTACACACTAAAGGCCCAAAGGCCCGATTCATGGAATTCTTTGCATGAAAAACGCAGATTTGCGCGCCTTTCTGCCCGAAAATCCTTGTTTGAAGTATGGGGATTTTTGGGCAGAAAGGCGCACAAATCTGTTTTAAATGCAAATAATTCCATGAATCGGGCAGTTAGGCCCCAGGTATGAAGACACACCAACAATAACAAATGGTGCAATCTCTGTGGCAAGCCGCAGCTCTGCCGTGTCTCTAAAATTAGTCTTGCCACTTTTCAGATGCTACTAAAGCACCACAATCCTAATTTCAAAATGAAGTTGGCGGAAGGTATGCCCTCCGCAAGTAGAGTGGAAAGAGTCAAACTGAGAAAACCTGTGACCCTAAACCGTCGTACTCTGCAAATACTGTTATATGAATTTGAGTGCTATACGCCTCCCAAACATGGTGAACTTTTGTTAAGCAATTTTTGATCTAGGTGCGCAGAAGGAACCATATGGGATTGTGTGTTAAAAGCACTCTTTTAGGAGTGCAGAACTTTTCCTCCTGCCGCCAAAAATAATCTTCACCAAACTGGCACAATGTTTAGTAAATGGGTTTCATGGTTCAGGTCACAGGCCACCAAAAACAGCTTCACTTACCAAACTAAGCAGGGGAGTATCCAGCATTGTAAGAGTGTGTGGGGTGGCGGGGTGAGCAACAAAATGCAGTGTGTGGAATTCCACATGGTCTCATTGGTGCCACCAAACCGCCCACCCATGTCCCAATCTACTTTTTTGGTAACATTAGTGGAAGATGGCATTTTAACACACAACATCAAAAAATAAAACTGCAGGTTCATTCCAGATGCAGGAAATTCACCTATTAGAGATCTGTCCAAGCTCTCTGAGGCAAAATACATACAAGGTTTCTAATTATGACATGGATTGCACCAACAGAAGT
Source organism: Ambystoma mexicanum (assembly GCF_040938575.1). NCBI lineage: Eukaryota > Metazoa > Chordata > Amphibia > Caudata > Ambystomatidae > Ambystoma > Ambystoma mexicanum. The sequence goes on along the minus strand of NC_090935.1, from coordinate 1,082,284,324 downwards.
GACTTCACAGAAAAGGACATTGCAAGGCGCATCACCAGTCTTTGATACTTGGAGGCACCATGGAAGTGACTTTAGAGTAAGTTGCCATAAATAAGCCAAGTGACAAATAACCTTGTGGTGCAAAATACCCAAATTGCACTATTGTTATATGTGGAGCAACTCTATAGTCAGTAGGCGTTTCCATTATAATACCATGATACATTAACATAAGCTTTGAAGTGAATTCGAGTCACTTGCAGAGCTGCAGATAAGGCACAATGTGATTAAATGATTTGCTCAGGATCACACACTTGGTTAAATGGTGAAAATGGGATATGGAAAATGTAAGCGACCGCGCACATCTTTCCAGGTTTAGTTGAAATAGATATTCATTAAGGTTTTGATTTGCATTTCATGTGCCTAAACAATTATTTATAGCAATGCCTTGGAAGCAAACCACATTACATAATAAACTAGCCTTACATAGTAAACTAACCATACACTATATACACTGTCATAGAAATATGTTGAGCAATGGGAGTATGGCTTTAGTTTTATTCTCCCCATTCTGCATGCAAAGTCGCAATAGCATCATGTAGATTAATGTGAGCCTAACAAATCCCCCTTGCGGTTTAAAGCCATAGTCATTATTTCATAAAGCATGCAACATTATGCACCCTTCTCACTCCTGATCACTCCCTCCCATTCACATTTCTAAAGGGACAAACGTCCCTGCTAATAGTAACCCCCTCCCTCCCATCAGTGCCTAATGGTTCACATTGTAACGCTCTGTTCATACAGAGCAACGTGAGGCCCTCTGCTGCCCGAGCTCCTTGGGACATTGTCCTGGCAGAGGGACACCTCTACATTGTCTAGCAGGTCACCTTTGCCGTTGGATGCCCTCTTTGATGTGCTGAACGGGAGAGCTGTCCCAATGACAAATGTCCCAGTCTGGCTCTTAAAACAGCCATGGGGGCAACTTGCCCCCATGCCTCTCACAGGTTAGTACTCCACTGCTTGAAGCCATTTGAACACAGGAAAACATACTTTAATTTTAATCAGTCAGAATATTGTAGAAAAAAATCTATCAGCACGTACACTTATAATGTGCTGTGCTGAACCCAAGTTTGGAGATATATGGCATATAAAAATTGATACCAAGTATACTTGGTCACCCACTGCTTTGCATTAACCGATGGCTTCTGCCTTTGAATGAAAGGAGGGCTCTTGGGCTCTGCTGTTTCTGCCTGCGGGCTCCTGCTGGCCTCCTGCATCCTCACAGCCCTGACTCTGGTAGGCTCCTGGGGTTTCTCCACTGTGCCCACCCCTCTCTGCTACGAGCCTTCCTGCCCTCCTGTAGCCGCTTCTCTGATCCTGTCGCTGCCTCTTCCTTGCCTCCGGGTGCAGCTCTGGCTCTTCTGTGGTCCTGGGCCTCTCTGCCGTGCCCGCTCCTCTCTGTCACAGGCCTGCTGCCTTCGGATTGATCCTGGTCCTGTAGCTGGTAGGTCCACGCCTTCTGCTTGCTCCTGCGTCCACCATCCGCCTTCTGCAGCACCTCCATCTGTGGGCCGGTGATGCTCCTGGGCTCTTCTGCATCTCCCTGCAGCCTCCACCTGCTCCTCGCTGCGTTTGTCATCTGGTGGCTGGCAAGGCTCTCCAGGCTGCGCTTGTATCTGCCTGCAGCCCCGTGATCGCTCCTTGCTCCTGCTGACAGCCCTCTTCTGTCTGAGTCTCGTCAGGGCCCCTGTCCCCCTGCCTGCAGCCTCACACCTGCTCCTTGCTCCTTCTGGCAGCCCCCTCCTTTGGTGGAATTTAGTTCGGGTTCCGGCCCTCCTGCCTACAGTAACTCCTACCTGGTACTCAGATCCTAGCTCTCTGGTTGATCCTCCTGAACCACCTATACAGCATCAGGAGTGCTCCCGCAGGCCAGCCCTCATTGGTGGAGTTTGTCTGGTCTCCGGCCCTCCTGCCTGCAGTGACTCACACCTGGAACCTAGATCCTGGTTCTCTGGTCAGATCTCCAGCACTACCTAACCTCCATCAGGAGTGCAACTGTTCTGACATTGATCTCTGCTGCAGGGACTGACTGATCCCCCCACTTGCTCTGTATCACCTACACGCCATCAAGAGTGCAACCGTTCTATCATTGGCCTCTGCTACCGAGACTGACTGATTCCCCAATGGTTTTGTGGTCTTCTCTACCCCGGCTACCGTCACCTCCCGTGGCTCCCCCTTCATCTGACCATTGTGTCCCTGCAGCATCACGCACATCTACTTGCAGCTCTCCTTCCACCTGTAGGTGGCTACTCCTCCGGCTGCCTCTCCCCTGGCCCTACACTCCTGTCTTACTCTGACTGCCACAGCCCCCGCCTGAACGCCTAACCTAGGCTCTTCAGTGATTTCTCCTACGCCTCCTCCTTGTCATCGTGGTGACTTGGTGGCTCTGTGACCCTACCTGTGAGAGTGGTCTTCTTCTTCGCCTTGTTCCCTGCAGAGTATGCTTGCTACTAACTTAGTGGGCTCTTCTGCTCATCCCTCCCACTTCGCCACTCTTCTCTCTCTCCGTTCCACATCTGTCACCACCTTTCTCTTACTCTCTGCATTCTCTCCTCCTTCCTGTCATGCGAATCGCTAGATCTCTACCTTTCTTTCTACCTTTCTCCTCACCTCTTCTGTCCCGCTCCCTCCCGTCCCCCCTTCCCTTCCTTCTCATCCTTCCCCTATTCCTCATGTACATTCCTGTGCTCAACCCCCTCCCCCAATCACCTCCTTCTATCTGTGCCCTTCCTTATCGCCTTAACCTCATCTACCTCCCAATCCAACCTTCCAATCTAATCAATATTGCTCTTTGGAATGCCAGATCCCTTTGCAATAAGACTGCAACTGTTTTGGACATGTTTTTTCGTTTCAACCTTCATTTCCTCTGTCTAACTTAAACTTGGATCCTACCTCACAACTCTACTGTCCCTGCCTCTCTGACTACCCCTTCCTCTTCCTTTTCTCATGTCTCTCGCCATTCTGGTCGTGGTGGAGGTGTTGGTATCCTCTTCCACCCTAAATACCATTTATCCAATTCTTCACTATCCATTCCTACTTTCCCTTCTTTTGAATACCTGTATAAATCCTTTACTCATCCTCATCCCATTCCCTTCCTAATTATCTATAGACCTCCTGGCCCTCTACTCTTTTTATGATGCCCTTGACCACCTCCTCTCCCTTATCTCCCCTTCCCCTTCTGCTCTCACTGTGCTTGGTGATTTCAACCTTCACCTCCCCTCTACCCTCACCTCTTATCTCAATCCTAGATTCCTACCTTCTCTCTCCTCTCCCCTCTTCTCCGACTCACTCTTCTGGTTCCACTCTTGATCTCATCTTTAATTCCACCTACTTCTCCTCCCCTGTCTCCTCTTTACCCATCTATCTGTCTGATCATGGCTCTCTTTTTTCCTTTCTCCCAGCTCTAAATCTCCCTCTCCTCTACCCTCATCCTAACCCCTCACTCTTCCTTGATGCCTGCTCTTCTTCTCTTCCACCCCTTTCTGATTTCTCCTCTCTCCCCACTGATCTTGCCTCATCCTCTCTTTTCTCTTCTATTTCCTCTTGTCTTCGATCTACTACACCCTCTCTCCTCTTTCCGCCCTACTCGCAAGCCCTCCCAACCCTAGCTCTCTCCTCACTTCCTGTCCATGCGTTGTCTCTTCCGTCACCTTGAGCGTTGCTGGCTCAAACCCCCCCTCTCTTCCTAACCAAACCTCCTACTTCTCTTATCATTCCCTATATGACTCCTGCCTTAAATCCGCCAAACACTCATACTTTTCTAACCTTCTTCACTCCCAAGCTTCTCATCCTCGTCGTAACTTTCAAACCCTCTCTCGTCTCCTCTCCCCTCTGGCTCCGGACCTCTCTTCCACCTCCCCTCAAAAAATTACTTCTCTTCGCCAAAACATTGTATGTTCTCCTTATTATTCCCCTCCCCCATACATTCCTTTTCAACTCAAGTGTCTATTTTTTCTCCTATCACTCCGTCTGATGTTTCTCTCCTCTTAACTAAATCCCAGCCTACTGCAGCCCCCTCTGACCCCATCCCAACCCTTCTTATTCCCAAGATCTACCTCCATCTCTTACCCTATCTAACCTCCTTCTTTAATACTTGTCTATCTACGGCCACCTTCCCTTCTGCCTTCAAGCATGCCACTATTATCCCTATTTAGAAGAAGACTTCTGCTAATCCTCTCCTCGCTTCCAACTTTCGCCCAATCTCACTTTTACCTTTTTTCTCTAAATTACTTGAATGCTTAGCAAAAATTGGATGTCATCTCACTATCTCTATCTTAACACTGACAAGACTGAAGTCTTGTTCTTTCCATCTAACACAATTCCTCCTCCTTCACCCCCTCCCTCTATTCAATTTCCGCCTTCTAGTCTTCCTATCTCCAACCATGCTCGTAATCTTGACATTTATTTTGACTTTCCTCTCCTTTACCCATCATATCTCCCTCACCTCTCGGGCATGTCGCTATCATCCCTTTAACATCCGCAAAGTTCATTCCTCTCTCACCTGCCATGCTACCAAACTTTTAATCTCCCTGATCTATTCTCTTCTTTTCTATTGTTTTTCTCTATTCGCTGGTCTTCCTGCTTCCCACCTTGCTCCCCTCAAATCCCTTTATCACTCTGCCATCCGCACCCTCTGTCTTCTCTCTCCTCATGACTCCATTTCCAACTCACTTTCTCAGCTAGGATGGCTTCCTTTCCATTCCCAACTTAAATATCACTTCCTTTGTCCGGTCTTTAAATCTCTTAATGACCTTGCTCCTCCTTACCTCTGCTCTCTTCTCTCCTTTTACACCCCCTCTTTCTCCCTTCGTTCTGCTGATCTCTTCTTACTTTCAGTTCCCTTCCTCTTGTGCCTCTTCTCGTTTCCCTTCCTTTCAGCTACTTGCCCCCTTACACTGGAACTCCCTACCTTTCTTTATCCATTCCTCCCCTTCCTATTCTTCCTTCCGCTATGCATTGAAATCTCTTTTTTATTCCCCTCCACGATCCCCTTCCCCTCTCTTTCCCTTCTTTTCCTCTTTCTTCTACCCTTATCTTTGTTCTTTATCTTCCCCTTCTCTTCTAAATCTCCCTTCTTCCTACTTTTCACTTTACTCACTACTCTCTCTCCCCCTTCTTTCACCCCCCCTCCTCTCCTCTTCTTTCTCATATGTAAATTGTTCTACATGCTGATTTTCTGGTCGGATTCATGTTTACTGTCGTAACTTCTACTGTTCCATGTTCAATGTATATCTTGTTGTTCATTGTAAAGCGCCTTGGATTAAGGCACTATATAAAACAATAACTACAAATACAAATACAAAGGAAAAATCAAAGGAATTGCTGACAATCTGTCCTTTCGGCCATGGCTTTATAGTTCAGCTAGGTCAAGTTAACTTGGCCCAAAATTTCAGGGATCAGGGGGTGATACAGTCTGGTCTGCTCAATGGACGCTGCACCACTGTTTCCATCTGTTATTTTATATGTACATATAAATGTTGTGTGCACACAGTGTATTGTCAATGGAGGTGCTGGGTGCATTTGTGTGTGAGTGAGAGTGTATGCAAGCATATGTGTGTTGACTTTTGTGTCTAAATGAATGATAAATAATGCATTGTTTGTATGTTCTATTGGAATTACGTTTGTGAATTTTATGTTGTGTAACTGGGTGCATAGCAGGCCGGATGCAGATGTGTGGGGGCCCAATTGAATTTTAAAGATAGGCCACCAGTCTTATAGTTAAACGAAAAGAGGCTGCCCTGGAGCGGGAAGGACTGGAGGGCTATAGAAACTATAACAAAGGGGTTGTCCTCCCCTCTATGAATCTAAAAGGTGTACGGGAAGAATTCAGTGTACACTGGTTGTTTAGACCCTAATGGGAACACATGTCATTCTGGGCAACCATTAAGAAAAGCAACATGCTTGCTGGTGCTAAACACATGACTCAAAAAGTATAAGTAAAACACATTTTTAATTTTTCATTTAGCTTTCTATAATTAGCTTTTTTTAAATTTTTAGTGCAGAAAATTCCAGTAGTTTCTTTTCATAACGGTACATTATGTCCATTGATGTAATAACATACATAGTTTAAAGTTCACTGTATAAAAAAGAAACTGTACTTGGTGACAAGAGAAGTGGGTTCATTATTTTTGCATATGACCAACATCTTGAAAATCAAAGTATCCCATGTCATTGGGGATAGAGAACACACTGTGAGAATGTAAGATGAGGAGACGGTTGAATCTGTGTCTCCTGTGCCCGGCTAAACCTTATATTCGGTCAAAAAGTTATAACAGAGCTTCAGCAATGGACTCTTGTGGTGTGGTAGTCTAGTGTTATATCCCTCAGGGATTTAGGTTGCTTGACCGAGGTACAAAATCCCGGCAAAATTGCCATAGTCATTTTCGCTGTGAATATGTTTTAACCTCAGAACAAAAAACCAAAACCATGTGCCCCCCAAACTGCCAGTACACCCATGACCCCCCCTACTTACCTTTTCTCCATCCACTGCCTCTCCTGTACCCTGCAGTGGCAGATCCATCCAACTAACGTGGGTCGGATTTGACGCTGCAGTGTCCCTTTTTCTTCTTTTTTTTGTTGGGTCCCTTGCCACCAATGCTGAGGAAGCGGGGGACGCCCCCACAATTGCTGAAGCCAAAAATTCTGAACATGTGGTACGGGGGACACCCCCGCCACACCAGCTCTTCATGTTCGGTAACTTCGACTTCAAACTAATGGTGGTGACCGAATTCAGTCAAATCTACCATACGACCACATTTCTTTGAACAATTTGGCCGTATTGATCCCCAGAGAGCCACCATCTACCCTCAATCCACTCCACCCCTGTCTCCCCCAACATTTTCAGCAAAGTTATTCCACTGGCACCTGCAGTGGATAAGGATCTCCCCCTATGTCTCTGCTTGCAGAAGCGGCTCACCACAGAGAGTTGGAAGAAGACGATCGGAGGGCTCGGGAAGGAGAGTATTTAGGAAGAGAGCATTGCAGATAGAGTGGGCCCAGGCCCCAGAAAGCCTTGTGGACAGTGCAAAGAGTCTTGAACTTGATCCTTGCAGCCACGGGGAGCCATTGAAGCGATTTCAGCGCCAGAGCGATGCAGTCCCTGGGTTTAAGGCCAAGGATAAGTCTTGCGGTTCTGTTCTGGATGAGTTGAAGAGGACAGAGAATAGAGGAAGGAAGGATGAGAAAGAGGCTGTTGCAGTAGTCCAGCCTATAGAGGACCATGGCTCTGGAGACAGTGAACTTCTGGGGGAAAGTGAGAAAAGGAAGAATACCTCTGAGAAGGTGCAGTTGAAAGTGGGACATTTTTAGAGATGTCCACAATGTGAGACAAGAAGGAGAGAGTGGATTTGAAGATGACGCCCACATGGTTTTCCTCGTTGGTAGGTGGAGGCGAAGGGCCAAGGGAGACCAGCCAGAGAGAAAGAGGGAAGGCGGGGAGCAGGGGTCCCCATGAAGACAATCTCTGTCTTACTGGCGTTGAGAAACGCTCCGCTCATCCACCTCCAACTCTCTGAGGGTCAGACGCTTCTCCAAGTAGAGATTTGGGGGCAGAGCTATCTGTTCGTCTGGGGCCTCCCTCTGGAACAACCTTCTGCCTCTCTCAATCTTGAGCAGAACCACCTCCAGAAGCAACACAAGAACTTCCTTTTCGCTTCCGATTTCTCTCTTCCTCCCCCTTGCTGATGCACCTCACTGCTCCACCCACTGGTCACCTGGTCACCCTCTGAACTTGGGCCGAGGCTCCTGCTTGTCCAGTGCCCCCACACTGCCTCCTGTCTCCCCAGCACTTAAGGGTATGGATGGACATATTAAAATGTGTATTTTAAATCTGTGTTGAGTTTTATAAATAGCTAAATAGCTAAAGGTTTGTAATAAATTAAATTCTAAATAAAAAATAAAAATAAGGGTCTGTATCTGCAACCCTACAGTCCCTTCTCTCTGCACTTATGAGCCACCCGCTGGCTGCACTTGTGAGTTAACTGCACTTCCCCCTTCCCCTCCCCTCTGGCACTTCGCCTCTTCCCTCTTTCCTGCACTTGCACGATCTGAATGACACAAGGTCTAGTAAGATCGTTGTTTCCCCCCTCCTTGTCTTGTCGCGCCTCGAAACACTTGTGTACAGGCGCGTTATAAATGCCACATCATATCATTTCATGTCATTGTGGCAGAGGTTGTTTGCAGCACACCACGACTGAACGGCAGACCGACAGTCCGGTATGAGTGAGGAAGCCGAAGAGGCTGAGGGTAGCCTGAATGAGAGCTGTGTGTCATCCGCGTAACACTGAAAGTCGGAGGTGAAAGTGGCTATCATACAGGCCAGGGGACCCATGTAGCTGTTGAAAAACCAGGGGTATTAGTTATATCCTTGGGGGGTAGCAGACTTAGAGAGAATGAGATGGGAGAGAAAGGACCCCAATTCAACCTGGCATGGGTGGTCCCAGAGAAAGGAGGTTATCCACGCCAGGCCCTGATCAGTGATGCCCAGGGTATCGCGGAGATGTGCAATCAGGGTGTTGTGATTTACCGTATCTAGGGCAGAGGAGAGGTCGAGTAGAATGAGGACAGAGGGAGAGTTAGAATCAAGATTTGAGAGCAGATCTTCACAGGTGTTCAGAAGAGCAGTGTCCGTGCCTCTGGGTGTTCTAAAGCCAGACTGCAGGTCATGGAAGAGGATAGGATATTTTGTGTTTTTGGGGTGAAGTGTGCAGCCAGGGCCGAGCAAAGGGCCTTGGTGGGTGCAATGGTGGAGGAGGCTGTGGCAGGATTGGCTACGACCTTACAGACTTAAGACCGATACTGATAGTTATTCTGCTTGTTTGATGATGACTGCTTTGCAGCTGATGCACATTGCACTAAACCGGATGCTTGCTGGCTGTTGCAGTGCAATTCCTTCAATGTAGTGCTGCTATGATCAGAGTTTCTGGTTACTTTAGCCATGACCATCTTAAGTAATTTTGTAGCCCGGGACACAGACGCCTCCCGGAACCCAACAAAACAAACAAAATGTAGGATCCAGAATCTCTGCTCATGGACCTCCCCAAATGTGATCCCTACCCATAGCTTGATATGCTGCCTTGCAGCAATCAAAATATGAGTGGGTGCTCCCTTGCAGTCCACATACTCTATTCAGAGTTGTTGTAATCAGAATAATAAACACTTGTCATTTCAAGGGCAACATTAACTGTCCACGAGGAAGGTATCAGACACATCTGAAACATTTTAACAAGCATTGGCAACATCAAAGGTTTTGTGTAGGCATGCGATAGGCATTTGCCACGCACTGCCATAACGGTACCACCTGTCAATAAGATGTCAACAGCTCGAAAATGGTATGTGTGCCTAAGCATATGAAAGCAGTGCCTGGAATATGAATATCCAATGATCATACAAAAGGTAAAACTCTTGGCTTGCTAACAAGCCTCTAGTGCAAGGACGTGCATACTGCTTATACGTCAAGTGACTGAAGGCATACTTGGTAAATCATGTTTATTGCACCAGTAAGACATTGACAACAGACTGTTTAGGGGGAACACTGTTAAGACCAAAGTTTCATTTTACAGCTTAATAAAGCTAGCTCAAAGAGTTCCTAGGAAGATGTGTGCTGGACTGGGATAGGCTTATAGTGGGTGGGAATGGCCATAGGCATTAGCAGTTGGTGAGTAAATAACCAAACAATACTCACAGGCTGTGTATCCCTCCTCATATCCCATCTCCCTTCTTGATGTACTACAATGCAATAGTTTGGCTTATAGATGGAGCCTTAGCATCACCTAAAGCAAAAACTAAAATAGCACCCATGAGCAGGCTGTTGTTCTCGATGCTGGACAGAGATCAGTAGACGTATGACAAGGTATACCTACCCTAGCAGAGACATATGACTCATATTAGCAAAATGTAAAAGTGATCAATCATGGAGGCCTATTGGAAGCAATGGGAAAGGTGCATAAACTAGTGCATAGAAGAGAGAGTGGAAATAAATTAGAAGCTGCCAGAAAGGTGCATGCATACTAACATAGAGTGAGATTAGAAGAAAACTCAGCTTTCTAAGCTATATTGATATTAGACAGCGAAGAATCAAATTACTTGGTTGTCTGCAATTTATCAAGGCCACTATTATTATACATGAAGCAAAACTATAGCTATTTAAACCAGGTGTGAGACTATTTTTGAGAATCCTGAGAACTGAATCACTTTTACGGGCTAACAAATTGATATTTTTTTTTGAGAATGACAATTTTGACAGGTTAGCACCTCACGATTAAATGAATTGCCTAGGATCACACAGGTTGGTTATGAGGTGAAGCTGGGATTTGAGCCAATTTGCAATTGCTGCATTCGACACACTGTTTCCAGGTTCTTATCATAGGGCTAGGTACAATTATCAGTGAATGTTTGACTTCCATGGATTAAAATAATACCCTTTTTTTGTACAGCTGACTTTCAAAGTACAAAAATCACACAATAAATTACCTGACCACAATATTTAAAAACAAAACTTTTTATAGAAGCATGTTATGCAAAAGTAGGAGGATTCCAGCTTCATGTTCTCCACCATGAAGGTAAATATACAAGAACCAAGATATCAATTGGAGTAAGCGTAAAAGATATAACCAGGGGTTTCTATTGCATTTAAAATACAGATTTATTTGCTTTACCCAACACATGTTGACTGTTATATATGATGTGCATAAGTACATTTTAAATTGTATAAAAAAGCAACCCATTTCTTGTCCTAAATAAGCACACCTGAAAATATTCACACCAGAGGCCGGTGACATTTGGTCAGTTCTCTTCTGTTAATGACCCGTTCACTCAAATGGTCTGCGTAAAAGAAAGATCAGGCATTGGGCTAAGCAGAAGGCACTGGTATGAGAGAAGGCAAGCCTTCACATATAAGGCAGAAGAGTACTATACAGTGAGATAAGATGATTTGTCCAGGATCACTGTTTTGTCCACTGGCAAAGCAGGAGATGAGATACTTTGATCTGCATTCTTGAATTTGACTACCTAATAACCTTTCCCCACTAAGACTGTAGGCTCTTTATTGGTGTGGTGGCTAGTTTTATAAACCCTTGCTTGCAAGAATCAAGCTCTAGACCTACATCATACTGATGCTGTGTTACTTTTTTATAACTAGTGCTGCTTTCTAACGAGGTATATTTTTTGTAGCGCTGCAGTTGTTATCACAAAAGTGTATATATATATATAGTCAATGAAAAAACTTTGTTAAGGGGACGTTATGGTTAAGTTGCACTAATAAAAACCTTTGAAATTCACTGAAAAAACGTTGTTAAAGGGACGCTATGATTATGTTGGACTAATAAAAACCTATGAAATTCAAAGAAAAAACTTTGTTAAAGGGACGTTATGGTTTCAAGAAAAATCGAAAAACCCCAGAAATTCGCCAGTTATGGTAAGCTAAACAACCATAACTCGTGACACCACTGTGCACTGCTATGACTAACACCCAGAACATCAAAGATGACCAAAGTTCAAAAGCACGCTTTCGGGATCAGCCGCTGCTCCTGCCACAAATTTGTTGAAAATCCGTCCAGCAGTTTGGGCTGTAGGCATGAGCAAAGTTTTTCCCCATTCAGTCTATGGGAAAAAAAGAAAGTTTGGGACCCCCCTATAACTTTGCCCCCCCTGGACCAAACCTCACCAAACTTTGCAAACAAATTCAGAGTGGGCCATATACTTTATGCACAGTTTGGTGTGGATTCGTCCAGGGGGAGCGAAGTTATGAGTCGCCCAAAAAGTGCTCTTCCTATGGGTTTAGCAACTTAACCATAACTACACGGCCACTACCGTGGGCCGTGTAATACATGGGAGTTTAACAAACCTCAGGCTTTCGACGGGTATTTGACATATGAACACAAATCTCTGTAATGAATGTTGAGCACACTGAGCACTCTTCTGAAAAATCGTGGCCTTCAAATTTAACAATACCCGTGTCAACTTTCAGGATTGGATATGATCCATCTATTCCCCACACAAGGGATAGAATTCTACAGGAGATGTGCTATAGTGAAAGGACAAACGTAGCAGATTTCCAAAATTGATTTCAAATTTAATGTACCGAGGATGTGTTTTTTTCATTTGTACAAATTTTTGAAATATGCAAGTCACCTTATTCTCAAAGGTGACTTACACATTCCGATGGGTGGCTGAGCAAAGATGTGCATCCCAGAAACCTTGAATATATCAATGTTTGGAGCGGGCTCCCGACATTAATGTATTAAAAGATACCAGCACCTCTGTGGGTGCTTGGAGCATATTTCAGATTGATAGGCCCTCCTATCACTATGAAATGTGGTAAAACATAAAAATGCATTTCTATCCTTGTTTGAATGCTAGAAATGCAAGTAGAAGAGCAGCAGTTAACACCCCTGCTCTCACACCTCAATGAAAATGCTTCAAAAGTTCAGAAATGAATATATCATGCATGTGGCCTTACCCTCAACCTAGTTCAAACAGGTGCAACTGAAGAGCATTAATTCTGGGCACATTTGTGGATTTGGGATGCAAATTAAAATTCTCAAAAATGCCCTCTTATTTGCACAAATGAGCAAAGGGAGTGAAAAAGGCACTTGAATATGAGCATCTAAGATACAAACATTCAGAGGCGCTTTGAGGATTTGAGTGCACTTAGTTTTGGTGCAAGTGATGAGATGCGTTAGCGCCTTTCATCACTTGCGCAAAACACATTTTAAGAATCTGGCCCATTGCAGAATGCTTTAAAGGATTAATTGAGTAGAACAGGATGTGCTTTTGAACAACATTCAGGGAGCAGGTTTAGAGTTTTAGCAGAGCACCATAAAACATCCTTGCAAATAAAGGGCACTGACTTCTATGAATCAGGCAGCCATGATGGGCCTCCCTCCCTGCCCCCAAGGTGGGGACCCGGGACACAAACCTCTTTTGCCCTCCCATAAAGACATCTCTGTACTTTCTTCCCAGCCCATAAAATACTCCCTCTGAACTAATCCAGCCCAGTATTCCTCCAGATGACCACCTTTTACAGCCAACCCCGCGTCTCCTCTCAGCACTGTTAAATGTTTCCCAGTAACAGTAATGTGAATTACTCCCTATTATCCAAAATGGTATGCTTTTAATGAGTGCTATGTTGCAAGGAGTGTTTCGCCCCTTTCACCATCTGATGATGTTTGCTTGCAACCACTAGTGAATTACAGCATTCCATTGCTTCCTAATGCTAGGTTAACATTCATAAATAACCAAAATAAAAGAAGTCAGTGATAACATTGTACCCCATTCACCTTTATTCCGTGCATGCATGGATCAATGCACCGGTGGGGTATCAGTGCTGGCATGCTGATGCTGCCCTCTGCTTTTGGGGACCCTTCCAATGTGCTGTCAGGACTGTAGCAGGAGGCAGAGAGGGCCCTGGGACAATCAGCAGATTGGAGCAATGGATGGGCACACAGGGAGAAGGCTGTGATGGAGACAATAATGGAAGAAGCCTGTGGCGGGGAGAGAGGAAGATGCTCCATGAGGCTGCAAATGGCCTGTAAGTAATGTACACTAGCAGAGCCTCTTTTGGGACATGAGCGGGCTCTTGAAACCAGAGATTCCCACCAGTGGGATACAGAGGTATCTGAAGGTGAAAGACGGGGGATTGTCCAGTGCCCGGGAAAATAGAGATATAACCATTATTCCACTGCCAGGGGGATGAGAGAAGAAAGGAAAGTTCTCCTGACACCCACCCAGACCCTTTTGCATGTCAGGCAGCCGTCCATATATCAAAACTATTAAAGATTTATTTCCAAGCGTGAATGTTCTACTGGATTCATCTGTTGCCCCAAATGGTATTCCTTCTGATTTTTTTGGGCAAGAGTTTACATAGGACAAATACCTTAAGCCACCAGAGCGAGCCCCAGCCTCCTCCTCACCTGCACATTAATGGTTGGGAACTAGGTGATAGTCACAAGTAGTGAGTGCACTCACAATCATCGCACAAGGAACATGTGAATTTCACTCACCTGTCTGAAACAATGTCACGGTTCAGGGAGAAGCCGATGCCCATAAAAATGCTGCACCGCTGAGCCACATGGCTAAACCATTACTTCCGGCTGGCCTCAAAATTCTGCCTGGGGTTTTTAAGCCCTCATCAACCACCAGAGAAGAGATCATTGCAAGTTATTAGCAGATTAGCAGTGGGGAGTTAATGTTTATCTCCATCTAGGAAGATTCACGGGGAAGCCACTACTGGTAAAAAAATACTTGGAAATGAGACATAGCCAATCAGGGGGCAGGAGGGACAAATGCTAGAGAAATGTCAATAAAATACTTCTTCAATTAAACAGAGCAATCATAAATCCTATATAAGCTCACAGTCTGTTGCAGTGAGTGGAATAGAGAGAGCCGAGGACCTGTAGGTAGGTGGTAGCGAGAATGAGTTAGACCCGGAGACAGGGAGAAAGCAGAATGCCTGCTGAGGGCTGTATCACAAACAGTGGCAAAGACCAGACAACGGGGAGAGTGATTAAGGCCTTTGAAAGATACCCAACAAGGGTGAAACACGTGTATGGGGTTGCTGGTGGTACTCTCGTTCAGGTTGGAATTGCCATTGCATTTCGGTGCTGGACTGCCCCTGGGCAGGACAAAGACTGATATGCAAATGGATATTTCCCATCTGTGAAAGGCACAGTGAGTAGAAGCAGTGGCTGCGAACTCTCAAGTGGTTAATAACCACTGAACAGGTTATCAGGCCTTGTTCTGTCGACAGAGGGGCGCCCGCTACCTTTGCAAACTAAATTCCAAGGAACCTGGGATTGGTAACCCTAGGTCTCCTGGGGGCAACCAGACGTGGTCTCCCTCTCACTGTGCTTAGAGAGGCATCAGCTTCACCTCACTGATGATCCCCAACAAGGGTGAAACACGTGTATGGGGTTGCTGGCGGTACTCTCGTTCAGGTTGGAATTGCCATTGCATTTCGGTGCTGGACTGCCCCTGGGCAGGACAAAGACTGATATGCAAATGGATATTTCCCATCTGTGAAAGGCACAGTGAGTAAAAGCAGTGGCTGCGAACTCTCAAGTGGTTAATAACCACTGAACAGGTTATCAGGCCTTGTTCTGTCGAGAGAGGGGCGCCCGCTACCTTTGCTAACTAAATTCCAAGGAACCTGGGATTGGTAACCCTAGGTCTCCTGGGGGCAACCAGACGTGGTCTCCCTCTCACTGTGCTTAGAGAGGCATCAGCTTCACCTCACTGATGATCCCCAACAAGGGTGAAACACGTGTATGGGGTTGCTGGTGGTGCTCTCATTCAGGTTGGAATTGCCATTGCATTTCGGTGCTGGACTGCCCCTGGGCAGGACAAAGACTGATATGCAAATGGATATTTCCCATCTGTGAAAGGCACAGTGAGTAAAAGCAGTGGCTGCAAACTCTCAAGTGGTTAATAACCACTGAACAGGTTATCAGGCCTTGTTCTGTCGAGAGAGGGGCGCCCGCTACCTTTGCAAACTAAATTCCAAGGAACCTGGGATTGGTAACCCTAGGTCTCCTGGGGGCAACCAGACGTGGTCTCCCTCTCACTGTGCTTAGAGAGGCATCAGCTTCACCTCACTGATGATCCCCAACAAGGGTGAAACACGTGTATGGGGTTGCTGGTGGTACTCTCGTTCAGGTTGGAATTGCCATTGCATTTCGGTGCTGGACTGCCCCTGGGCAGGACAAAGACTAATATGCAAATTGATATTTCCCATCTGTGAAAGGCACAGTGAGTAAAAGCAGTGGCTGCGAACTCTCAAGTGGTTAATAACCACTGAACAGGTTATCAGGCCTTGTTCTGTCGAGAGAGGGGCGCCCGCTACGTTTTCAAACTACATTTTATCTACAGTTACATTTCATCTCCCCCTCCCAATTTCCAATAAGTACTGGGATAAAGGAGAGGAGATCCGGAGCAATGAGCATTACCCATAGAAACAACATAGGAATACAAAGTGAGGCCTATCATGTAACACCTTTGAATTGTCCAACTAACAGAGTCAGGCAAGGTCAGGAATTTTACTGAAACTGTGCACACCTGACTCCAATTGACTCTCACCGGCATTATAAAAAGGGTGGTTATGCCAGAATCAGACAGCGAGCTGGAGATGCTGACTGAACCAGAGGAGCCAAGGAGCAGCGAGCTGCAGGAAGAGGAACCGCGAGGATCCAGAGGAGAACAGCATGCCGAGACGCTGGCCCGGTGTCCGTGAGGGGCTGCAGCTTGGCTAGGGAGCCCTGTCTCCAGGGAGATGGAGCAAGGCAGTGTTCAGGGAAATTATTGTTCCCTTGGGACATGTACCGGTCCCAAAGGTGTCTTAGAGGCAGGTAGTGAGACCCTGATCTCAACCCACACCCATTTGGATCGGCTTGCCGACACCGTGCTACTGTTGGTGAGTTTCATGAGAGAGAAAGAAACTCAGTAGCGTGCGTGCGGATGGCTGGTGTCGGAGCCAGAGCATTGTTGAAAGAAGAGCCGGGTGAGTGAAAGCAGGATGAAAGCAAGCAGAAGCTGGAAAGCGGTGAAAAAAGCAAAGCAAAGCAAGAGAAAGGTAAAAGCAAAGCAAAGCGAGAGAAAGGTAAAAGCAAAGCAAAGCAAGCTAAAGCTGGAATGCAGTGAAAGAAAGCAAAGCGGAATGACAGAAAAGGTGCGCTAGAGGCACAGAAGTAATGAAAGACAGCAAAGTGCGCGGGTGGTGCGGAAACAGCCAAGAATAAGTCTGAGAGAGACCCGAAAATAAGGAGAGGGGTGCAAGTGGCCCGACACTGAGATAGACAGCAAAGACAATGAGAAGGAAAAAGGACAGTCAAGAGAGGGTGCAAGCAGCCCGAAAGTGGGAAAGAGAGTACAAATGACCCAAAAGAAATACAGAAAGTGCAAGATGCATGTTAAAGGTCAAATGAAGGTTCAAGAGATCACAGTAACAAACTGAAGGTGCAAGAGAGCACAATGAAACGTAAGGAGAAGTGTGTAAGAGGCACAGAAAGGTGGGAAGTAAGTGAAATGGTGCATGACAAGAAAGGAACATGTGAAGGAAGCACAGTAAAGTGGAAAAGGACAGAGTGAAAGAGGCACAGGAGAGGAAACTGTGACAGACAATAAGGAAGGGGTTAGAGGTCGGATTGGTTGCTCCTGGATCAAAGATCCTGGCATTTTCGAAAGTCTCTAATGCTACCTCCTGTGAAAGAACTGAACAGTGAAATGTATATCCTGACAAAAGGAACTTTTTGTTTGTTTGAGACCAGAGGGGCCTAGGCTTGGGGAAGGGAACCCAGAGAGGCCTAACAGGAACTGTTTTTTTGTTTTGAACTGGAAGGACCAACGCTTGGGGAAGGGAACCCCAAGAGATCCAGAGACATTGTGAACTCCATTGACTTGCTGCAAGAGCCCTACATGGATGGTTCCAAGGGCAACCCTTTTGAGTTGAACTATTTTGAACTGGCAGGACTACACCGATTGGTGAGACTACCTGAAACCAGCTGTGCTTACATACACTTTTGAATCACCAATTTTCCTTTAAGAATACCCCCTATCACATGTGGTTTAAGAGTGAGGGCAAGCATAGGTTTGGACACAGACACACTTTGGTTTTGGATTTACGCACCTTGACGGCCCTTAGAAACATCAGTTGAGAGAACAACCCCCTTAGAGTTAGGGCCAGATAGGCATTAAACCAACCCCACAAAGTTTGATAAGAAAGTTTTACAAACTGTTACTTTTGAGTCTGTGTCTTTTTATTTTGATTAATTTATTGATTTTTACAATTTTCCCACTTTTACAATGCCATGGCTCAGTAGTTCCCACCAACATCAGACAGCAGTTTGTATATAATCTACCAAAAATACATTGTGGCCACGTTTGATTTTCAAAGGCAATGGAAAAAAAAATCTTTTCAAAAACCCATTGTTTGCATATAAACGTCTTCAAAACATATAATTCTGGCTCCAAAGTATAGAAGCAAGATTAATATTACAACTTAGAAAAATTGGCAAAGTGTCGAAACGTTAGGTCCACGCGCAGATTTAATCTGCTATGGAAAATGTATTTTTATAGCTGCTGCAATCATCTTACCAAACTGAGTCAGTTCTTACAGCCGTGCCCCGCACGGAGTCTGCCTACCAGATTTAGGAATCTGTTCAGAAACACTTTAGAGCTCACTAAATACTGAGGCTTATTTGAGCATCACATGCTTGCCAACAGGCAATAGTGGTTTAGTGGTGCCATTGTGTATTTTATTCTTTGAGATACCGTCTAGGCTTGCTATACTTTCAAAATGAGTTATTATATAAACAATGCAAAATATTGACCCCGTGTTGTCCAACCTATAAACATAGTCCTCTCCAATAATATGACAGCAGTGTGCTGCATATACTTAAGTTGGAAACTTAAAACAACTACATTAATTGACATTGTTACCAGGAAGAATATACCAATAATTTTCCATTCTAACCTTTACCATTCTATTTCAATGTTTTATTTGTTTTATATTACACACATCATGAAATTCATCAAAATTGGCTGTAAACATCGAAAACAGTCTCGACATTGTGATCAACAAAATGAATAAGTACAAAATTACAGTCCTGTTGAGTAAGTATCGATGAAAACCAATGACAATGAAAGAAAGTAGAAAGAAAAAGAA
The DNA here is from genome assembly GCF_040938575.1 of Ambystoma mexicanum. Taxonomy (NCBI): domain Eukaryota; kingdom Metazoa; phylum Chordata; class Amphibia; order Caudata; family Ambystomatidae; genus Ambystoma; species Ambystoma mexicanum. The sequence continues at coordinate 1,082,265,633 of NC_090935.1, read as the reverse complement.
AGAAGTGGTACAAGAATAAACGCACAATGGAGAATATACATTAGCCATAAACATCAAGAAAGCATCCCCATATATCTAAAAACGTGTCAGCATCTCCAGCCTGTTTGTAGATTGCCCTCTCATAAGTGGATACGGTTAACAACTCCTCCACCCAATCGTCAATGCAGAAGGAAGCAGACGATTTCCAGGACCTTAAAAACATTTTTTTTGGCAACCATACAAGCCCGGAGAAACCATATCTTTCTACTGAATTGTATGTCAACTAGCAAAGATACATCTACAAGCACCAAAAGTTAAGCATTCATTCTGACAGTGCAACTCAAGACCAAGCCCAGTCTTTCACAGACCCCTTGCCAGAATGTTTTAGTTTTTTGACAGAACCAAATCAAATGACTTGGAGTGCCCCTTGCCTGATTGCACTTCCAGCACAGTTCTCTCTCCAAAAGTTGTCTCTTGAACATGCGTTCAGGAGTCCAATAGGTTCTGAAGAGGAGTTTAGTTTGTGATGCTCTTAGGTCCCAGCCTATGCTCACCAATCGTACATTGTCACAGCACCTAAACCAGCATCCCTGATCAATCGCTTCGCCCAGCTCTTCATCCCAGATATTGACAACCTCTGGATCTCCTTTACGACATGATTTCAAAATTCCGTACATAGTGGCGACTGGGTGTAGTGCATGTTTGCAAGTTTCCAATGCTGGCCATGTTGCACTTTGATTTGCTAACTGCAAAGGGTCTATTTTTGCAGTGATGATGCCCCCCAATTTACTATACTCCATGCAAGTGCACTCACCCATATCAAATTATAGCATATTTGTGCAAATGGGATCCATTATTCACCCTCAACCAGATCCTTTATGTATTTTATTCCTCCTAGAAACCAAGCTGACCAGAATATTATTTTCCCTTGTGAGGTCAATGACGGATTAAGCCGGATAGATGCATCCGGGATCAGATATGGATTGGTTCCTACATGGTTGGATATGCTGCAACCGCATTCTCGCATAAATGCAGTCCGTGGGTTTTTCCCTCTGGAAGGTTTTGTCACTGTCGTCAGTAAGGACATGGGAGTCAATTGTGATATGGTATTACTCTCTGTCACCATTTCATCTGTTTGATCTTCTTCTGTGCCGATAGTCTTGCACAGATGTCTTACCATAAATGCAAGATGGTATTCAAAGAAGTTGTGCAGATTCATACCACCTTGTTTTAGAGGAAGCTGCATTTTCCATAAAGCTAGCCTCGGCGGTTTGCCATCCCATATGAATTTTTGTATGACCTTGTCAATCTCTTTGAAAATGTTTCTGGGCACCTTAATGGGAAGCATCGAAAGGAGATAGTTTACACGTGGTGCCAAGTTCATTTTGGTGCAATTGATTTTGCCCCACGTAGATAGTCGCAAAAGTCCTCATCTGTCCAAATCTGATTTAAGTTTAGGCAGTATTTTATCGAAGTTCATCTTTGGTAATTTCACTACCTCTGGACCAATCCAGATACCCAAATATTTCATTCTTTCTGGACAACAGGTAAATTGGAATTGACTGCATGTGTGTTGCATGCACATGTTATTGATTGGAAGGATCTCTGATTTTTCCCAATTTACCTTATAACTTGACACTTTAGAGAATTGCTGGATGTCACGCATCAGATGCGGGATGCCAAGTTCATGATCCCGTAAGACCACTAGTAAGTCATCTGTATAGAGCCACATTTTTTTCTTATGGTCTTCCTCTCCAATTGCGTGGATATTGGTATCGCATCGTACTAGCACCGTCAATGGTTCCATCGTCAAGATGAATAATAGCGGGGAGAGTGGGCATCCTTGTCCGGTACCCCTGTTAATCGTAAATGGTTCTGAAATCAAGCTGGCGGTGAGAACACTGGTGGATGGATTCATGTACAGTATTCTACCCAGAGTTTGAAATGTCGGCCAAATCTCATCTTCTCCAAGCATTCAAATAGAAAGGGCCATTCAATACGGTCAAACGGTTTTTTGACGTCCAGAGAGACCACAACAGCAGCGTACACTTGTTTATTATCACGCTCAATTGCCATAAGTAAACGCCTCATGTTATCTGCCACTGATCTTCCTTTTACAAAACCCACCTGGTTTTCATGAATAAATGAAGGCTACCTGCTAGCTTCTTGCTAGCATTTTGGCCAAAATCTTGCAGTCAGTATTAATCAAACTGATCGGACTATAATTGTCACATCTTGTCGGGGATCTAGCCTTCTTTTTCAGAACAGTCACCAAAGCATGCTGCATATTATCCGGAAGAGATCCCGTATCAAATGACATGTTATGTACATCACATAGCAGCTGTTGGGCGCAATGAGGCAAAATCGTATAGAATGCCACAGGCAGTCCATCAGAACCAGGTGACTTGCCCACACTGAGCAAGGAGGCAGCCAAGCGAACATCTTGCTCTTTTTGTTGTGTCTCCATATTGTCATTGGCATCTCGTATTGCAGTAATGGTACGGTCACTCTCAGCAATCTTCAGTCGGTGAGCAAGAAGCTTTCCAGCCTTCTCTCCATTCTAAAAAATAATTGATCTTTTGTCTGAACAGTGCATAATAAATCTGATCTGATATAATTCTATTTAGATCATATTTTGTTTTCCTTAGTTGTGATTTAACTGCCTGGCCATGACGCATTGCAAATTGCTTTTCCAACCTTTTGGCTTCTACAGCTAGTTTCTTTATCTCTCTTTCTTTCATCCTTCTATATATGCCAGTTTTGGATATCAGGACACCTCTTATATAGCATTTCATCGCCTCCAATACCATAGATACTGCAATGCCTTCTGTTCTGTTGATTTAAATGAATTCTTCGATCTCTTTTACAATTTCATCCTTAATGTGCTCGTTCTGCAGAATTCTTGAGTTCATTCTCCATCGCATTGATTTGACTAAAGTGTATTGTAGGGAGAGGCATAGCGATATAAGAGCATGGTCGGAGTTACCAATGAGTCCTATTTTTGAGCCAAAGCAACTTGGTGTTACTCGTGCAGAGTTAAGAAAGAGATCAATGCGTGAGTATTATGACATGAGGAGTGGAAGCTATAATCTCTTTCTGATGGATGCTATAGGTGCCTTATATCCACCAGACGCAGTTCATTAATAAAACTCTCTAGAGATCTCTATTTTCACTGAGGAATTTGTGAACAGTCCCCATTCGAGCGGTCAAGCAATGGGCCCAACAATACGTTAAAATCTCCGGCTAAAATAATTGAATCAACAGCACAGTTCTGTATAAGTTGGGCAGGTCCATGGAAAAAGAGGGGGTCATCCGTGTTTGTTGCATATATATTACATAGTAGTAACACTGTATCTTGTATCTTAACTGTAACACAAACAATCCTTCTTTATCTGCCTTGTTAGTCAAGACTGTCAATGGCATTTTGTTTTTTAAAGTATTGAGACACCTCTCTTGCTGGTTGAGTATTCTGAAAAATAAGTCTGACCTACCCACCCCATCTAAGTTTGCCAGCTTCAGTATCATCAAGGTGTGTCTCTTGAAGAAAAGCAATGTCACAGGAATGGACTTTAGACAAGTTAACACTTTGGCTCATTTTACAATATTTAGTCCATTCATATTCCACAAGACCATGTTAAGGTGATTTACAGTTCTAGAATCCATATTGTACGTCCCAATAGACAGGCCGATTCATGGAATAAATGTGCGCCGAAAATCCCGGCGCAGAGGGGCCAATACGTGCGCTGCGCCGAAAATTAGCGAAAAGCGCAGGGAAACCAGCGCACGTCGATTCATGGAAGTCCGTGCGCAAGAAAAGCAGAGGACGTGCGCTGAAAAAGCGCGCGGCGCAGGCCGGCGCACAGGTCAACCAACGTTGTGCGCCACGGCCACTGCGCTATCACTCCGAGCGCAGCGCACAGCTCTAAAGTAGGCGGAACACAGGGCGGGACACTCGGAATGGGGAATAAAATGGGGCACAACACTCGGAATGGGGAAGAATGTGGGCGGCACGGGGAAAGTATAGGAGGCAAGTGCGCGGAACGCCCACACGCTCGCATACAACACGTATTCATGGAATAGAATAGGGCAAAAAAGCGCACGCTCAAAGCAGCGCACAGGCACAAACAGGCACAAACACGACCGCCACAAGAAAGCAGGCGGTAGCGTCTCTGCGCCTGCAAGAAATGTGCGCTAAAAGGTGCGCCAACAAATAGCACCTATATACAGACATGATCAATGTCCAATACTGTGGCCCTCCAGGACAAATGACGTACAAAGGGGTACCCACAAACACAGACACGCGCTGAGAGAAAAAATAAACGTGTGCGTGCATACCGGGGTGCGCGGGAAGTTGCACACGCGATATGGCCGGGTACGTGGATTACAGGGGTGCGCGGGAAGTTCCACACGCGATTAGTCAGGGTACGTGGATTGCAGGGGTGCGCGGGAAGTTGCACACGCGATATGGCCGGGTACGTGGATTTCAGGGGTGCGCGGGAAGTTCCACACGCGATTAGTCAGGGTACGTGGATTGCAGGGGTGCACGGGAAGTTGCACACGCGATATGGCCGGGTACGTGGATTGCAGGGGTGCGCGGGAAGTTCCACACGCGATTAGTCAGGGTACGTGGATTGCAGGGGTGCGCGGGAAGTTCCACACGCGATATGGCCGGGTACGTGGATTTCAGGGGTGCGCGGGAAGTTCCACACGCGATATGGCCGGGTACGTGGATTTCAGGGGTGCGCGGGAAGTTCCACACGCGATATGGCAGGGTACGTGGATTGCAGGGGTGCGCGGGAAGTTCCACACGCGATTAGTCAGGGTACGTGGATTTCAGGGGTGCGCGGGAAGTCCCACACGCGATATGGCCGGGTACGTGGATTTCAGGGGTGCGCGGGAAGTTCCACACGCGATATGGCCGGGTACGTGGATTTCAGGGGTGCGCGGGAAGTTCCACACGCGATATGGCAGGGTACGTGGATTGCAGGGGTGCGCGGGAAGTCCCACACGCGATATGGCCGGGTACGTGGATTTCAGGGGTGCGCGGGAAGTCCCACACGCGATATGGCCGGGTACGTGGATTTCAGGGGTGCGCGGGAAGTTCCACACGCGATATGGCAGGGTACGTGGATTTCAGGGGTGCGCGGGAAGTCCCACACGCGATATGGCAGGGTACGTGGATTTCAGGGGTGCGCGGGAAGTTCCACACGCGATATGGCCGGGTACGTGGATTTCAGGGGTGCGCGGGAAGTTCCACACGCGATATGGCCGGGTACGTGGATTTTAGGGGTGCGCGGGAAGTTCCACACGCGATATGGCAGGGTACGTGGATTGCAGGGGTGCGCGGGAAGTCCCACACGCGATATGGCCGGGTACGTGGATTTCAGGGGTGCGCGGGAAGTTCCACACGCGATATGGCCGGGTACGTGGATTTCAGGGGTGCGCGGGAAGTTCCACACGCGATATGGCCGGGTACGTGGATTGCAGGGGTGCGCGGGAAGTTCCACACGCGATATGGCAGGGTACGTGGATTTCAGGGGTGCGCGGGAAGTTCCACACGCGATATGGCCGGGTACGTGGATTTCAGGGGTGCGCGGGAAGTTCCACACGCGATATGGCCGGGTACGTGGATTTCAGGGGTGCGCGGGAAGTTCCACACGCGATATGGCCGGGTACGTGGATTGCAGGGGTGCGCGGGAAGTTCCACACGCGATATGGCCGGGTACGTGGATTTCAGGGGTGCGCGGGAAGTTCCACACGCGAATTGGCTGTGTGCTCCCAGGCATTACCTGTACACCCTCCACGGCCCCTGCAGGCAGCACACACCACAGGGAACTACCCTGCACACCTGCTCATGTCTCCCACCACCCCCACCCCCCATCCACCAGGGACACCCTCCACCAGGCCCCCACCCATGTCTCCCACCACCCCCACCCCCCACCCCCCAGGGTCACCCTCCACCAGGCCCCCACCCATGTCTCCCACCACCCCCACCCCCCATCCACCAGGGACACCCTCCACCAGGCCCCCACCCATGTCTCCCACCACCCCCAGCACTGTGGGGAACCTGCCAGCAGGCCCCCACCCATGTCCAACCCATGTCTCCCACCACCCCCACCCCCCATCCACCAGGGACACCCTCCACCAGGCCCCCACCCATGTCTCCCACCACCCCCACCCCCCATCCACCAGGGACACCCTCCACCAGGCCCCCACCCATGTCTCCCACCACCCCCAGCACTGTGGGCAACCTGCCAGCAGGCCCCCACCCATGTCCAACCCATGTCTCCCACCACCCCCACCCCCCATCCACCAGGGACACCCTCCACCAGGCCCCCACCCATGTCTCCCACCACCCCCAGCACTGTGGGGAACCTGCCAGCAGGCCCCCACCCATGTCCAACCCATGTCTCCCACCACCCCCACCCCCCATCCACCAGGGACACCCTCCACCAGGCCCCCACCCATGTCTCCCACCACCCCCACCCCCCATCCACCAGGGACACCCTCCACCAGGCCCCCACCCATGTCTCCCACCACCCCCACCCCCCACCCCCCAGGGGCACCCTCCACCAGGCCCCCACCCATGTCTCCCACCACCCCCACCCCCCATCCACCAGGGACACCCTCTACCAGGCCCCCACCCATGTCTCCCACCACCCCCAGCACTGTGGGGAACCTGCCAGCAGGCCCCCACCCATGTCCAACCCATGTCTCCCACCACCCCCACCCCCCATCCACCAGGGACACCCTCCACCAGGCCCCCACCCATGTCTCCCACCACCCCCACCCCCCACCCCCCAGGGGCACCCTCCACCAGGCCCCCACCCATGTCTCCCACCACCCCCACCCCCAGCACTGTGGGGAACCTGCCAGCAGGCCCCCACCCATGTCCAACCCATGTCTCCCACCACCCCCACCCCCAGCACTGTGGGGAACCTCCCAGCAGGCCCCCACCCATGTCCCCCTGGCCCCAGGTCCTGACGATACACAATCATGGCAGTAATGGCCAGCATACCCAGCACAAACACCCAGGCAAGGATTGCATGCACCCACATAGTGAATGCAATCACATGACACAACCCCAAAGGCAAGTATGCAAAAGAACACATGTCCGTCACACACACATACACAATGGGTGCAAGTGAATGTCAAAACCCATATCATGACATGTAAGAAACCAAAGAGAAAATAACACAAGTGTAAGATAATATAAAAATGTATTAAAAACACAAATCAAGTAAACCAATAAAACATACAACTATGTGGCAAAGTAAATAAAAGGTCCATGTCCGAGAACAAAAATGATAAACCAAAAAACAAAGGATTAAAAAATCAATATAATTTGTCCAAAGCAAAACCATGTAGTAGGAAATCAAAGAAAAACCATTACGTCATGGTGTAAACAATAAAAAAATTAAAAAATGTATCTCCCAAAATATAACAATATATACAGGAATGTTCCAGGGTCCATGAGCCCAACAGCACAAATGAAACCTAATACTAACTAATAAAATAAATATGTACAAAAAAGTGGCCATTGTCCGAGCGGTCCAAAATAATAAAAATAAATAAAGGAAACCTAGCACTAACTAACTAAAAAACTATATACAAAGGCAGCGGGCTAGTCCTGCGGCTCACTTGGTGATGCTGGCCAGGGCATCCTCGAACTCCATGTCAATGTCCTGGAGGCGGGACTCTGTCCTGGCCCCGAGGTCTCGCAGGGACAACCCCATGTGCTCACCAAAATCCCTGCGAGCCTCCTCGAGGCACTCAGCCCGCCTCAATGCCCGACGCATGGAGATCTCCGCCCTGGCCATGGCGAGCCGCTCCTCTTCCGCCCGCTGCCGCTCCGCACCTATCCGCTGGCCAAACTCCTCCCACACGGAACACACCGCCATGCCAGGGTTGCCCTGCCCTCCGGCCGATGCCTGCCCCTCTGATCTTGATGGCCCTGAGCCATGATGCCTCCCACGTCAAGCCCGCTGCTGCCTCCGACGCCACTGCCTCTGCCAGCACGACGGCATCCAGGCTGATGGTAACCACCGACGCCGTCGTGCACGTGCCCTGCCCGATGATGCCGGCACATCTTCCATCTGCTGGGGTCCACTTGCTGTGTCGTCCACCCCTGCTGGACCTCCGACTCCCAACTGTGGCAGGGATGGGATCCCCACCGAGCTGGCTGCATTGGTCGGGGCAGGTCCACAGGGGGCCATGGTGGCATCTGGGCCGGAAGACGGCAAGGAGAACGACCGGTGGATAGCCTGCACAGAGGAGGAGAGGGCCGTCAGATTGGCCAACACATGCAGGAACCCCCCGAACATGGCCGATCCCAATTGGGCCACGTCGGCACGGTGCACTTCGTGATGACGTGCGTGCTCCTCCCGGGAAGCACGCACGTCATCACGAATCACAGCCGTGCGCATCGCGACCCCAATCAGGACCTGCTCCACGCGGCCAGGGGTTCCCACGGCCGCAGGTGGAGGGGAGTCAGTTGACATGGACATCCCCACTACCTGCGGACGGGCCTGGGACGGGGCATCCCTGCTGGTGCATGGTGGTGCACTCACAGGGTCAGGGACAGCGACATGCACAGGCACCTCCACGGTGACCTGTGCTGCCTCCTGCCCCTGGCCCTGGACTGCACCACTTGCACCAGCAGGGATGCTCCCACCAGGCCCCATGTGTGCACCAGTGTCGGCCTCCTCCTCCTCTGTGCAAACCACCAACATGGATGGCTCCTCACCGTCTCCCGCCGTAGCAGGCCCCTGTGGGGGCTCACCCACCCCTTCCGCTGCAGCCGTGGGGGCATCCCCGCCGCCTTGCTCCACAGCGCCGTCTCCGCCCTCTTCTTCACTAGCCGCTGCGTAGAGGGAGACAAAGGACACAAGCATCAGGCTACTGTAAAATGGTCCCCTAGACAGGAAGCAATAGCAGATGAGCACCCCTGTCAAAGTACACTTCCATCATGTCCCTCCACAACACATGGGTCAGTCCAGGCAAAACACACACAGTAACAGGCATGGTGCATGCCATGCACATTTCCATGCATGTCCAATTGACTCTTGAAACATTCAATGATATGTAACTCACATGCATCATGGCTCATGCATATCACATGCACACACTTCACCTCAGTCACATCCATCTGGCCCCAAACACAACGAACACAGGCGAAACAAGGGTTAGTTGGGTGCGTCACAGAATCTGTGCATTGTCACACACATGTGTCATGCATCCATGGCATGCACAAGTCACAGACACGCAGGTCAGGCACACAGACATGGCTACCATATATGTACCTGGCATCAGCACCCATCCTTCACCCCCATCCATGTCCAGGTACAGAGACTGGCATGCTCTCATGTCCTAAATCTGCATAGGGCTCCCCATGCCACATTTCAACACATGCAACAACCATGTGGGTCACACATCACTGGTCGCACATGCATTACCATGATGTCCCTGCACACATACATGCATACATGGCCCATGGCACACATACAGGCAAGTATCATAGAACCAGCACACCGCAACATGCCCTGTCTCACACAGTAATGCTTGCACACTTACCGCTCAACTCCAGACGGGCCTCCCTCTCAAGGACCTGGGCGTGGAGCGCTGGGCGTACGCGTTCCAGGACCCTCTTCTGGATGGAACTCATGCGGCCCCGGCCCCCCTCCACGAGGCGCCGGGCCTTCACAAGGGTCCTGGACCTCAAGTCCTCCCAGCGCTTCTTGATCTTCTGGACGTTGCGGGTTGCCACCCCCTCCGCGTTGATGGCAACCACACAGTCGGCCCAGATCCTCTCCCGTCCTTCCTTGCTGGTGCGGGACGATCCAAAGAGGGCATCATACTGCCCCAGGACATGCTCCACCAGGACACCAACTTCGGTGGCAGTGAAGCTGGTGCCCCTCTGCCCCTCTGGCCTGGGGTTGCCACTGGTGCCAGATGTCGAAGTGCCCGACATGGCAACCCCAGAGGCAGGTGTGGGTGGGCAACTGGGTCCTGGGGCTGGGCTGTGGAGCGATGTAATCCCAGTTGGGAGTCTTCAGTTCCAGCAGGGGTGGACACAGCAACTGGACCCCTGCAGATGGCTGATGTGCAGGCACCAAATGGCAGGGCACGGTGGCAGCAGGCAGGCAGGCAGGCAGGCAGCAGCAGATAGCACGTGGGAGGCTGCTCAGGGCACTGGGGGGGCAGTAACTCAGCCTTCTGGGCAGGAGCGTGGTGTTCCGTGTGTTTTCGGGTGGCCAGCTTGATACGGAGTGATTTGGCACGTGAAATTCCTGCACGTCAGCGTGAAATCCGAGGAAAGGGCCTTAGCGCGTAAGTGCGTCAGCACGCATACGCGATTCTATTGGACCAGAGTCCCTCACCGCCTAAGCGCGTCTGACGTGATCCGCACGGGCGTTCCCCACTCAGCACGTGATGACGGAGCACACGTGGAAATACTGCACGTCAGAGTGTCATCGCGTGTAATTGGCCAAAATTGCGCGTACACGCGATTGGCCAATGTACGTGTATTACATCGCGTGTAATTGGCCAAAAGTGCGCGTACACGCCATTGGCCTATGTACGTGCATTTCAGGGGTGCGCGGGCACTTACACACGCAAGTACGTCAGCGCACCTGTATGCCTGCTGCGTGGGAATTTCCACACGCTATTGGAGTGGGAACTAGATTCCAGGGGTGCGAGGGTCACACGCTCGCCTAGAACACGCGCAAGGCATTAATTTGCGCACTTATCAATAAACAAGCCAGATGCCAGGATGAACATACCGTTCCTAGCAGCAGTGGCAGTGGGCTACCAAAGGAGGAGGAGGAGGAGAGTCAGGGCCAGAATATTCACACCCAGAACCAGCCTATTCGGGATGCCTGATGACCAGGTGTATGGGAGGTACAGGTTTCCAGCACACATCATACTGGACCTGGTCAGTGAGTGGGAGGATGACCTCACATCACCCACCCTGTGCTCCCAAGCACTCAGCCCCCTGCAGAAGGTCCTGAATGTACTGCACTTCTTGGCCACTGGATCCTTTCAGCGGACAAGTGCCATAGTGGGTGGTGTGTCACAGGCCACGCAGTCACGCTGCCTACACCAGGTCTTGAACATCATCACTGCACGGCCATCAGTCCGCAGGCACATATATCTCCCCAGGACTCATGCAGAAAGGCGGACGTGCATCCAGGAATTCTATGGTGTGGCTCAATTCCCCAAAGTGCTTGGTGCAATTGACTGCACACATGTGGCTCTACGTCCACCCAGGGCAACAGAGCACATCTATAGAAACCGCAAGCACTGGCATTCCATCAACGTGCAAGTTGTATGCAATGCCAAGGGAATCATCACATCAGTATATGCCAACTATCCCGGGTCCACCCACGACAGCTTCATCTACAGAATGTCTACACTATGCCGGGACCTAGAGGCTGGCCAGCATGGAGATACATGGCTGCTTGGTGAGCATGAATGCCACTGCACATGCATGCATGTCAGATACTGGGTCATGACACAACACCACTAATGATACCCATCACCACCTCCGCAGGGGACAGTGCCTACCCTATCAGCCCCCACATGATGACCCCAATCCGGAACCCCACCACGCCACCCGAGGTAAGGTACAACACAGCCCACATTGCAACACGGGGCATAGTGGAGCGCACATTCGGAGTGCTGAAGTCACGCTTTCGCTCCCTTGACCGTTCTGGCGGGCAGCTGTTAAATGCTCCCCGAATAGTGTGCAGGATCATAGTGGCAGCATGTGTCCTGCACAACGTTGCAACACGCCGGGGCCTGCCCGTGGACATGGTGGTGCCCCCACATCCACAACCACATGCACGCCCACTGCGCATGGGAGGGGAAAGGGCACGGGGGGTGGCAGCCCGTACGCAACTGGTGGCCAACTTCTTCACCTAGGAATCACAGTGCTGGCTAGTGCACACTGCTCTGGCACATACCATCTGACAATCAATGATGACACTACCTGACAATGTCACAAAATTACTTGACAATAAACTGTCAGATACACATCAGCCTGAGATTGTTAACATGGAAGTGTCACTATGTGTGCACCCCTACCTACACATACACCAGCAATGCATCACAACGAAAAGACACTACTCCATCAATCAAATATGCATTGCCACAGGCGATTCACTACATGACAACATTGCCATGTCACCCATTCCCTTCACAGTCCCGCCACTGAGGACACCATGTCATGGTATGTGAGAGCAAACAAACTGGCCATCACAACATGACACCGGTGTCACAAATAGCAGTGCCCCAAATGGAACATAGCCGCACTTGAACAGCTAACCGCGCTGGAGCCACTACTACACACCTGTGTAAGAGTAATTTCAATCAAATTACACACCAACCCACCCTGAAGCCCACCCAAACAAGACACAATGCATGTAATCAATGGTAGTCTCATTACCTGATTCTGCTGGTATGTCCTCACCGTCCAGATGTACAGTGATGGCGCCACGCAAAAGTGTCAGTGCACATCTACCGACATGTAGTCTGACTCCAGAGAGTATGCCCGTGTGAAGAACTGTGTGAAATACCTGCAAAACATGAGCAACATATGTAAGTAGAGGCACATATCAAACCATCATGCATAGTTAGGTGCAACAACAATGTACACTATGAATGTCTACACAGTATTGACTATGGACTGGCCAACAGCTCATGGGAGTCCAATGTCACCGTGTAATTTGCTGTCACTTGGGCACACCCTTTGCAAGCCCATGGAAACGGAAGCAGGAGGGGTGTGGATGTCTGCTACCCAAGCATCGAAACCAAACTCAGGACAAGCCTGCATGTGCCCAGCCACAATACAGTGTATGCCCAGGTACCCACACAAGGCAACACTCTTGGAAAAGAAAAAAGAAAATTGAGAAAAAATGGCCATGAAAGGGCCGGCGGGGGGGGGGGGGCACCTATGAGGTCCGAGGACAGGATGCACGCCACAATCCACCTGTGTGGATCATGGGAAACTAAAACACCCCATAGGCTCGTGGCCCACACGGCTACTCTGTTGTGGGAGATGAGTCGCTATCGCTCTGGCCAGACCCTGCAGCTGACTCAGGAGGTGGGGGAGCTGCCTCAGAAGATGGTGTGACAATGGGAGGCAGCCCACGCAAAGCACGAGTTTGCTCCTCCATGGCTGCAAGCAGGCGGGTCTGGTAGTTCTGGTTCTGGGTTATAATCATGCGGAGGTCCCCATGCAGTAACTTCCGGGATGACCTGACCTCCGCACGAGTTGCCTGCATCTCGGCCGAGAGCGTCCGTGTCAGACGCTCCAGCTGCTCCTCTGTCCTTCTATGGGATGAAGCCTCAAGCTCTAACAGGGTCGACCTGAGGTGATGGAATTCTTCCCTCAGGCCTTCCCTGTGGCGCTGGGACTTCATGGAAAGTGATGCCCGCAGAGTCGCCAGTGCCGCCCGCCTGTCCTTGTTGGACGCCAACACATCCTCCCTGTGTGCCTGGCAGATGGACTCTGTAGCCTGCTCCAGTCGCTCCATCAGCCTTTCTGGGGGGACAATGGAAGTGGCCACCCTATCCATGGCCTGTGCAATCATCTCGGATGATGCTGCCTGTTGGTTGGCCATACCGTAGATGGATTGCTCCCAAGCGGTATTGCCAGGTGGCATACGGCCACCACGTTGACGGGCACCACACCTGCCTGGGGCAAGGCGGACTGCGCCTTGCTGTGCCGGCAAGGCCTCAGGCTGCAGGACTGCATTCCCTCTCTGATCTGCAGCCCCAGGAACAGGATCAGAGATTGTGTGGTGTGGCCCTGCATCCGTAACCACCGGAGGCTGAGCTGCCGACACTGACATCCCCATTGAGGGCAATGGCCCGGCTGCAGGTGGGTCGGACAGAGGAGATTCTCTCCCAAGAACACTCACCTGCGACTGCACATAGGTGTCATCCTCCGAGTCTACACCTGAATACTGCTCGGGGGAGGAACCCCCAGAGACACCCCTCGACAGCACGACCTGCAGCACTTGTGGGTTTTCACCCACAAACACACCACGTCCCTCACTTGTGGAAGGTCGGCCCGGGTTGCCCTCCTGGGACGGCTCAACCACCACATCCCCAGCATCAACAAGTGCTTCGTCCCCTGCAAAGACATGAAAGAGAAAAATGGAAACAGGCATTAGCACCATGGCATGCAACAAGGGCTGATGAACAACAGAGGCAGTAGTTCTACGACACATGTCCCACATGACTGGGAGACCTCCTATGCATTCACCATCACTGGGTCTGTAGGGGAGGCTCAGGGCATACAATGTACAGATTGGAGAGCAACGCCTGCTCACCATGCTGCCTAGCACTGCCATCACACATTGGCCGGTGATTGCCATGTCAAAGGCACATGCCATCACACACATGGCATGTGACATAGCCACCAAGTGAAGAGGGAGAGGAGGGCAACCTTTTTGGATTTCTACCACTCTGGTCCTGACATTGCATCATCACATCAATAAGTTAACATGTTGTACATGGATCTGCTAGTCCAAATTGGCCACGATGCACAGTGCCTTGTCTACATCAACAAAATGCAGTAAACAATGAGATTCCACCTCCCCATCACCTGTAAAGGAATCATATAGCATTCGTGAAGCACCGGTCCAGAAATGTATGAAGGTACAGCGGAGCACTGAGGGGTGGTGGGGCAGTAGGGGATGCCAGTCAACAATCCTACTGGTGCTGGTGTCATTCATGTCACGCAAGTGCAGG